>NC_000067.6:185143931-185443931 GCF_000001635.26 Mus musculus | reverse complement strand
TTGGCCCATGGAAAGTGGCTCTATTAGAAGGCATGGCCTTTCAGCAAAATCTTGCTAGTGTATGCAATGGTGTCAGTGTTTGGAGGCTGATTATGGGATGGATCGCCGGGTATGGTCGTCTCTAGATGGTCCATCCTTTCATCTCAGCTCCAAATTTTGTCTCTGTAACTCCTTCCATGGGTGTTTTGTTCCCAGCTATTGGATGGATCACAGGGCCCCCAATGGAGGAGCTAGAGAAAGTAACCAAGGAGCTAAAGGAGTCTGCAACCCTATAGGTGGAACAACAACATGAACTAATCAGTACCCCCCCAGAGCTCGTGTCTCTAGCTGCATATGTATCAGAAGATGGCCTAGTCAGCCATCATTGGAAAGAGAGGCCCATTGGTCTTGCAAACTTTATATGCCTCAGTACAGGGGAACGAAGAAGTGGCCAGGGCCAAGAAGTGGGAGTGGGCAGGTAGGGGAGTGCGGAGAGGGTATGGGGGACTTTTGGGATAGCATTGGAAATGTAAATGAAGAAAATACCTAATTTTTTAAAAATTGAAAAAAAAAAAAGAAGGCATGGTCTTGTTGGAGGAAGTGTGTCACTGTGGGGGTGGATTTTGAGGGCCCTATGCTCAGACTTTGCCCAATGTGGAAGAGAGTCTCCTCCTGGCTACCTTCAGATCAAGTTGTAGAACTCTCAACAGTTCCAGCACCATGTCTGCCTGGACACTGCCATGCTTCCCACCGTGATGGCAATAGACTGAACCTCTGAAACTGTAAGATAGTCCCAGTTACATTTTATAAGAGCTGCCTTGGTCATGGTGTGTCTCTTCACTGAAACGAGACCCTAACTAAGACACCCCCAAAGGTGTGAATGTTATCTACATAAATACAACTGGGACATGGCTCCAGTACCCTGTGCCGTTCCCCCTCACTTCTCCGATGCTCATGTGTGTAGAAGGCAGTCTGTTTGGTCCTTTAGCTCAGAGAACTTCCAGCCATAGGAAAACACTCAAGGAACTTAATCTGTAGAATCTGCAACGCAGGGTCATTTAGGATGCTAAGATCCTGGACTTGGAACTTTTGCCTTATCCAATGGGCTTTCAGGAATCTGAGTGAGTTGTACACATGGATACAATGTAAACTATGTGCAGAGGGAAGGCTATGTAGAATGTTTTTGAAGATGCCCTCTTTTTGCCTTTGCTTCCACATAGTGACTTTCATGCTCCTCCCCCTCCACCCCCCACGATGCAGGGTCTGTGGGAGCAACACTCCTGCCTGGTCACCACAGCCTCGGGTTTGAGGAGGCAATGATGTTTCAATGTTGGTTGTCCAAGCACTCACTTGTGCTTAGAATCCTGTGCTACTCCCGTCTGTGTCCGGAGGTTGCTCAAGCACGAGGAAGCCACACAGAGAGGTTATCTATGGCAGGCTGTCTGGTCAGCAGTCCTGAACATCAGAACCTACTAGACCAGGTGCCAGGTGTAAAGTAAGTGACTATACCTCCAGTCGCAAAGTATCTGTTGTCCACCAGGCCGCCCCCAGCCTCTGAGCGCCCCCAGGTGAGACCTCAGACACCGTGTCCAGCACAGGCTGTTCACACTGGGTTCCTTCCAGACTCCAAGCTGCAGAATGCCTAAGTATAAGTCTGAGGTGTTTTGTTAGACAGTAACTGGGAGAGTCACGTAGCCACTCAACAGGGGCACTGTGGAACTTGGAACAATATAAGAGAGGCTCAGGGAAATTAGCATAAAACATTTAAGGCATCGAAAACTAAACAAGACTCAGTCGGGACGATTGGGACACATGCAGAAAATACTGATTGGGATTCAGAAAGGGCGATGATCATTTGAATCGGGCCTAGGGTAGATGATAGGTTTAACCAGAAAATAAATGCCTTTCGAGTGAGAATGTGCAGCTCAGGGGTGAGAGCTGACAAGATTTGTTTGGATAGCAGTTGCTTTTGGCCCATCTGTAAGACTTCGGCTTCATTCCTCCCCCTGTGATTAGAAAACAAAACAAATCTATGCTTGAAAATAAACGTCTGACCCAGAAAACAACAAAGAAGAGAGACCGTCCAACAAAAGCACCAGCCTTCCATATGGTGGAGCAGGAAGGAGGCCAAGTGCAGAGCTTAATTAAACCATTGAACCACAAGTACCCAGCTGAGCCTTTGGGGGAGCACGGATCAGAGCACCGAGGCCCGTCTCCAACCTCAGAACTGACATGATGCAGCGCTGAGAAGCTAAGGAGAGGAAGCCTGGAAAAGCATGCCACCAAGGTAACCAAGGTTCCAGACAACTTTGCTCTTGAACTGATGCTGAGTCTTACAACAAATGTATGTGTGTGTGTGTGTGTGTGTGTGTGTGTGTGTGTGTGTGTGTGTGTGTTAGAGAGAGAGAGGGAGAGGGAGAGAGAGAGGTGGGCTCATATAGAGGTCAGGGAAGATGATATTTTCCTGACCTTATTCCCTGGAGACAAGGCTTCTCTGAATCTGGGGCTAGGCTAGCAGCCAACACCCCAGTGGTCCCCCAGTGGTCCCCGTCTCTGGCCACCCCCACAGGGCTGGGGTAACAGTTGGCCTCTCCTGGCCTTTTTGTATAAGTGCTGGGGATTCTAAGGTCTTCCTGCTTCGGCACTCTGTGTCCTTAGAAGTACTTCTGAATCGTGTCCCCAAGTCTGACATTGCCAAGTTTCTAAAACGATCCTTGTCAGAAGTCATGAGCATCTGGCTTGCAGGAAATGCCAAATTGTGAGAAATTAAATTTCCCTGTATTAAACGGTCTCCCCTTAGGTTGTTTTGTCAAATCTTTGACCTCACTAAAAAAAAAAATGTGGTGGGAAATCAATCTATCAAACAAACAAACAAACAAAATACAACAACAACAAAACCCTTCTGAAGCCAGGAGCTGGTGAGATGCTTCCATGGTTAAGAGCACTTGCTGCTCTTGCAGAGAACCCAAGTTTAATTCTCTGCATCTGGGTGACTCGCAAGCATCTGTAACCCCAGTTCAATGGGATTCAATGCCCTCTTCTAGCCCCCGAGGGCACCAGGCAAGCATATAATGAAGACATACGTGCAAAATACCCATACACATAATAAAAATTTAAAGCCAAAATCAGAAATCTAGACTAGTAAGCTGAGACTGGAGTCTGATGTCAAGATACCTGTATATATCAGTCCAATAAAGAAAACCACCTCACCTCTTAGTTTTGACAGCTACGTGATTGTGCGCAGCTTAAAAGATTGAATATTGCTGGGGACAAAGGGGAGAGTTGCTAGATCCTCAGTGGAAAATTCAAACTCAAACACAACAATTAAATACTGAGAATCCCACTTTTCCGATGGGCACAAGGAGATTTGTAAATATTATTAGCCTTGGCTGCTGACAGAGAGAAAACTATCTGCACAGGAGCTGAAGATGCTATAAGATCATGGACAAAATCTCTACTGCCCACAAAATGACCATAAGATGCAATACTGGGCAAATGGTCTTCAAGTGTAGGCAAGTTAGTTTTGCGCCAAAGAGCCTGTGGATTTTTGGTCTAGGTTTTTTGAGGCAGGATCTCCCTACATAGCCTGGAACTTGTTATGTAGACCAGGCTGTCTCTGTCTCTGCCTCTGCCTCCCAAGTGCTGGGACTAAATGTGTGTTTGGAAACGTACCAACATAGAGCTGGAGAGATGGCTCAGCAGTTAAAGGGGGCAGGCTGCTCTTCCACAGGACCCCAATTCAATTCCCATCACAACATAGCTACACACAACTGTCTGCATTTTCAGTCCCAGCCAATCCAATGCTCTCTGCTAGCCTCTGTGGATACTAGACATGTAGGTGATACAGATATACACACAGGCAAACCCTTATGTGTAATGTTTAAAAAGCAAATAAAAATATGCAAAATCTTTTTAAAAAATTGTTTAAAACTATGTTCATATTCTACACTTCAACAAAAAACAAAGTCTCAAGGAAGAATTTCATTGACTATTAATTCACAGTAAAACAAACCAAAACAAAACAGAAAACTACAAAGCACACAAACTGTCTATGCTGGCACACACCTATAGTTCTTTCAGGAAGCACAGAAAGGAAGGCCACAAGTTCAAGGCCAGCCTGGGTTACATAGGCAAACACTGCCTCAAAAACAGAAAGTCAGAAAGCAAGACACTTAGAGAGAAACAGCAAAGTCAGTGAACAGCACATCAGATGTTCAAAAACCATAGGTGCTGAGCCTTCCAGGAGCCAGGTATAAATTATGTGTTTATTAGAAAGAAAAAAATCTTGCATATGTAAAACCTTAGATTTGATCCCAATATAAAAAAAGAAAGAAAGAAGAAAAGATTAAAATTAAATGGTTAAGACTGGGGGAGGGGTAGCAATTGGGATGTAAAGTAAATAAAAAAAATCAATTAATTAAAAAAAAGATTGAAGCTACTCCCAGCCAGGTGTCAGTGCTGAGGTCCTAATGAGGGGCTGGAACTGCCCCTGCCAACTCACAGAAGCCCAGAGACAAGCTTGGACTCCTGCCACCAACTGGCAGCAAGCAGCAAGCATTTCAGTCACCAGCCTGTTAGGGAAGACAGCCAGAATCTCACTGTTCTCAACGTCCAGGATCCACCCGAACATCTTTCTTCCCACTAAACACTGGGAAAATTGCAACTCGAATATAAAAGACACTCAATCTGAGGCGGTAGACGTGTTAAAATTATCTGGTAAGGATGGATGATTAAAGTTGTCAATCATAGCAATGTGTTGGCAGGTAATTATGGACATGCTTGAAATAAATGGGAAAAAATCCTCAGCAAAAAATAGAAGGTGTAAAAAGAAGCAGAGGGCTGAGGAGACAGGCTTTCCTAACAAGCATGAAGACTGGGGGTTCACCTGCAGATCTCATGTAAACAGCCAGATGCTCTGGAACACTTGGAATCCCCAAGCTGGTGAGGCAGGGACCGGAGGAGCCTTGGGCTCTCTGGGCGGGCTAGACTACTTGGTGAACTCCAGGCCAGTGAGAGACCCTGTTTCAAACACACAAGGTGGAGAGAGCCGGGGAACAACACTGGAGGTCGACCACTGGCCAGCACACACAAACATGTGTGAACACACACAACACAAACACAACTTACAAAACAAAACAGCAGCCTCAGCACAGAAACCAAACCAAACCAACAACAAAGACCAAATAACAGCTCAATGGATGGGCTCAACAGAAGAAAAGAATTTAGAGTGAGGAACCACTGAATTTGAAGATAAAATATCCGAGCAATGGAAAATAGAAGTAGAGGTTGGGAGGGAGGAAGAAGGGAGGCAAAAATGTAGAGCCTGGGGAGGGAAAAGATAAACTAACGATGC
Source organism: Mus musculus (assembly GCF_000001635.26). Lineage (NCBI taxonomy): Eukaryota > Metazoa > Chordata > Mammalia > Rodentia > Muridae > Mus > Mus musculus. Next base: position 185,438,599 of record NC_000067.6, on the reverse strand, counting down.
TTCGAGCTTCACGTATGCGGGAAGCTCGCAGTAATTTAGACAGGTGCATGGAGACACCTACAGTGTCTGCTGACAGGACCACATACCAAGGTGTCCACAAAAATACAGCAGAAAACTCAACAACAAAACTCTGAAAGCATTCCAGGAAAGAAAAAAGGAAAACAGAGAAAACAACTTAAAAGACCAGACAGGAAATGGAGAACAGCAGATGTGAGCCCTCGCCTCCAACAACTTCGTGAAATATCAGTGGTTTAATACACCATGAAGAGTGCTCAGCTGGGGCTTATGCAGAGGACAGCGGCCACTGACGTCTGGACAAGTTCAATGCATCCTAAGAGCGTTGTCCTGAAAGAGGAAAGCCACTTTCGAAAATTCTGAGGACTACCCAGAAGATTGATAGAGCATCCTACCAAGATGGGGTGTGCGTGTGTGTGTGTGTGTGTGTGTGTGTGTGTGTGTGTGTGTGTGCAGATCCATGCTGTCCGTGGCACAAAGGTAGGAGTTGGGTTACAGGTCTACATGTGATATGTTCACGAAGTGTACAAATGTCGGTTTCTTTGTTTTGATTTTGTGTTGTGGTTTTACTGGTACAGACTAGACAACATGTCTGTGAAGACTCTCGGTATCGTATTTGCAATTTTTTTAATCTTTAAAAGATAGTAGTTTTTGTTGATTCTTTGAGATTTCCATACATAATGATCATATTTGCTCCCAACTCTCCCCATGTTTTTTTTCCCAATTTCATGTCCTCACTTTTAAAAATCTACTGAGTCCAACCTCATGCTGCTCATACACGAAACATGGAACTCTGACTCTGAAGTCCTTTTGATCTAAAGCTAATGGGCAAGATAATAAGTTCCAGAGAGAGAGAGAGAGACTGACACACACAAGAGAGAGAGAGAGAGAGAGAGAGAGAGAGAGAGAGAGAGAGAGAAATGTGAAGACCTATTAAGGGGACATATCTGGGTCACTGCTTTTAGAAGACACACTGTGCTGCTGTCTAGGCTATTCTCAAACTTCAGGCTGAAATGGTACTCCTACTGCTTCTGCGACAGACATGTGTGCTCCCATGCTGGGCTCACAAACGCATTTTGCAAAAGGGAATTATTTGTAGTTTAAGCTGTTAAAGATCTCTGTCTGTTTCTCTGTCTCTCTCATACACATACACTCTCTTTCTCATAAACACACATATATACGCACACTCTCTCTGTTTCTCTCATATATACACAAATACACACTCATGCACACTCACACACACACACACTAGGATGGTTTGGTGAGTAAGGCATTTTCTGCCAAGCCAGTCTATCTGAGTTTCCTTTGCAGCCCCCTTGAGAACACTCTATAAATGTTTTGCTGAGCACTTTGCCTCAGTAATACAGTTTTGTCTTCACAGCATCCACAAGGTGGGGATTTCCCACTGTATGCAGGAAAGAATTGAGATCTAAGAAGCTCTCAGGCAGACACTCAGCTTGGACTAAGAGAAGATTCACCATCTACTCATCTGCATTTCCCAGTGTTCATCTGTGACACTCACACATAATAGCTTTGCGTGTCACAGTTATTTTCCTTCGTTTCGGCTTTTCCTTTGGACCCTGCATGAAAAATGAGAATAGGAACTGTCCTCTCTAGCTAATTATTTTGCGCAACACAGATTTCTCCAGCTGTGCGTATCTGAGCTGTCAGTACACTCTCACGCTGTCAATACTTATTCTTCATTAACATTTAACTCAGGTAACAGTTGAGGAATACCCCACACACTAGGATAAAATGTCTGATAATGTGGAGCCTAGCTCTTGCCTCCTGTTGAAACTGATTCAAATTTGAAAAGGCACCAATTTCCCAATCTTTCCTAAGTCTTTCCTAGTCACTCTTGGAACCTTTTAATGGGCAGAAGAGATGAGAAGTGAGCCAATCGTCGCAAACAGAGAAAGGGATGCTGGGAAATTCACCAGCATCTTGTGTGAGAGAAGGAGGGAGCTATGACATGTGCTCACGCCTGCTGCTTCTCCAAATTTGTAGGCGAGCAAGAGTGGCTGCCTCTGGGACCTTACACCTCATGTCCCCTAAAATGGCTGTGAACACCCAGCATAGCTGCCCACAAGTCCGCTCGTTTCCAGTTTGAAGTACCAGGTTCTACTAGCATGCACTTTTTTCTATTCCCTTTCATTTTTTGTTTCAGTTTTTATATTTACAACATAGCTCAGGGTGGCCTTGAAACCATGATCCTTCTGCCTCAGCTTTCCAAGTGCTGAGATACAGGGTGAGCCACCACATGTAGCTTGTGAAAGTTCTTACCTGTAACTTACTCCATAGTACTCACCACCAAGGGGAAAGGAGCAAGTTCTCCCTTGCCTCCCCTCAACCCAGAGCGAGCCTGACCCCCCTCTCAAGAAAGGAATCCTGTTTGCTTCCACTCTGCACAGCACTGCCCATGAGAAAGTCATGGGGTTCATCTACAGATTGTACAGAACAGCGTTCAAACCTCCAGCCAAGGCCACCTATAATGTAACTACACCGCATGTTATATATAACTTACACATAAGTTATTCTATGCATAAGTAACTTACAGTGTGAGGTGTACACCTGTATCCCAGCCTCTGTGGTAGATGGAAGCAGAACGGCCGAGAGGTACCGGCCAGCTGGAACTGCAGAGCAAGATCCCTTAAACAGGAAAGGAAGAGGTGAAGGGAGGGGGAGAGGGAGAAGAAAGGAGATGGAGGCAGGTGAAGCCTTGGACCAAGAAGGCATGACTTGGGGCCAGCACTGACATAAAACAGCACGTTTAGGGGTGGATAGAGCAAGTATTTCTAGCTAAAATGAAAGGCAGAGTGGAAATACAAACCTAAGGGAAAGATGAAGAAAATAATCTTAAAGTCCAAAATGCTGATGGCTTTATGGGTGAGGGTGGTTAGGGAACAGAGCAAAGGGTAGAGAGGTGGAAACAGACCCAAGGGGACCCAGCGTCACCAGCTGGTCCCCTCCCTTGCTTCTCCCTTTCCTTGTTTCTCCCTCCTTCTCCACCTTCCCCACTTCCCTCCCTCCCTTCCTTTCTTCCTTCCTTCCTTCCTTCCTTCCTTCCTTCCTTCCTTCCTCCCTCCCTCCCTCCCTCCCCTTCCCCTTCCCTTTCTTCCCCTTCCCTTTTCTTTCTTTCTTTCTTTCTTTCTTTCTTTCTTTCTTTCTTTCTTTCTTTCTTTCTTTCTCTCTCTCTCTCTCTCTCTCTCTCTCTCTCTCTCTCTCTCCTTCTTTCTCTCACACTGGGATTATAGCTGTGAGCCACTACTCCTAGTTTGCAAGCTGCCTTTTTAAAGAACTAAATTTTAATTATGAATTTATTCGTCACCACCTCTGGGCCAGGGTCTCCCACTGTGGTGTGGGCTTTGCACATTGAATATTGCTACTTTGGCCTCTTGGATGTGTGGGATGGATACTCAGCCTCACAGTTCTCCGCCCCGGGTTTTCTGCTGAAGCTCGATGCCCTTGGCTGGGATTGAACATGTGACACTGGTATATGTGGGCCTTTATTCTGAGCTAAAGTAATTTTTGTGTGGCTTACTTTTTAGTACCAGGATTATACTCCATTCTACACCCTTTCTAAGACTGGCCACTTGGGTGCCCTGTGTAGTCTAATATGACCTGAAACCTACGTAACTTAGGCTGGTCTCCAAACTTATTATTTTCCTGCCTCAGCATCTTGCTGCTGGGTTTGCAGGCATGTGCTTCCAGATATTATTCTTAAAAAGTTTTCTCCTAGGTTAAAAATTGGTGCCTGTGTGCAGCAGACTGTCCAGCACAACTTGGTCCTCAAATCCAGTAATGTGTGTGATCTTAACAGATGATCTGAGAACATGTCATTTAACTTAAAGGTACTGGTCCTCTTGTTTTTCCCTTCTCTGTTATCTCAAACATCAAGTATATCTGGCATCAGTGTCTATACTAGACTGGTCAAAACAGTCACAGAAACAAGAGGCTTGCTAAGTAAAAAGTCTCGCTGGCTTCAGATTCCACAAAAGTGATGGATTCCTGGATTCTGGCTGTACGTTTCAGTTCACAAGCACCTCTAAGTACAGAAGCTGGATTGATATGTTAGCATACACCTGAAAATCCATACTTATGGGGACAATCACACACTCAAGGCCAACCTGGGTTATATAGCAAAGTCCTATCTAAAACACAAATGAAAGACGTTTTCCCCCTTATAGTTTATAACTCTTGTTATGTTAATATGGAAGAATTAATCATAGCTTTTCTTAAAACATGAGCCCACTGAAAATGAGCTAATGTCAGTTTATAAATTTTAATTTATATAAATATTTATTCGTTAAATTCAGTGGTAATAAAATGTGGCTTCAAAACAGTAATAAATGTCAATTTTGGTATGTCAGGGGTGATAAACCCAGGAGCTATGTAAAGCAAACTGGACCATTCACAAACACGGAAACTTCTAACAGAAGGTTAAGTAACACCACAAGCTAATAGAATAAGAATGATCACAATGTCTACAGCCCTTGTGCAAGCACTGTGTTTATGTTTTAGCATAGAATATGCTCAAAAGGCAAGATACCACGGAACTAAGGCCACAGAAACCCCAGGTGAAGTACTGTGTTAAGCCTCGGACAAGTACCCTAAATCAGACATAACACACTGCAACTGACCCATTTCCCAAGCGAGAGCAAAGAGGTAACTAAAAAAAAAATTCAGTTTGTAAAGTAGAACTGCGCCTGCATGTTTTCCTGTGTGTCTGAGTCTCCTGAACGCTTCTGCTCTGTGGTTTTCCAGAGTAAAAGAAAACTTAGAATTTCAAGGAGCACCTGAAGACATAAGTGTAAGGTTAGTAAGACAGTGGCACTTGCCTGCCAACACTAGCGTCTTCAACCTTCACCGTTACATGACAATTACATGCACATACTAGACCCTCGAGCGGAGGCTTCCATTTGATATTTAATATCATAAGGTCTTGAGTTAACTGGTAGCCGTCTTTTAAAAGATAGGCCTCGACTAATTTTAAACATTAAGCTGAATACAGATCAAGATTATGTGTTCACCTCTACAGTTAGCTACAACACAGGTGCTCTCAAACAGGTCCTCTGCCAGCAGAGATGGTGGAGGGCTTGGCAGCTCTAATTAGCAAAGACAGTAAAACTGCAATGAAGAGTGCAGCTACACGGGGAGTAACTATCAGATAACATCCCTCCCAGTGAGAAGGAAGCCGGCCAGCACTAAAGAAGTCTCTTACACAGCAACTGATATTAGATTCCATATTGTGATTAAAACATAAAATTAGCCTTTATCAAGTTTCTGCCCAGTGCTAAAACAAGTAATTCTATGTGGAGCCTACTATCTCCATGTGGCAGGCGGGGGAAACACCGGTGAAGACTCTTAGCACTGCCTTGTGCCGTGGCCATGGTTGGACTCTGCTGATCTGATCTGCTACGCTCACAATATAGAACTCCTAAAAGAACCACTAGACATTTCTCTAAAGGTCTGTCTCACACACATCTAATCTCTCTCTCTCTCTCTCTCTCTCTCTCTCTCTCTCTCTCTCTCTGGAATAAAAAAAAATATGGTTCCACTTACTAAAGAAGCACTTATTCTCTTGGTTCCAAGATTCAGTTTGATCTTGTAATGGGTAACCCAGTTAACTTGTTTCTCAAGATTTAAAAGTATTTTCCAAGAACAAATGCTTATAACCACCCGGGAATGTTCCTACCCATAAATGAGATTTTCTACATCATCATATTTCTCTCCTTACTTTCTGTAGCATCCCCTTAGCATACTCCTGCTAGCTGTCTGATACATTGGTTCCTCTGATTGGCTTGGTAACCCAGCATTTTTAAAACAAGTTTTATGGAGACATTAATACAGTAGCATTACATTCAAACCTAGCCATGTCACCGCTGGAAAAACCAAAGTGAGTCACAGAGGGAGACTTTCCAGTTGTTCTGTAGTCCCTCTCCACCTGTCTAAACACACTTTTTTTTTATTCACAAGGAACTCAGACGGAAAGAAATCCTACTGTAAAGTCACAGGTACAAGAAGCCCACATAAAGAACACATCCACTGCTAATAGCACCTTTGGAAGAGCACCTGCCAGACTCAACAAATTTGCCACTGCCACCTGGGGGTAGGTATTTACCTGCTTCGGTGTCTGTCTGGGCCCTGGGCCCTGAGCAGTAACAGCATTCTAAGAAGATGACATAGTTAAGAACATTGAAAAACAGCCCGATGACTCCGGCACTGAGAACCAGCAGAGGCTCCTCTGTCTTCTGGGGACTAATGTACCTTTTGATGGCTTCTACCAGGATGCTGAACATCAGGGCCACAGCAAACACGGAATTGCCAAATGCCCCTAGGACATCTGCCCGGAGAAAGCCGTACGTGCTCTTCCTGTGCTGCCTGACATTGCTGGCCCTGACGCCAAATAGTCCGATGATCATGGACAACAAGTGGGAGAGGACAGCGAAGGCATCGGAGGCCAGGGAGAGGGAGTTCCCTATGTGTGCGACCACTAGCTCCATCACAAAGAGGACCACACTGACCACACACATGAGGACCAGACGGCAGCTTCGGCCTGAGTATCGCCCCATAGCCACGGAGGCTCCTCTTTCTCAGGAAGGCAAGGACTCGAAGACTAGAGATTACAACTCCTGGATAACTCTCTCCTTCAGCTTTTCAGCGCCTGTCATATTTGAAAATCATCTTTTATAGGCTGCTATAAAGTCATAAAGCAGTTTAAAGGGCAATTAAGCAAGACATGTCACGTGAGCCTGGGTTTGTGGAAATGCCAATCACTGGCTTCAGGTGTAGACTTGAGAATTGTTTGTTTGCATGTTTAATTGCAGGGCTTCATGTCTTTCTTCCTGTAGGAGCTTACCCATAGGTAGAGCCCTGCTAGCTTCTGACAGCATGCAGCAATGGCTCTGATACAGCAAGCCGTCTGACATCAATGGCCATGCCTTATCCCCTAGGTGTGCAGTTTTGAATGCAATCTGTGTGAGATGAAACCTTCTAGGGTTGCCAATCCAGAGCTATACAGCCATTCTCATTGTTTTGCCCACTGACCTCTAACCTGAGACAAATGGTTGAGGTGCCTACTTAACACAACGAAGTGGACCTAGCTGCCAGGTTTTCCCTGCATCCCTCAGTCCCTACCTGTGAAGGGGTCCTCCTGGTTAGCATACCCTGCCCACTACCCTGAACTCTCCAGTTTAGGGGGTTGGGCTGCTCTTCACTATATAATCCAACCATTTTGGTTACCTGCTTTTTTTTGTACCCTTTGGCCTCCTGGCTGCTGCACCTGGCTCCCCTCTCTCCCTTCCACACATGGCCCAGCTCAGGCTGTTCACGTCCACTCTGGACTCTCTTAGATGTCCCTGCCTCTGGCTGTGCTCTCCCACAAATCTACAATTAACTTTCTCCACCATACCTAGGAAGTCATCTTTCTTCCCCTAGTAAGCTACCCCACTTCCAGTCTTCATAAGAAAGGCAAGAAAACCACCCCAACAGTCAGGAAGGGTTCAGACCTTCAAACTGGAGGAGCTAGTGATACAATGTTTTAGGAAGAAAGTCAGATAATGACTTAACTGATGGCACAGATTTGGATTCTACTTTAAAAACACCTTATCCTGTAGGCGCTTACAGCTTTTCAAGCTTAGTAGTTGTCAAGTAGTTGGAATAGCTACCTGAATTATAAAGGTTTTGTTTTAATTACATTTATTGACTGGAGGGTAGCATGCTTGTGTCACTGGGTCCATGCAGAGGTCAGAGAACCACCTGGAGTCTGTTCTCTCCTACCAAGTGGGTTCTGGTGGTCACCTTCTAGACAGCAGGAGTGACAAGCTACGCGCAAAGGCTGTCAGAAGATGAAACGGTAGCAGCATCTGCCTACGCTGAGTGCCATGCTGTGTGACAGACAGTAACTATAATTGAAGTGATTTTTTTTCACAGCTGATCAAAACACCTTCTCTTCAGTTGTTTGATGAAACATTCTGCCCTCAATTCAAGACTCAGAGCTGTGCAACTAGCAGCCCAATGAACTGCTCTTGCTGTCTAATTCCTACAAAGCCTTCATGTATGCGATCTACTAGCACAATGAGATTATCTGAAGTTCTTTCGTGAAGGACTAGAAATTGCTAAGGTGTATAACACAGGTGCCCTAGTGATCTTGGATCGGAGCCATTAGCACATCTACCTTGTTGTCTTTCGTGAGCACTGGGTAAGTAACCACTTTTGTGACTCTTAACTCGTGCAGTCTGCCTCTAAATTCATGGGCTCCACATCTGAAGATCCACTGACTTCAGGTTAAAAACAACTGAAAGCTGGGTGGTGGTGGCGCACACTTTTAATCCCAGCACTGGGGAGGCAGAGGCAGGCGGATCTCTGAGTTCAAGGGCAGCCTGGTCTACAGAGTGAGTTCCAGGACAACCAGGGCTACACAGAGAAACCCTGTCTCAACAACAACAACAACAACAAATTGGAAATTGCTATTTGTACTTACATGGAAACTTAATGTAGCAACTATTTACAACGCACTGGATGTTGTAGATGACCTGAAGATAACTTTAAAGCGCATGCCACGTGTTCAGACTACATGGGAGTCCACTACCACCTATTTATACGGTAGGGTCCTAGACCACAACCTCCATAGATCCCAGAAGATGACTACGCCTGGCTTCTGGCTATTAATTTAGCAAACAGTTCCTGCACCCTCTTAAGAAACACCCACACTTTTCACCTTGGTCATTTCCTGATGAGGCCACTATGCAAATCCACCATGCAGCCCACTCTGACTTCAAACTCACCATCTTCCTGCCTTAGCCTCTCAAGTGCTAGGAGCTCAGACTGATATCACACCTGGCATACTAACACTCTTTAAGATAGGAAGTTTGAAAAGGTTTTGGTATTTCAGCAGACCCCCAATTTTAGAAGCAATCCAATGTATCAGAGATGTGATTTTAGGGAATGGTTCCTATTTTATTGTAACTAGAGTTCCTTTAAAAAGTGACTTTTGGAAAGGGGCGGGGGAAATAAAAATAAAAACAGCTCCAGAGGCCCACTTGCCTCCCAGATAACCTGGGGTCACAATATAAAATGCGTGATCTATGTTTTATGATTTTGCCATGAATTAGAAAAACAAGTCAAAATAAACAATTTCATCTCTTTAGTTTCTACTAGTTTCCTCCAAACCAACATATACTTTTTAGAGGACAAACTTCACTATAATTAAAGCCACATATTAGCAGCAACTTCCAGTTGGCCCTGTGAAATCTGTATCAACTCTGTACAACACTAGGCATTGTTCTAACTTTTACTAAGTAAATAAATTTACTAAGTAGGCTCCAAATGAGGTACAAAATGCATCTGCAGGCAAGCGGGCAGATAGGAAACACAATTTGCAGTAGAAATGCACTGAAGAACGTGAACAGGCTGTGAGCCAGATTAAGCTAAAGTATTTACAATTTGGCCTGTAAATGGTGAGAACTATAAGGTGATTTCAGGGAGAAGAAAAACTATCTTAATAAACTGTACACTGGGGAAACCAAAACACCCTTGAAATCATGGAGCCTGGCTTGGTGTTCACACACCTATGAGGGTCTAAGACCGAAAGACAATCAAAGCAACAGCAACCTACGTTGCCAGCCTAACAATTCAGACAGTAAGCATTGTGCTGCGGCGGGGAGGCTGCCTGGGATAACTCATTCTGGGTTAGTGACGGAGTATATCTTATCAGTATTAATCTTCTCAGCAGGAGGAAGTGGGCTAGGGATGGAGGGGTGAAATATTTGGGGGACATTAACAAAATGTGGATGAAACACCAATCACAGGAGAGCTCCAAGCTGCTGATCAAAACAGGACTCAGTCGTATTGTGGGAAGAGCAGATAAGACATTGTGAGGAGGCCAAGTACGGATACTTGGCACATCAATCTGAAGAGGTAGCCAGGAAGAAAGAAGTCAATGAAAGACGTAGCTAAGAAAAGGGTTGGTGTGGTGGGGAACACAGCAGGCACAGAGGTCCTTAGCATCAGTGTGGTATGGCGATACAGGATCACATGTGCACGCTGGGCTCAGTGAAGTATATGATGGGGCAGATGGGAAAGTCAAAGGGAGACGAGAAAAGGACAGCACTTTTCTGAGGTGAGGATGGGTTTGAGAACCACAGAGCTCACCCTGCACTTAGCAGGCTTCTGAAGACCATCCCTGTATGTATAATTCCGCTATTGCAGGATGAACCAAATAGATAAAATACAATTAGTTCATGGTTTTTATTACCCTGGCTGTTTACAGAAAAGTATTTTCCACTGTTAATTTAGGCATAAGAATAGCTGTTTTATCTCATGACCTTTTTTAGAAGTTTTAAAAAATGAAAAAGAAAAATTGCATCTGAGAAGATCTTCGTATCAGTGGTTTTAAAAAAAGATGAGCGAGAGAGAGAGTGGCTTCTGTTTTGTCCATCAGTAACTCCGACCAAACAAGGTGTAGAACTTGGCAGGATTCTTGCCACAGACACACATGGCTCCGGGCTGCAGCTCACACAGAGGGTTGAAAGGAATGCAAAGGCTTTTGGCTCCCATGGATGGAGCACCAGGTTCCACATCTTGATCCCTGGAATCAAAGAGACAGTAGTGATTCATCCTGCTGTGTACTAGGCCCTTCTCGGTGCAGGGAGTCAGGGTTACACTTACCTGGCAGTCATCTTTTTGATCCAGTCCTCACAGTCAATTTCCCCACAAAATGGAATCTGTGCAACCTGGTAAGGAAAGGAAAAACACTCTGCCATCACAGCTCCTGGAGAGGACCCGAGTTCTCTTTTCACCCTCCAAGCAAAAGGGCTCAGTGTCCCAGGGTTTTGGGGGCAAAGGCACCTCTGCAAACACGCTGGGAACTTGGCTCAGAAGTACACAAAAGAGCAAAATATGGTATTTTACACCATCCAAAATCTACAGTCATAAAACAGGTCGCATGTGCGACACACTAAAGTGTCTGGATAACTGGCCGTGACATGGTGAGGTCTGCTGCAGCTCCCCACAGGCCCACAGCATGGCTGACAGGAGGAGGGAGGGGGTGACTAGGAATAAAGTGATTCCAAGGCAAGGTAACAGCAACTGCTAATGGCCAGGCAAGCGGCCCGTGACCCCACTCGAGTCTAACAGGTCAGTAGGAAGTGAATGACTTTTAAAGTACAAAAGCTTATAAAAGACAAAAATCATTTTTTATCAGGAAAATCAACCTTTCAGTTTTCCTTGGACTGGTTAATAATGGGCAGAACCAAGACTTAGTATTTTATTTGAATTCTGAAATTCACTTCCTTTTTGAAAATGGGTTGTCCTGTAATCCCAACTACTTACAAGGCTGAGGCATAAGGATCCCAAGTTCAAAGTCTGACAAGGTCTCTACAAGTGTGCCTATCTCTAAATAAAATAAAAATGAAGCACAAGGGAAGAGGATATGAGTTCAGTGGCAGTGTTTACCTAGCATGCACACAGACACTGCTCAGTCCACAGCAGGCCCCAAATGAGAAGGAAGAAAGAGGAGGGGGAATATCCCTAGCCTGGATTTTCTCTAAATAAAATGAAATGTTTGACAGGCCAGTTATTTCTTCATACCCAAACGGGACCTGCCTGCAATAGCGATTATGTAGTCTCTCTAGGTCACTGCTGATGCTGGGAAGACACCTAGATACAGAGATGCAGAAAAGAGGAGAGGGCTGGAGACCTGGCCGGGAAGGGTCTGCCACCAAGCCAGACAATGTAAGTTCAATCCCAGGGGACAACACAGTGGGTGGAGAGAACGCACTGTTGCCAGGTTGTTCTTTGCCCTCTGTGTGTGTGCTCTGGCATGCACACTCACTCATGCAATAGACAGGACAGAGAGGGGCAGGCAGTGAGAGTGGAGGCAGCAGCAGCTCACTGACTTCTCGTGAATTATCAGGGCTCTACATTCTGAAAATGAAGAGCCCACCTGCAAGGAAGAGTTCTAAGTCCTGAGCTATACCGCAGTGTCTCAAAGACAAAAGAAAAAGTTCCTCTGCAAAGCCTTCCAGTGAACCTGGGATCTAGGAAACATGATCAAGTTTCTTTCTTTTTTTTAAAAAAAAGATTTATTTATTTATTTTATGTGACTACACTGTTGCTGTCTTCAGATACACCAGAAGAGGGCATCTGATCCCATTACAGATGGTTGTGAGCCACCATGTGGTTGCTGGGAATTGAACTCAGGACCTCTGGAAGAGCAGTCAGTGCTGTTAACTGCTGAGCCATCTCGCCAGCCCATGATCAAGTTTCTCTGCTCATTCAGTGCCTGTGCTAGTCTAATTTCTGAAACGTATCAAAGGCAAGCTGGGCGTGGTGGCGCACGCCTTTAATCCTAGCACTCGAGAGGCAGAGGCAGGAGGATTTCTGAGTTCAAGGCCATGAAAACGGAGACAAAAGACCCGAAACCTAAACTAAAGTAACAGTCATTTCCCTGTATGAGAGCTGCAAATCTAAAGGTTTCTAAACAAAATGTATGGAAGTACATTTATAAAATTGTGTAACATATAAAATAATGATTGTAATACATGGAAAAATTGTATTTGGATTCCTAAGTTATTCTAACAAAGCCTGGTGGCACAGGGAGATAATTCTAGCTACTTAAGGGCTGAGGCAAGAACATCCAAAGTTCAGACATCCTAGCTCACCAGGGACCTAGAGCCTCGCCTGTCTCCTCACTGTGAGATAACAAGGAGCTCCAGTGTAAGCTCCTGCTTAGCTTTGCTGAGCCGGCCTGAAGCCCCAGACTCGGCCTCTAGCACCATAATCTCGGCAAGGAAACTAAGTGAGGAGGAGGAAGACCACACTTGGAAGTCAGTGAGCACTCTAGCCTCTCCAACTCTTTACCACGCAGAGAGGAAGCAAGCAAAGTTTTACCTAACTTTAACTTCCTAAGATCCTTTCAAAGGCTGTTTGATGGTTATTCAGCACACCTGAGATAGCCCTCATGGAGCAAGGGAGGAGAAGGCACTGACTGCTGAATATACCAGACTCTATTTATTGTCCTGTGTATTCTTTAAACATGAAACTAAAATACCCCTGCTCCACTTTAAATGTGAAATCCCCACAGTAATTTACCTAATATTAGACTAAAATTTACAACCCACTAATACCTTATGAATGTTGGTTTTATATATATGGTATTATATTAATGTCTCTAATAAACTGTTACATAAAAGTGACTAATTCTATCTTTATAGTAAATGAAACCTTTTTATTTAAGTTATTAATGGAGGAAGCTGAGTCTGTTGGCATAAGCCTGCTGTCCAAGCTCTCAGGAGACAGAAGCAGGAAGACTACAAGTTCAAGGGCTGCCTGGGCTCTACAGTGAGTTCAAGGGTCACCCTAGGCAATTTAAGGAGATCTTTACTCAAAACAAAAAGAATGAGCTGGAGCTATGGCTTAGTGGTAAAGTGCCTGCCCAGCATTACCACGCCAAAGCCTTAAATCCAATCCTCAATGCTCATGGAAAACTCAAGAAAGCAAAGAGAAAGCAACGCATAAACACTGCACAGGAAGGAAAACACCCGAGAGCGGATGGCCACGTGACCTCCAGTCTTCTATTACAAGCATGCAGCATGACTCAAGGGAACATTATAGAATACAGAAAGGTAAAAGGTCAGAAAAACAGTAAACCAAAGCCAAATGCTGAAGAAGTAGGAATCTGATAGCAATTTTAAGATCATCTATTTCACGTTTATTTTACAAATCAGCAGAGTGGAGCGGTCATTTCCTCAGCACTAGGCTGCCGTCATAAAAAACTCCGTCTTTTATTCTCAACATGAAATCTTTAAAAATCTGAGGAGGCAGTCCATTAAACTGTGTTAGAGACGTCTAAGTTCTGGCATCTAATTCTATGGGCTAATTTGTTTAGACTCTGGCCCATGGCTTTCTCATCTGTAATCTGGAGACACAGACTGGCTGCATATTTAACACGTATACCAGAATACTAAAGTCCATAAGTGATTCACTCTAATAATATATGAAGCTGAATAATGTGCCATCATTTTGATTGGCTGGCTTAAAAAGAGATTAATACAAAGTATAAGTTCATAGAGTTTTAAAATACAATTTACTGATTAGTAGTAGAAGTGCCAACCCAGGTAAGACCCTAGGGGGTCAACCCCTAACCCTGAAGAAAACAAGCAAAAACCAAGAAAACTTTTTTGGAAGTCTCTTACCTTTCCAGCATCTAGCACCTTCTGGAAGTCCTCCAGTGTATTAGACACAACCATGTGGGTTTTAAGGTCTTCAGAAGCCCTGCCAAAATACATCAGAAAATACGAGACTTTTCTTATAAATGTGACAGTTTAAGTCCCGAGATAAACAAGATAACTAGTAAGTGAAAATGAGAAGAACTCACTGTGAGTATTCACCCCCTTACTAGCGGCGGCCACAGATAAGCCAGCTACCTTTTGCAGTACCGCTTGAGCCTAGAGGTGTGGGAAGCTTGCCACATATACAATAGGCTATTTTGTTATTCCTGTTGAATAGTCCTGACTCTCACTTACACCACCTGTGGAAGTCTGTTATTTTTCAAACCCTTCTCATCTACTTTTCCTTTCTACAAAACTGGAAAAAAAGTAACACTGTAGCAGAAGTATAGAACCATGAAGGTATGAATATATCACAACAAAGAAAAGCAGACACAAATCAAAGGTATTTTTACACCACCCAACACTCCTGTCCCCTCAGGTCTCACTATGTAGCCCAGGCTGGCCTGGGACATGGTCCTCTTGCTTCAGCTAATATTACTGGATGTAAATCACCATGCCTGGCTCCATGTAAGAGCCTCAGGTATTAGGTAATATTTTCATCTACAGTAAAAAATCACACACGTAGTAATGAGGAAAAAAAGACAGTTGTTCTTTTCTGAATCTCAGGTCTAAGACCTTGTGAACTCTTAGCCATTGCTAGCTGTCAGTCAAACCTACCTGTTTTTTCTTTTCCCCTTTCTGTCACATTTTGTAGGAAAAATCATGTCCTACCCTAAGCTTGAGGGCAGGGCATGCTCCTGCACCCTCACCCACCAGCACTGCCTTGATATGGCTGTGATCGTCTGTCCTTGTCACTAAGTTCTAGGTGACGACAGAACCAATAAAATCAATTGATCTAAGTTCCTGAGAAGCGCAGCACTGGGCCTGTAGGCCGACTTCACACTGTTTCATGGGAGAACAGGAAAGCTGGCCACAGGCCTGCGTCTTGTCTGTCTACTTCACGCAGGGCTTCTTTAACCACAGCTGATAGGAAGGAGGCTGGGATGTAGCACAGTGCAAGGCACACCATGCACCCTAACACTGAATCTAGCAAATGACCAGGAGGATTCGTGTCTTGCGGTCTAGAATACACAGGAGAACCTGTGCTGTGGATGGAGGGAAAAGCTCAAGAACACAAGTTTGTGGTCAGTCTACACTGCTGTGTCCTCAATTCAGTAAAATGCTCAGTGCACCACTTTCTTTATGCTTGTTAGTAAAGAATCATGTGAACCAGTGTTCATTGTTACCTGACTTTAACAATGAGTTGTTATCCTAATCCAGCTTTTCCTTAGTAATGATATTATATATAGAACCGAGACTTATTCAAAGGCCCGATATTTATAAGCAAGTAATGTAACGCACACTGAAAATTGTACAAGATTAAAAAATGAACCCAAAAGTAGAGTATATGCATACTGACTATTACAATCTGAACTCACACAATCAGAACGAGTCGTAGTCCCACATTCATTCTGAAAAGTAGGAAAAAAAAACCCACACAGAATATTCCTAGTAGTTCTACCTGGATGTGGCTTCCACAAGAAATTTTGCTCTCATATGTCACAACTTTTTTATAATGAGCATGCACCTCAGTGAGAAATTATAGAAACAAAACAAAAAACAGAAATAAATTAAGTATGAACTATTCAGTATAAACCTTATGTGCAAAATTGATAGAAAGTGAATAAAAAGTCGCTGAACTTTCCTGCTAAGCCAAGAGTGATAGCACTAGGGAGGCTGAAGCAGGAGAGTCAGGAATCCAAGGCCAGCCTAAAGTGTGAAGGCAATCCAAGCTACAGACCTTATCTTCAACAACAACAACAACAACAAAAAACCAACAATAATTTGCTCTAATAAAATTACCCCTGTAGAGCCTGGAGAGACAGCTTAACTCCTTTCTAAGCACGAGGGCCCGGGAGTCTAGGCCTCAGCTCATAAAACCTACAACAAAACCAGCCTCATATATGTATATGCTGTATCCCAGGAGGCCTGGGACTGGCGAGTCTCGTATTTGGTAGGCTCCAATCCAGTGAGAGACGTCGGCTCCACGAACTATAATGTGGATGCACCTGAAGAAAGGAGTGGGAGGCTGACCCCTGGTCTCCATGTGAACAATATGCACCCGTGTGCACACACATGCAAAAGTCATCTTTTACTAATAAAGTCTTCTATCCAGTGTTTACAAAGTACTTCCATGCCTATAATGCCTAAGATTCTATTACTACAGATGACCAATCAGAGGAAGGGAAGAAAAATAAAGAAAACAAAACAAAAAACGAGAAAATTGCTCTTCTGTCACTAATGATGCTGGTTTTCCATCCTGAGACACGACATGAATCACAGGAGAGAAACCCTAACCAACCAGAAATTTATCTTAAAACAACACAGTCAGGATTTCTAGGTATGAAGTTCAGCACTCTCAGTGCCTCAAGTTCCAGGAGACTGAGAACAGAGAAGCACTGAGAGCAGCGAGGGCAGGCAGCTTCCCAATGCCTCACCCACAACACTACCCGCTCGCAGTGCAGAGACACTAAACGTATCATGTTATCCAGAAACCAAACAAATCCTAAAATAACTATTCAAGCTACTTTTATGGCCGGGCGTGGTGGCACACACCTTTAATCCCAGCACTTGGGAGGCAGAGGCAGGCAGATTTCTGAGTTCGAGGCCAGCCTGGTCTATAGAGTGAGTTCCAGGACAGCCAGGGCTACACAGAGAAACCCTGTCTCAAAAAAACAAAAACCAACCAAACAAAAAAAGATACTTTTATGAATAAATCCAGAGAAAGCTATAAACTAGCTGCCTAGAAACACCCAATCAAGCACCAAAGGTAAGGCTAAAATTAGTCTACTCTCTCCCAGTCAGATTTATTGAGACGCAATGTGGCCAGGAATGGTGGTGCATGCCTTTAATCCCAGCACTCAGACAGTGAAGACAACAGGTGGATCTCTCTGAATTTGAGGTTAGCCTGGTCTACATAGTGAGACCCTGTCTCAATAAATAAACCCACTAAACCCACTATGTATTAGGCATAGAGTACTATAAGGCAACAGAATGAATATAACATGGGCTACCTCCCCTAACCTTGGACCAAGCTTCTATCTCTAGTGATAGTAGCCTTCCTCTTACTGCTTCAGGTAGGCAGAGGGGAGAAATCCTCTTATAGGATAGGCCAGCCCAATGCCTCAACTATCTCATTCTCCCAAACCAATCAAGAGGAGTTGTTAGTCTTGGCTACTCAAATCCCCTGAGGAGCTTTTCATGTTTTAAACACTTCGGTGCACTTGTGAGCGCCTACTTGTATGTGTGCGCTATCTCTGTAAGAGGAAATCAGATTTCCTGGAACTGGCGTCACAGGCAGCTGTGTGGCCTCTGACACAGGATCTGGGAACTGAACCCAGGTCCAAAGTAAGTGCTCTTAACTGCTGAGGCATCAATCCCATTTATTTTTGTGGGGTGTGTGTGTGTGTGTGTGTGTCCATCCGTCCCCAAGAGGTCCAGACGCACCTGGGGACTCCCTTGGAGCTGGAAGTTACAGTAAGCTGTGAGCTGCTTGCTATGGCTGCTGGGAACCAAACTTAGGTCCTCTGCAGGAACAGTACCCATTGATCTCTTCAGCACTGAGCCAGCCTTCCTACCACCACAGGGGAGCTTTTAGCACTATGGCTGCTGGCTTCTCTGTAGGCCACTGTAAGCAGTATCTCAGGGAAAGCGCTGCTATTTACTCAAGCCTCCTGGGTTCTATCAGTCTGCACGGGCGATTAAGAACCCATGACTTAAACCCTCACATTGATGTTACAAAAGCCTGGTTTTTAAGTAAACCTGTTGGTTCAAGACAGAGCACAGCTTCTCAGGGAACAGGCATTTAGGAAAGCCTACTCCAAGTCCAATGTACAGGAAGAATAAGACATTAAGTGGGCCTGGGACTGGAAGGGAAAGCTGCTTTTCGTTGCACCAATGCCCACTGTTTGTGACTCCGGCAGTAGTGAGCACTGAGGAAGGAGACACAGGGAGCCTATAGAGCTACCTTGTGAAAAGGTTCAGCTGGATGTCTTCCAAAACCTTTTCCAGCTTAGCCTCAGCCTCCTTCTCAGCAATTGTCAGTTTCTCTCCAGTATCTCGTCTGACTGCTACAAACTGACAGCTCTTCATATCACGTGGCCCCACCTCAAGTCTGACTGGAACTCCCTGTAAAACAAAACAGGCAGTTAAAAGTGCATGTGTATCTCAAGTTGCATGCAGACTATATCATGGCTTCATCTACTCTGAATCCCATTTCCTCACCAATGGCACATGGTACACGGAATGACACATGGAATGGCACATGGAATGGCACATGGTACACGGAATGACAGAGACACCTTGAAACCAGACACACCTCGGACACTGAGGGGTTAGTCACTGGTACACCCCAGACTCATTCCTAGTGAACCTGTACTCTGCCTGCAACTAGAGAATATATCAGAATCCCCTGCAGGCCTCACCTCAGATTCTTGTTACTCTAGGTTAAGGGCTGCTCAGATTGCTGGCTTTGGGATAAAGTTTGAGGTTTCCATCAGGGAACTGAAGAAGGAGCTACATGCCAGACTCCTTACATATTCAAGTCTTATGCATTGTGATCTATCTCTGAGGGGACCGAAGCCCTTCAGGTTTAAGGAGACCTTGCATTTGTAGGGTCTAGAACTCTATCTGAAAAACAGTAGGTCTTAAATTAAACCTGAGTGAAAGATCCTTTGAAACTGCTTCAGGTATAGATAGAATGATAGATAGATAGATAGATAGATAGATAGATAGATAGATAGATAGATAGTGTGTGTGTGTGTGTGAGAGTGTGTGTATGTTGAGCAGTACTCAAGTCGAAGCCAAAGGAAATGTAAGCGAATGCCAGCAAGCCGTGACCCTCACAGCACAGAAGGAGGAGAGGGAAGTGGGGGATGCAGAAGTAGATGGCATTTTAAATTAATTTTGATTAAGCTAACAGCAAGTTTCTCTTTTAACATCGTGTACCCACACATAAACTGGCTTAAAGAAGTAGCTGCTGGTATCTTCCCTGAAGGTAGGGGAACATGTGAAGAAGTATGACACACAGAGAAGCAGGGTCAACACTGGGACTAACCCCAGCACAGGGTGACCTTAGGAGCCATTTTAAAGAAAGATGATAAACACTGGCGGCTTTGTAATGTGAGATGGTTGATTGTGAAAAACCCCAACAAATGAAGCATCCACCCTTAAGATCTCAGCTACCATGTGAGGACATGTTCCACACTACTCCTATAATGTAAGTTGGTATATATTTATTTGACTCCTAACTTCCAGTCTAAGGTAAAAATCTCTATCATAGCTATTAAAAAAAAAAAAAAAAGGTAAAATGCTAAATGTTTATAAAATAAAACTAAGAGTTTATATTACCTAATAATGAAGCTATGCAGTAAATGAAAATATATCAAAAACATGAAGCCAGAATTAGATAGGCTTTGTCTGCACAGAGTTGAAAACAAGAAGTGGATGTGCGCCCAGGCGGACTAGAAACCTGTGAGGACTCCATCCTCACCAAAACCTCACTCCGCCATCGACTGAATTCCAGATATAAGCACTGCAACATCCCACATGAGGCTTCCTTAGTATAAACAAACACCGCAAGATAGCTGTATTCTAACATAAGAACCAGTTTCCACAACACTTTTAGGGAGGCAAGGCACAGTGCTGTGTATTCAAAGACAGGCCAAGCACACACTAAGTGTTCACCCACCAAGCTATTCTCCTTGAACCACCACAGAGAGTAGTTTAACAAACACAGACTCTAGAAACCCCCATTACAGTATGAGCTGTACTGAGACTGAGTTTAAGTGAAGAACTTATAAATGTGAACAAGGGAAGGCAACAGAAGTTTGCAGAGATCTAGAGCCACCCAAACAGGACTCCAGCGCACCTTGAGTTCCCAGTGGTTGAACTTCCAGCCTGGGGAGTAGTTGTCTCGTAGATCGACTCGGACTCGGATGTTAGCACCAAGCAGCCGCCTTCTGTACTCGTTGCATTTTGCCATCAGTGCCTCTCTGTCTTCTTCAGACAGGGCATTTGTGATTCCACAGGGAATGACTACCACCTAGAGTCCAGCCAAAGACACACCACATACTCATAGTTACATCTACAATAACGAATCATCTAGATCCTACAATAATGAACCATACAGAAGTTAAAATCTGCCAATGATCTTTTAAATATATGTGATTTTACTACAATTAAAAACATGGTGCTGGAGACGGCTCAGTGGTTAAGAACACTTATTGCTCTTGCAGTATCTGGTTTGGTTCCCAGGACCCACACTGTGGCTCACAACCCTATGTAAGTAACTCCAGGGGGCCCAACTTCTCTTCTGACCTTTGAGTGTTCCAGCATACAATGTGATGCATAGACATATACTTAGGCATGCATGTATGCACACATAGTAAGTTATATAAATAAATCTTTACACAGAACAGAACAAAACAATTCCACAACAGGCAGCATCCTAAATACATCCAAAGCATAATACTAGAGGAATTCCTAAATAGTGTACTGCTGGGCCACTATATAAAAACAAAACTATACCAACAAAAGCTATTAAATATTAAATAATATCCAATACCAAAGGGCTTAAAAAATCTAACTATCCATAGTGACTTCTTGAAATGCTAGAGCCTACATTTTTTTTTCACCCTACATTGTTTTAAAAGCACTTTTTCTACAAAGACTCTTTCATGAGCTGTGTGGAAACCTGCAGGTTATAGTGATGTCAGCGCTGAGCTGCCCATGAATGTCGTCCTTGCAGCACAACTGCCTGAGCACACGGTACAAGACAGCCACGTCCTCTCCATTCCATCCTCTTCTGAGGCTGTGGCCTACCAGGCTCCTTCTTCATCCCCCAGTGTGCAGAAAGCAACACCCTTGCTTCCGTGTCTCTCCTTTAGGGCAGCTGCTTTCTGTTCCTATGTCTGTTTGTGAGGACTGCTGAGGTCACCTGACCTCATGTTTTTGCAGCACCTCCAGTGGCATCTGAGAAGCACTGGGACCTCCTTCCTCTCCTTTTCACCTCCTTTGGGAGACTACAGTTCTTCCTCTCTGTCATTTTGGCTACATCTCCAAATTTCCACCTTCCTTTGAAAACATGGTCTTTCATCTTTCCAAATATTTCTTGGTAAAAGAGTTTAGGGGCGGCGTGGTGGCGCACGCCTTTAATCCCAGCACTTGGGAGGCAGAGGCAGGCGGATTTCTGAGTTCGAGGCCAGCCTGGTCTACAAAGTGAGTTACAGGACAGCCAGGGCTACACAGAGAAACCCTGTCTCGAAAAAAAAAAAACAAAAAAACAAAACAAAACAAAAAAAAGAGTTTAGGGGTTTAAGTCTACATCATGAGAACAAGGGCATTTTGTCCTATAGCTTGCTGGGGTCTCTCTGACTGAGACAGAATCTCACTATGAAGCCTTGACTGGCCTCTCTAAACTCAGCATATAGACGGGGCTGGCCTAGAACTCAGAGATCTTCCTGCCTCTCTTAAATTAAAGATGTGTGCCACCATGTACCCAGTGTGGCTAAAGGCACTGGATCCCCCTGAAGCTAGCATCAGAGGCTGTACACTGCTGCATGTGGGCACAGAGAACCATACCTGGGTCCTCTGCAAGAGCAGTTGTATGCTATCTCACCCACCAAGCCATTTCTCCAGTCCCAGGTCTTTTAGCCATGCCCACAGAAAGCTGGCACGAATGGCTTCCTAGTCTGGTTTGGAGGTTTCGTGGGGATCCAGCACGAGCTGGTTTGTTGCTAACATAATCCTCAGTCTGCTTTCTAATAACTGAATCTTATCACAACTGAATCTATGTGATTTCTAATCTGTCTCTAAAATATACTAAATAGTTAAATAGCACTTATTAATACTTTTAACCTACTATGTTTTAAGGAATTCTAAATAGTATCCAAAAATTATTTCTAAAGAAAGTTCTAGGGCTAGAGAGATGGCTCAGCAATTAAGAACATCCTCATGGTAGTTCACAACTATCTCTAACTCCAGTTCCATGGGATTCGATGCCCTCTTCTGACCTTGGTGGGCACCAAGGATGCATGTGGTCCTTAAACATACAGGCAGACAAAACATTCATACAGAAAATAAAATGATAAATGTATTGACAAATTTAAAAGTTTTCAATGAAGTAATTTTTAAAATTCTTGAGACAATAAATAATACAAATTTACACATATTTTTACAATATAGTGGCCTAGGCTGAATTTTCTATTATTTCTGTAGCAGAGAAATCTACCCTTTCAAACTTCCTTTGTAAGCGTGGTCTATAATCTTACAAAAGAAATGATAAGCAGAGACACTTCCCTCACCTGGACAGATGCTACTCGGGGTGGAAGCACTAGGCCCATGTTGTCCCCATGGACCATGACCATCACACCGATGGTTCGTGTTGTCAGGCCCCAGGAGCACTGGTATGCAAACTGCTTTTCTCCTGGTGTCTTGGGATCTTCAAAAACTATTTCACACATTTTGGAGAAATTCTGGCCTAAATGGTGTGATGTTGCTCCCTAAAATAAGGAAACAGAGGCTTAATTTTATACTATTTTGCCTTTGACGACAATTACTACAAGAGCACACACTGTAGAATGTCACTACATGTACTGTTTAGCTAATTTTCTGACATTAATGCTGAAAATACAAGTAGGATTGGCATGACAAGAGAGCAGGATGAGTTATAAACCACCACGGTCCTGCTCCGGGAAGCCCCTTTCAGGAGTAACTGTGTGCTAGACTTCCCAGATCTCATGCCTGGACCTGCTCTCCTCCACTGTTGCCCTCTCTCCTGCTCCTTCCCCTGGGTTTGAGGAAGGGTCTTACATAGCCCAGATGGGTGTAGCACCTCACTATGGAGCTGAGGGCAGCCTCAAATACTTGATCCTGTTGCCTCCACCTGTAGGTGAGTTACACGTGCCACCATGATGCCCAGTTTAATGGAGCATTGGTAATTAAACCTAGGGCTCCATGAACATTAGAGAAGCACTGTACTGCATCCCCAGAAATTATTTTTTTATTCACATTTAAAGTCAACATAATGAGGCAACACACATACATTTTATAATGTTTAAATCAGGTTAACTTATCTCCAAAATCCATCATTTCTTTCTGTTTAAAAAAAAAAAAAAAAAAAAAAAAAAAACCTTTCAAAATCCTTTCTTTGAGCTTTTAAAAAACACAGACTGCATTACTCTTGATAGTCACCTTCGTATACACCAACAGGGCAGATTCCCCCTCAACCCCCAAAGACAGTGTCTTACTATGCAGCTCACACTGGCCACAGACCCAAGATCCCCAGAGAGCTGGAATTATAGGCGTCTGCTAGCATCATTAGCCACAGTTTAACGTTTTGTTCCCATGGAACTAAAGTGTAATGCCTACTGAGCAACTCATATTCTCTCCGACATCCAAATAAACACAATTCTATTATCAAGTTAGTTATATATAATCACTTTCTTAGAGTTCACATACAATTAAGATCATGCAATAGTATCTGGTTTATTTCACTTAACAAACACATTTCCAATTTCATCTATAGTTCTGCAAATGACAGAATTCATTCCTTTTATGGCTAAATATTCTGCGGATTGTGGATTGTTTTTTACCAAGTGATGTCGTCACTGGAAGAGGTATTACTAGAGCACACACTGGTGATTTTATTTTTAAAACCTTAATACCATTTTCTATACTGGTTTTCCAAATACTAATAAAAGTGGCAAAAACTGCTGGAACTGTCATGGGCTGTGCTTACAGTGGCCGAGTAGTCACAGTACTTCCATACCTGAATGGCGCGTCCGCTGGCAGATATGAAGGCTTCTATTGTGGTTGTGTAGTCTCCTCCTGCAAACTTCTCCTTTTCAGTCTTCCTTCCTCTCACAACAGGAATGGCTAAGAGCTCTTCATATACTCGAGCATATAACTCAAGGATCTGTAAAACCTGTAACAACATTTACAGCATGCTTATTCACTGCAGGCTTGTCAATCTATACTATCTCATTTGTATGTGAAAAAGTACTTCAAACAACCACCTTGTGGGAAGGCTAAAGAAGCCAATGTGAGACTTAAGGAAGATATTCAACAAAAAAGTAATCAGCTGAGAAACATTTAAGTGTCTATAAATTTGGAATGCAGGAAAAAAATGCCTGAGCGATATACAGTAATCAGAGTAAAAAGACCTTAGAAAATAATCATATGACTGTAATTTTGCTACAACCTAACCTATCGCATAATTTTTTTTTTTTTTTTTTTGGTTTGAGACAGGGTTTCTCTGTGTAGCCCTGGCTGTCCTGGAACTCACTTTGTAGACCAGGCTGGCCTTGAACTCAGAAATCCGCCTGCCTCTGCCTCCCGAGTGCTGGGATTAAAGGCGTGCACCACCATGCCCGGCTATAAAAACTAAAGTAGTAAATTTACTAGTAAAATTTCAATAAGCAATGTTTTGTTGGTATTTTTGTGTGTCTGGCTTGGTCAGGGTTTCTCAGTGTAACAAGCCCTGACTGTACTAGACTTGATTTGTAGACCACAGAGCACCTCCTGCCTCTACCACCTGAGTGCTGGGATTAAAGGAGTGCACCACCACACCCGGCACAATAAACAGCTTTTTAAATTTGTTTGCTCTTGAATAAACTTTCTTTTCAAACAGGTTTTACACAGCATAAGCCATATAATAAAAAAGCAGGGCCTGAAGACAGGAGCACAGCAGAGGACCGTTCCTACCTCATCAGCTGCTTCCTCAAAGGTGGCAAAGGCGCTGTGCCCCTCCTGCCACAGGAACTCCCGAGTTCGGAGGAAAGGCTGTGGGTGTTTGAACTCCCAGCGCTGCAAGATGAGAGGACAAAGCCAGTCAGCACAGGAAATAGTGTTTTTTATTAGCAACTTTACATGATGAATAATCAAAAATAATTATTGTGATCCAAAATACTTCAAAAATTACTTTCATGGTCGGACCAACCAAAGAAAGTATGCTCTACAAAGCCACAAATCCTGAGAAGAACACAGTGACAAATGAAGTATGCGTGTGTGCAGCACCTACCACCACATTGCACCACTGGTTGAGCCTGACGGGCAGGTCTCTGTGGGACTGCACCCATTTAGCATATGCCGGATACATCACTGGAAGTAAAGAAAACAGAGACATCTATGATTTGATTTCTTCCTGAAGGCTGACAAGAGTTAAATTCACAATATAAATTAATATGGATTAGAGTGTGTCTGGTCATTATCTGTGACAGCTCACTGAATGGCATTGCTTACTTCATAAATCACAGAATCCTGAAGAGACACAGGTCTACCTAGCGAGCTAATGCTCTGTGCCTCACCTCTCTGTCTGTAAGAGTTGCTCACCGTACCATCTACTTGGGTAAATACTAGGAATGCTGTGTTCCATGTAAAACTGTTCACTCTTCATACTGTTTAAGCCTCTCTTTGGCTCACAAATACCATCAAATTTAAAGATGTTAATGTTAGTACTGAATTCAGCTATGTATCAGAATCAGAATTTTAGTTAGATCCATCCAATGAAGCAAACTCTTGCCATGAACTATGTATGACTTGTGCCATCAGTAAAACAAAACTGCTAATTTGGTATAAGAAAACAGCAACAAAAAAAAACTGGAGTCAAAATAATTTCAAAGATGCAAATAGAAAACCAGCACCAGTCTGAGCAGAGAAGCGCACTACCAAAGGCAGCTCACCACGCCAGCAGATCCGAAGCCTGACCCCAGAGACGCTCCAGCTGATGCTGTCCCACAGTAGCAGACTCACAGGAGAGCGCTCTAAAAACCCCAGGGAAGCTGCACTGCTGACGTACACCTTTAATCCCAGTACTTGGGGATGGGGTATCTGTGAGTTCAAGGTTAGCCTGACCAAAATACCAGGTTTCAGTCAGCTAGAGTTGGATGGAGACCCTGCCTCAAAATCAAAACTCTACAATTACAACTCTACAACTCAAAAACAAAGCAACAAAAAACTCTACAGGAATATAAATCTAAATGAACAACAACATTATTTGCAATTTTATAATCAGTCCCAAGAATAATTTCAATACATTTCCCTCTGAAAAGTTGTAACACTGAGCAAAAGCAGATGATGAGGTTTAAAACAGAAAAACCCCCTTTAGTCATGGCAGCCATCTTCCAGTAACTTGCCAAAATGGCAAACTCCAAGGGAAAGAGGAGAGGAACGGCTGTGCTCTCTTTAGGAAACAAACATTTGAAGCTGGAGTCCAATCCCTATGCACTCACAGCTGAACTAACGCATAAAAAGAAAACCTAAAATGTAAGGTTCCTTTAAGAAGAAGACAGACAGACTTACATCCTACTGATAAAGAACTCTGTGATTACACGGCTTAACATATAACATGTCTATGATGTAGACTTCATTCTGTCTTCACCGTCCTTCAGAAAGGGATCTATGCACCAGAAACACTGAGACTCAACTCTATCTAACCACAGCGCAGCGAGCTTTCTCCTGCGTTCCAGGCCCACTCTCACCTGTTTCACTAGTAGGACGAATGGCAATTGGCTCTGCCAACTCTGTTTTTCCTGATCTTGTAACCCAAGCAACCTAGGAAGTTAAAAACCATTGGTGACACACAGTTTTAATGTTGTTTTTGAAGAACATAGTACATATCAACTTTTAGGCTTTCTCATCAACTAAAGAAAGTGCGAATTCTTGCTGCTGTTACTATAAGGAAATGGGCAACCATCCAGTCAGAGGACATGAATAGCAACCAAACTTGCTATAAGGGTAGAAGAAATAGGACTTTATTAAAAAAAAAAAAAAAGAAAGAAAGGAAAAAAGAAAAAGAAAAAAAGGAATAGCCCCTCCTTTCTCTTAGTTGGTTACTAAACTCTACTGGAGATATACTTTTGAGTTTATAAGACAGAACTGCAGTTTACCTCAGGAGCAAAGTCTTCGATGTGATTCTTCTCTTTCTCTAACGCAGCCTGAGACACAAATATGGGGAAGTAGCAGTTCTCAACACCGAGCTTCTTGATCTCAGCGTCAAAGAAGTCCTTAATGGACTCCCAGATGGAGTACGACCAGGGACGGAGGATATAGCAGCCACTCACATCGTAGTATTCAATCATCTCGGACTTTGTGATGACCTTTTAAAGAGAGAAGGCTTGGATACTGAACCACTATCTACTGCAAAGGCAAGAGCCTGTGGCAATCAAAGTTCCTGTCTAGAAATGGCACACACCTCATTTGTTTATTTGTTTGTTTGTTTGTTTGTATGTGTCTTTCAAAACAGGGCTCCACTGGGTAGCCCTGGTTGTCCTGGAACTCACTCTTAGACTAGGATACTTTCTTACAGGTTACACCATTATGCTCAGCTTGGAAACACTCTCCTTAATGTGGAGGGAAGCCAGACTTTCTTACATGGACAGACAACGCATAACAGGACTCTAAGTCTGCAGACTTATCACTGAGCTACATACATCCTCAGCCTACTTTTATTTTTATTTTTTAAGACAGTTTCACTATGTAGGCCAGCTAACCTGGAACTCAAATTCTCTTGCCGTCATCTTCCAAGTATTGGGGTGCCATGAGTGTGCCACCACATCTGATACACGATAGATACTATAATGGGCATCATGGGAGATGCACGGGAATAGGTAAGGTGTCCGCCTTACACACAGGAAGACTGGTCCTGAGACCCCTAAAATGTCAGGCATGGTGGAGTGAGAGGTGCGCTTGTACTTTCAATGCTGGGGAAGGAAGAAGAGAAGAGACAAAAGGGTCTCTGGGGTACAGATGGCCTAGCCTGATTGGTGAGCCCAGGCCAAAGAGAGATCTGTCTCTAAGGGGGTGAACGGCTTTTCTGAAGGTAACCTGATGTCGTCTTCTGGCCTCCACATGTGCACATACACACATAAATGCATTTTCTTGAACACACACATGCACAGACTCAGGAGGGATCACAGAGCTTATGACTACCTTTCTCCCTAGACTTTAGAATCTAAACACAAAGCCAAACTAGAGAATTGAGAAACACTAACATAAAAGCCAACTGAAGGCATACTCACTTGAGAGTACCATTCGGCAAGATTTTCTTCTTTTTTTGCTTCAAGACCCAATCTGCAGACATGCAAAAGGAAACAAGAATCCTTTATTTGGCAACTGTTCTTATGCTGAAAATACTGAGACCAAGTAATCTAAAGACCAGAACTTATTTTATTTGGTCTTGGTGTTGCCTGGTGCCAGCATCTGTGAGTGGTGAGGGCCCTCTAGAGGCATATCTTGGGTTGGGCACGACAGGACACAACAAGACATGAGAAAGCTGCTGACGGTGACTGCTCTAAAGCCATTTAACACCATCACAAAATCACATTTTTTCAACTTCAACTTACTTAATTCCTCTCTGAAAGGTTCCACCATTAGATGATAGTCTCTCTAGGAACTGGGGGACCAAGTTCCTAGCATATGGACTTTGGGAATACATTCAGACCACAGCAGGCTAAACTGAAAATAAGACGATAAGCTCAAAATAGGGGAGTTTTCTTAATTTTCAGTCATTTCTTTATTTGCATCTTTTACATTCATTTCCATAATAATGTTTTAAATCTAGAAACAATTTAATCTTTGTTTTTTAACACAGGGAGGGTTTCACTGCTTAGTCCCTGCTTGGCTATAACTTGATGTGCACATCAGATTGCCCCAAACTTGTAGCAGTCTTCCTGCTCGTCTCAGAAGTACTGAGATCATGGGCATGTGGGAGCATTAAAACAGCTCTTCAGAAGTTGGGCAGACATTGTCCATGAAAACTGCCAAGGCCAACCTGTTAGAACTATGATTTTAAAAGAAGACTTTTATTTATTTTTTAAGCAAATTCTTTTTCAGTTAAAATATATTTGGTAAAGACAAAGTCTATTCACGTATATTCGCTATGAAAAAACTTTTGCCAAAATCAACAGAGGTGATATTAACAGCTAAAAAGATCAGTGTCTCACTGAAATTAAATGTAAAAAGTAATAACAACAGTAGCCACCCACTAAACACGCACAAATAAATATTCACATGTAAGTGAATATGCACTTATATTTTATACTATACTGTACAGAAGATGCAGAGGTGGATGTCTGTAAAAACAAGTGACATTTAAATTAAACAAACAAACAAACAAACCTAAGAAAACCCAACTAATCCAGCACCAGAGCTGGGGTTGGGAGTAGAATATTGCCTAGAAGTGAAAGACCTTTTCTTTGGTCCTAGATTTCCTACCCACCCCTCAATTCCTGTTCCAGACAGTACTTCTTTCCGCAAAGCCTCAACCTTAGTTGGGCATGGGGTATGCTCATTTATAATCGCAAAAGCAATGATGAGGCAGAAAGACTGAGTTCAAGGCAGGCCTGAGCTACATAGAAAGCTTGGCTCTAACTCTTGCCAACTATTCTATACTGTTACTGAGCTGAGTCAATACACAAAACCAGGAGTAGATTCTGTGTCCATTAAGGAGATGGTACAGGAACATGGGAGGTAGCTAAATTTGATCTATAGCTAAAAAAGAATCTAAAATCCAAACCACCTCAGTAATAGCATTAAACTATTTTCTAAGAAGCCATGACAGGAAGCCTGTCACACTGTTCACACAGACAGAAAAACACTGAAAAGGGACATACATTTCACTGTCTGGTTTTTAAACCAGCTACTGCCAACTTCAAAATCGTCTTGGGAACAAAACTCTTATTCATTTCTTATGAAAAACATCCGCTTGAGAAGAAAAAACACACAAAGCAACGTGTCTCTAAGCTGCTGCTGAAAGGAATATTTATGTTTATTTGCAGCTATTCTTTCAAGAGACACACGACACACTAGTACTAGTTTAGATATCCCAGTATTTCTGGGAACATAATAGCTTCATTCTTCAGAGCTTTCTACACTCTGCACGGTTTGTCTAGGCTTCAGGAGCTGAGCATTCCATGCAGACTCAGATATTTTAAAGTTTGGTTCTTAGTTGGTAAACTGTTTAGGAAGGACTAGGATGTGTGTCCTTGTTGGAAGAATTGTGTCACTGGGTTTGGGCTCTGAGATTTCAAAAGCCCATGGTAGGCACAGTCTGTTTTTCCTTCTGTCTGCAGATCAAGAATTAAGTGCTCAGCTCCTGCTGCTCTGCTCCAGTGCCTGCCTGGCACCTGCCGCCATGTTCCCTGCCAAGATGGTCATGAACTCGAATGCTCTGAAACCATAAGCCCTAACTAACTCCTTCTTCTGTTAGCTGCTCTGGTCATGCTATCTCTCCACAACAACGGAACAACTCAGACAGATTCTCAACCCGTGACAGTGGTGAGCGGTTCATTTCCCTGGTGGGAAACAACAGGTGGAAAGCTATAGTGACTTCTAAGTCTAAGGTGAGCAGGTGATGTGCTGCCTATTTTTAACATCAAATAAAAGTTATCTGCTGACAATGTAATACGAGCATTCTGTCTTGATGATAATAAACCAACATTTGCAAATTTTAAAAACAAAAATCTCTTTAGAACTGAAGTCATTCAGAAACACGTCTCAGCACCTGGTCTGTTTCTTAGGCCCCTGCCCTTCTCCTGCTCCACCTGATGACAGGCCACTGCCTTGGCTTTTGGAAGAGTCTTTCCCTTGGCCATCATTTTGTTTCTGAGGCTTGTTCTGCTTTTCAGATTTATTTTCTTTTTCTTTCTTCTTTTTATCTTTGTCTTCTGCCCCAGTAGCAGACACAGGCTTATACTCGATTCCTGTCAGCGACTTGTACTGTGCCTTCAGCTGAAGAAGTTCTTGTACCGCCGAATCCACTTGATCCTTCAGTGTAACAAAGGGGGACAAAGGAGGACATCAGGCAACACAAGTTACAGTCCTATCGGATGTTAACAAATGCCACACCCATATTTACCAGGTCAATGAACAATTAATTAATGGCTACAGTTTGTAGACACAATAGGTTAAAATGCACTAAGAAAATAAGTGAGAGGTTATAAAAGAGACAAAATGAGCCTAGAGTACCAGAAAACAGATGATCTATGCACTGTCTTGACAGCAGTCACTAGATACACATGGCTATGTGGAAAACAGGACCACAGAGGAAACCCCACACTGACCTTAGAGGCCTTTTCAGCTTTAAGTTTTCGAACTACTTCTCCTTGACAAGCCACTCTGTCAAATAGCACTTTGGCTTCTGGTTTCTCCGCTCCAGCAGGCTGAGCATTACTGACAGGGTTTGAATGTGAGTTCTGCGATGCTGGGGGCTGGCCAGGTACATAGTCCTTCCCAGTCTTTTCTTTATACTCAGCTTTCAGGGACAGCAAACATTCCACAGCTTCAGTTACTTTAGCCTGAAAAAAGAAGAGGAAGAGAACATCTCAGAACATGTATGAATATTTCAATGTCATTTCAAAGAATTTAATCATTATCAAAATATACTTAGCCATATATATCCAGAGATCAAGTACTCAAAGATGAAAATTATTTGAAAACAAACAATTGTATCATAATACAAACCCCCAGCAAAAAAAGTGGGTAGGGAAAGAAAATAATTTAGACCAATAAGTTCTTTATAAAAGCCTTTCAAAGGTTCAGCTGAGCAAACTCTATCTTCTGTTTTAAAAGACACATGTGGCAAAGCACTGCTCTATTCTGAAAATGTACAGACGCCTCATTATTCCTTCCTACGCAGGACAACTGTGTATAGCGTGTTAGGTATTGTAAGTAAGCCAGAGAGGATTTTCAGCACACAAATACATGGAAGGATATGAGCAGACAACATGGAAATACCATGCTAAGAGCTCTGTGTACTCTCTGGTTTTGTTATCTGATGAAGGTCTGAAATCACTCTTACAGACCACTTTCAAAAATTAAAAAGAAAGTATGATGAAGTCTTAACTTACACGCATACCTGCAAATTTCAATATCTGATAATTCAACATAGAAGAAATGACATCCTCATCAAGGAGATACTTGACACTCTGTGACAGAAGACAGACAGCAGCACAGGGGAAGGACAAGCTGGATGTCCGACTTCAAGCTACCACCACAAACTAACATCTGATGGAGAACCTCAAGACAACAACCAAACAGTGAAGAAATAGTGCCTCCCTGTTCAGCGCTACGCCTCTCGGCTTTCACGGATACAGCACAGCACTGCATAGGCTAACAGAATAATAAATGCCACAGGAGCCAGGGAGTACAGATAAGACTGGCTCACAGCCCAGTCCTGCAGGAGCAGCACTGCAGCAGCCGCAAGGACCCTGCATCCAGGAGATGGCAGCGCACATCTCGGGCTACTCTGTTTTTCTCCCTACAAACTTGGCACTCTGTGATCCCAGGAACAACCAAGTAGAGTAAACGCACAGGAAGAATCGAGGAGAGCTGGTGCTGACGGTCGTAATTCCAGTCTGTGGAAACTGAGGCAGAGCAATCCTGAGTCCAAGGCTAGCCTTGGGCTACACAGTGTAACCATGACCCAGGAAAAAAGGGTTAGGGGTGTGGGTGAACAAAGAAGATCAGGGAAGGCTACGTGTACTCCCAACCTGACCCATATTGCCATTACTTCAGAATTATAGTTATTTCCCAATAGAATGCCTTTCTTTAGAAAAATGTCACAGTTAAAGATAAGGAATGAGAACAGGAGGGGAATCCATGGTTGGAGAAATGAAGAAGGAAATGGAAGGAAAGGCAGGGAAAAGGAAGGCAAGGTTACACTGTCAGCTAAAAGAATGAAAATGTGTGCCGGGCATGGTGGCGCACACCTTTAATCCCATCACTCGGAAGGCAGAGGCAGGCGGATTTCTGAGTTCCAGGCCAGCCTGGTCTACAGAGTGAGTTCCAGGACAGTCAGGGCTATACAGAGAAACCCTGTCTCGAAAAACCAAAAAAAGAATGAAAATGTGAAGAATAAGAAAAAAAAGGACACCCTTGTAAATATGTCTACAATATACTTTTTGAAAGAAGTTCCAATAACCCAAGTTGACCCAAGAGAGAACTGACTCCCACAGCTGTGTCTGATCACTTATCACACACACTCGTACTTACACATACACACTCACACATGCTCTCTTTCTCTAGTACTCTTTAATAATAGCATTAAAATAAAGTTTAAACATTCACTTGAGTTTGAAGTCAAATGGTACAGTGTCTTAAGGAAAAATTTCTGTTTGACAATTAGAAATATTATAGAAAAGAAAATTAAGATAAATAATCTATCACATTATTGAATGAGATACTCTACCAAGATTATATGTATAATTATCACCATGAAAATTTCCCTGATGACTTAGAAAACAGCTGTAAAGGTTTCTGAGGAAAACTAGAATTACTAACAAAAAGCTTTTTCACTTCAAGTCATATTTGGGCTCTGCCAGATGCCATGCTAAGTGTCCTACAAGGAACTGTTTTACTTAATTCTCACCTACACGGCATCTAGATACGCAGGCAGTAATCATGCCTGGCTATCCTGACTACAGAGTTCACAGCATGGTCAGTGTGTCAACACTGGTGTGAGTGTGCACAGGGCTCACCACTCACATTCCAGCCACAGTAAGCTCCAGCTTTGCTAAGTCCCCATCTCAAAAAGTGAGGTAGACAGAGATACAGGAGCAACATCTAGCAGCTTCACACACACAAACACTGTATATGAACATGCATATTATGTATTATCTGAGTGTCCCTGGCAGTATATAGTATACACTAAAGAATGTGGAAAGCAGCCTTTTAACTTTTTTCTAGACTAAGAAGAAGCTGCTGAGTGACACTGTATGACGTACTTACTTCCAGAGCTACTAGACGTTACGTTCCTAATGGACAAAGATTGTTTTGAGCTTATGAAACACAACTACACAAATAAAATTTTAGATAGTCATTGATGTGGACAAATGATGACAAAAATAACACACACAAAATTTCTCTGAATGTTTCAGGCTGAATCTAAGCTATTCAAAAATGATCTTAAAATTTTAATTCAAGACTGGGAGAAAATAGAAATAGAAGCCCTCATCTCTGCTCATTTAGAATTTAAATATGTGAAGTGCTATTTCTGCAGCAGCCACTAGGTGGAAGCAGTTTAACATGGAGAATGGTGAGACCATCAAAAAGAGAAATCTAGTTTCCTTAGCTATTAAATGCTGAGAACTTCTCAAAACAGCTAAAACGTCATTTTTTTTCCTCTAAAAAACTTCACCTTTTCTCTTTAGCACACATAAGCAAGCAATAACCACACGCATTTATAAGAAACACCTCCCCAGAGCAGAGGCTTCAACTTGGTGGGAAGGAGCTAAAGCCAACCACAACCAGCCATGTTTCCACTGAAAGAGTGGGGAGGGTGAAGCCTGTGGCCTGTGTTTACAAGATATTGAAATTAACAAATTAAAAGGTCACAGGATTTTTTAAAAAAAAATAGTATCTTCTAATTAGAAATCTGTTTATTTGAATTAGTAAACTCTGTAAGAAATATCTCCAAAGAAGTCATGACTCCACCAGTTAGTACAGCAGAGCAGAGCCCAATTAGTTTGCTAAACCCTCTGCTCCTGGGCAGGAGTCAGGCTCTGTGAGTCTCCACTTCAACTTCCTAACTCCACAGCCTGGAATAGACAGAGACAACACAGACTACTGACTGTGGCTAGCAGTGTCCCATTAACATTTCATACTCTGCTAAACTGGGCTGTAGAATCTAAAGTTTAGTGCTTCATAATGCCTTTGCCATTTATGGTTACTGTCTAAATCATCAGAAACTACATAATGAATGAATGTAATTTTTTTTTTAAATTAAAAATAGCTCTCTCTGCCTCTGTTGGACCTGGAAGGCTCAGGCATTGCAGGGCCGTGCAGAATAACAGAGTTCACGGGCCTGTACCTGCCTCTGGAACGCTGACTCCCCTTTGGCCCTTGCTCTTCCATCCCCTGGGCCTTACATCCCACCCCTCCCTAACCCACATCACTGGTGCCAAGGACACACATCCAGGTGGATGAGACCTCACAGGCAAGTTTAGTGGCCAGTTTAAAAACCTGTGCTATCTTCAGGGCCACTTAAAGGATGGGTGAGTCCCATGATTCTGTTCTGTGACTGGCTTTAGTGGCTGATGACATGTCTCAAAACACTTTTGACTAGAGGAACTAAGAATATCTGCCATACAAACAAACAAGACCAAACCCAGAGCCAGACATGGTGGCTCTCTTCAATCCCTGGGCCAGCAGCAACAACACCTGAACAATTATTTGGGCACAATTAAAATACTGTGAGGGTTACTCTTCACTGCCAATTTAACTGCATTTAGAATCACCTAGGAGACACAGCTTTGGATATCTGTAGGGTGTTTGCAGAGAGGATAAACTGAAGGATATGAATGCTGAGATGGGTGCCACCATCCCAGCGGCTGGGGGTCCAGAATAAATGAAGGACAGAATGCCAGGCCAGTGCCTGTGTCTCCTTTCTTTGCTTCAAGCCCATGAAGAAAGTGAATAAATCCCATCAGCAGGTCCGTGAGACACTCTTGCCTGTCCTGATCTATGGCGGACTGCATGCCTGACTTGTGAGTGAGGACAGCCTTTCCCCCATGGACTGCCTGTCAGGTTATTTGGTCAGAGATGAGAAACACAGTAATACAAAAGGCAGGATGTCGCTTTGCATATCCTGGGTTTCCTTTAGCATAAAGAAGAGAGGCCATGGTCCTTGTGTTTTAACAAGACATCTAAAACTTCTAATGCACAAAGAGCAAGAATCTCAGTTCCACAGTCAAGATGAACTCTGTCATCTGTAAAAGGCTTCTCTTACTTCAAGAGGGAGAGGGAGAGGGAGAGGGAGAGGGAGAGAGAGATATGCTGGGGGTCATTCCAAGCTTCATGCCTATTAAACAGTCTCTAAACTGAGTGATACCTCTAGGTGTGATGGCTTATACCTTTAGTCCCATCAGTTTGGAAGCAGAGGTGGATAAATCTCTGCGAGTTCAAGGCCAGCCTATTTATTTAATAAGTTCTAGGACAGCCAGGGTACATACAGAGACCTTATTTAAAAAAAAAAAAAAGTTTTTGAGCTATACTCCAGCCTACAAGGAATATTTTAAATACCCTTATGAACTGCCTTCTCCTTCCGCATTACTCTGGGCTATAAATCCATCTTATAACCACTCAAATGTATCACCCAGGTCACACTCACATCACAATGTCCCTCACCCCTATGAACTGTGAGGGTTTGTTTTTTTTTTAAAAAACACTTAAATGTTTTTCCATTTTAAAAAGATTTTTCTCTTGTTTGTTTGTATGTGTGAGAGTATGTATGTATGTATCTATCTATGGACAGGTATGTATGTATGTATGTATGTATGTATGTATGTATGTATGTATGTATCTATGGACAGGTATGTGCACAAGTACAGCTGCACACTGAGACTGTAACACTGGATCTGCCTGGAGCTGGATAGAAGAAGAGTTGTAAAAGGCTTGACATGGGTTCTGGAAGACAAATTTAGCTCTTCTGCAAAAGCAGTATGCATACTTATGCACTGAGTCATTCTGCAGCCTCAGGCAGTAATAAATGATGATTTCTAGCTCAAAAGTATTTAAACAGGGAGTCTAGAATCTGCTTCATGGGAGAGAAGGGCTTGCTTACGCTGCACGTGTGAATCCAGCACACTGACCTTAGGAGCCTTTTCCGCTTTCAGCTTTCGGACCACCTCCCCTTGGGCAGCGACTTTATTGTATAAAGATGTACTTTCCACAGTGTTTGATGATGACTTTGTAGAAACAGTCTGTACTGCTGCAGCAGAGGGGTTCCCAGGTTTATACTCCTGCCCAGTTTTCTCTTTATATTCAGCTTTCAAAGTCAAAAGCTGCTTCACAGCTGCGTCTATATCTTCCTTTGGCGCTTTCTTGGCTTTCAATTCACGAACCACATCCCCCTGCACCGCCACTCTGCTGTAGAGGACGGAGGAATCCTCAGCTGTAGCACAAGTAGAACTCACAGCAGGTGCTGGTCTTTCTTTAGGAGCAGAGCTTGTCTACCAATGCAGAAAGCCAAAAGTAAATATTAATTCATGTTAAACACCTTCACAAGCTTATATAAAACTTACTACTTCATCATAAATAATTTCAATTCCTTCAAAAGCGCAGATGAATCAGCTCACACCTAAAATGTTTATCCCACAGCAATGGCAGCAGCAGCAAAGGAAGAAGACAGCAGACTGTCTCGCCATCAAAAACCTCGGAGGAGGTAAGAGGATCCACAGGAGCCTGTATCTTTATCTTTAGGAGACCAAAGTATAACACATCCATTCAGTCAAGAACAAATCACCACTACAGCACATGACAGAGAGGCAACATGAAATAATCATGTAATAATCATGTATGCTACTGGAAAGGTTAAGTACATTTAACCCATTTAGGTTGATGAAAAACACAGACCTGCTTTACCATTACCATTCCTTAAACACTGAGCTAAGCCTCAATTTACTCATCAGCAAAGAACTCTGACACACACACACACACACACTCTCTCCATGCATCAAAAAGCCCTAGATCAGATTTCAATTTTGATATTAACAGTTTCTACCGGAGGCAAATATCTCCAAGGATCTATACATCAAAAAGAAACCATTAAGACTGCAGAAATCTCACTACAATATTGATGGTCAACTGTACTTGAATTTGTTTTAGGGTTTGTGGTTTCTAACCATATCCATATATACATTCTTTAAAATTCCTTCTTCCTAGAAGTGAGTCTCTTGCCATGAATCTGGGACGCAGCAGATTTGACTCTGAGATCTTCCAGGCCAACATGAAGACGATGCTGCCCTTCCTCTGCCTACTGAGCACACACTTCTGATTTTTGTTGATTTGCTTCTTTTCTTCCAGACCATCACTTCTGTAGGTCTGAGCTGTTAACACAAGCGGCCTCCATGTTCTGGAGGCTGCATCATGGAGGCCGCATCTATCACAGAGCCACCATCAATTGATACCCAGGTGAATGAATCACTTGAGATGTTCAGCTCAGTTTAGCCTTTGGTGGTCACAGCCGTGGTCTAAATGACAGTAAGTAAGATCGCCCACCATCTAAAGGCAAAGGGACTCTTGCCACTGCTAACTCTAAGTACTTCCTTTCCTTTCTGCTTTTCAGACCTTTAATGACAGGAGAGAGCTCTTCTATACAAGGTAGTTGGGATAGAAAAGTACAAACAACAAGAATCCTGTTAAAAAATAACAGAGTAAAAGAAGAAAGAGAGAAAGGGTGAGAGAGAGAGAGGATGTACTGCAGGGAGGGGGAGCCCCTAAATGCTCTGTGAGTCTAGGCTATCTTAGTTTTTGGTATAACAAAATTACTTTTAAAAAATGTAGGTTAAAAAAATAAAATAAGGGGCTGGTGAGATGGCTCAGTGGGTAAGAGCACCCGACTGCTCTTCCGAAGGTCCGGAGTTCAAATCCCAGCAACCACATGGTGGCTCACAACCATCTGTAACAAGATCCGACGCCCTCTTCTGGAGTGTCTGAAGACAGCTACACTGTACTTACATATAATAAATAAATAAATCTTTAAAAAAAAATAAAATAAAATAAAAAATGTAGGGCTGGAGAGATGGCTCAGCGGTTAAGAGCACTGACTGCTCTTCCAGAGGTCCTGAGTTCAATTCCCAGCAACCATATGGTGGCTCACAACCATCTGTAATAGGATCTGATGGACTCTTCTGGTGTGTGTCTGAAGATAGCTACAGTGTACTCATATAAAAATAAATCTTAAAAAAAAATTCTCCAAAATGTTTTAAAATCTTATAGGAATGGATGATAGAAACAAACAGCAAAACAAAAAACAGCAAAACAAAAAACAGCAAAACAAAAAACAGCAAAACAAAAAACAGCAAAACAGCACTTCTTGTCTTCTTCAATCTCAGAATCTCAAAAGCAAAGACAGCCATGTCTAAAGAGATACACTCCAAACCCTCCGATTCCAAGCTCTCTGTATAAGTCAACATTTACCTCCTTTTTTGAGATTTCCACTTTGGTCTTTTCCTTTGATCCGGATGTTGGCATTTCCTTTGTGTGCCCATCAGGTATGTATATCAGGATGCATGGAGCTTCTCTGCAACTATATGGGCTAAAAAGAAAACAGTCAAAAGTTTATTTGAACAAAATTATCTAAATAGCAATTAAAGGTGAATTACTAGATAAATTCAATGCTACACAGTTAATGCTTTTCAAACCACAGTGCGTTCTTGTGGTAATGCCAGTTAACTAAGAGTGGGTATGATTTATTCAGTTTTGGTCCCTCCTGTACTAATCTAAAAGGGGGTCTGCTGTCTGATCTAAAGAGACTATCTTATCTGAGAGTCTAACCTAACTGGTTCTGAGCAAGCTCCTTCCTCTGCATAGAGAAGGGAGTAACGGGTGCTTCTGGCCCTGCTGATTCACAGCAGCAAAGCCACACCAGCTATCATCAACCTGTACCCACGGGTTACTTCCAGCATTTAGGGGGTCTGGGGGGGCATTGCTCTTAGGAGTTACATCCCACGGAGAAATGGAAGTTGTTTCACTTTAGAAATGAATGACTTATTAGCATCCAGTGTGCACTACTTATTAATTACTCATCTGAAATATTAAACATAGAGCACCAAATTGAACATCAGAAATTTATCAGATACAGTATTTTAGTCAGGCTCAACTTTTGAATTAATCACTGTGAGAATTTCAAACATTTTGTCTGGTTGTTATACTCATTTATCTAACAGGCAGCTGGGTAGAGCGCCTGCTTATGAGACTGCAATCAATCCTCAAGACCATAAAACAAACACAAAAAGGTCCCCAGTGTTTACCTGACAGGTTCGTATGGCTGGTCGCATATGAAGAACCCTCTCCTCTGCAGTTGTATGATGTCTCCTTTTTTCAGATCTTTAAGGCAAGGATCTCCTAGCATTAGCTCTTCATGCTGTGAAATGACACAGAACCAAACGTACTTCTCACTGCAGGACACTAAGGGAACTGTAAACACAGCAGTATTCCAACAGCTGGAATATGCTCACTGAAAACACAAGTTTACTACTCGAGGGCTGGGTAACTGGCTCACTCGGGAAACCCTTTGCCCTGAAAGCACAGAACCCGAGTGGGATCGCCATAACCCACATGAAGATGCTCGCTGTGGGAATGGACACTTGTAATTCAGTGCGGAGGGGGCAGAAACCAGAGGATTCCTGAGCACAGTGTGTATATCAGTGAGCTGGTTTTTGCTTTGCTTTGAGACATCTCACCATGAAGCCAAGGCTAACCTGGATCTAGCGATCTTCCGTCTCGCCTCAGGAATGCTAGGATTACAGGCAATGGCATTCAGCACAGTTTTAAAGTAACATTGAAGAACTGTAGCTCTAGGAAGCCTGTGTATAATTCAACTCGCAACCTCGTGAAAGTATTCTCTTAAAATAAATAGGAAACGCAGTTGGAAGGTTCTGTAAGCAAGCAGGATCCAAGGTTTGAATCCACCTCTACTCTTTATCTTTAAGCAAGTTACTTAACTTCACTGCATTTCACCAGTCATTTATAAAGTGTGAACATTACTCTTTACATCTTTTTGTTTTGTTTTGTTTTGTGTATTGGTTTTTTCGAGACAGGGTTTCTCTGTGTAGTCCTGGCTGTCCTGGAACTCACTTTGTAGACCAGGCTGGCCTCGAACTCAGAAATCTGCCTGTCTCTGCCTCCTGAGTGCTGGGATTAAAGGCGTGCACCATCACTGCTGGGCTCTTTACATCTTGTGTTTGTTTGTTTCCATTTATTTTGTTTCAGTACAGAAGTTCAACCCAGGGTCTTGTACATGCTAGGCTATCTGCTTTTCAGGACAATTTTACTATGTAGCCCACGCTGGCCATGAACTCACGATCTTCCTGCCTCACCCTCCCAAATGTTGGGATTACTGGCATGAGCCACCAGGCCCAGGTACATCTTTATAGTTTAATAAATTCTACAAGCCCTTTCTATTTTACCTAAGAAACTAAAACATTTAAAATTAGCTTTCAGAATGCTAACATCTGTGTAAGAAAGGAGACCTGGTCTCTTCCAGTTACCTTACTGTCTTTGTTGATGTACTGCTTGAAGTCCTCATCTTTTCCCAGCACTGGCTTTGTGATCAAGTGCTCATAAGTGACACAGACGGCTGGGATCGAGAGAGCGTGTGTGCTCTCAGCAAGCCAAGTGATCTTGGTGGTTTTCTTGTAGTCTTTGTTTTCCAAATTCAATTTTGCATCTAGAGATGTAATTTTTCCATCTGCATTTCTACAAAAGATTGAAAAGTATTAAAACGAGAAAAGAAAGTAAACTGCTAGAAATGTAATATTATTCTGTAGTAAGTGAATAAAGAATTCTCTTTGGAAAAAAATTCCAATCAAACATCTATTTTAATTTTTAACATATATATGATAGACATTAATTATATGAATGCCACAAACTACATTGGGAATACTAATAATTCACTGGACGACAGATCTATACACATCTGTTGAAGAAAATAAACACACTCAGGAATTTAATGTCACCTGGGCTATTAAACCATTATAAGCCTTCAATGCTTAGGTTAACAATTACTCACAAGTATACGTTATTGACTACATAATTAAGATTTCAGAACTTATATGAATCTTAAACATAGTAAATTTAAATGCTGTGAAATCTGTTACACACAATAATA
Organism: Mus musculus; assembly: GCF_000001635.26. Classification (NCBI taxonomy): domain Eukaryota; kingdom Metazoa; phylum Chordata; class Mammalia; order Rodentia; family Muridae; genus Mus; species Mus musculus. The sequence goes on along the minus strand of NC_000067.6, from coordinate 185,396,647 downwards.
ACTAGAAAGTAAAAATCATTATTAACACTGGCCGATCTACTTTAAATGTTTGACTAAGAATAAAATATATAAATATTACATATACAAAATATCCTATCCCAAAGATCCTTGAGCAATTATTAGATAAGATGCTATCAACAAACAAAACAACAAACTATTTTTCTAATGTCTAAACTGATGAGCAGCTCAGAACTAGCTATAACTTTAGTTATAGATCATCTGATGCCCTCTTCTGATTTCCGGGGCTACTAAGCACACACACAGCACACATACACATTCATGCAAGCAAAATACTCACATGTGTAAAATAAAAATGCATGAATCTAAAAAACCAAATTGTCATTGTCTCCACTTGGGCAAATTTACTATTAGTCAGGAGCACCAGTGTCAAGGACTTCAATCAGGGTCTGAATTAGATAATGTTTAATACATGAATAAAAATGAAAGATTTCCCCACATAGTTGAAAAATAAAACTCTTACTTGTGTATTTTAGTAATGTTGATGTTGCCCCAGTTTATAAATGTGACCATCTCACCCTCTGAGAAAGTCTCTGCATCGGCCCCTTCTATGAAAACCTTGGGACTGTACCACACAGGCTTCAAACCAACATCAGGATTCTGAATGATCAAAGAAAACAAGATGCGAGTTAAGCGACACACTAAGGCACCCTGACTGCAGCATGTAAGTCCTTCCACCCCGCACTGTGCTCTTTAAACAAACAAAGATTCTATGTGTTTGTGCCAAACTAGGAAAGGCAGGTAAGTTTTACCTGAGTTCCCAATTCTATCCTTTGAACTTAAGCAATACACACTCGTTACACTGGCCCACACTCAAAGTAGAAAACCCACACTCTGAAGCCTATCTCTGGTACAGGACTCCATCACTACAACAGTTACACCTGGCAGCCTGTCTAAAAAGCCTTAGTCTAAAGCCACCACTGATTTCAGGGCTAAAGGCACAGCACTGACCCCACAACCAGAATGTGCCCCACAATCTTCAGTCTCACTGCTTTTCTATACAAGGAGGAACAGCTGTTCTCACGGAACACTCTCAGACAGCAGATGACAATTTGGCAGAAAAGTATGAAGCTCTGTGTTTTAAAGACAAATTCTGAGCAAATACCATGTGCGTGCAGGCAGTCAAACAATCCTGCTTCACCACGTGGCTCTCATGATAGAGAGAGAAAGACTAAAAAGATACCTCTCTCATCTGAGGGTCCTAGCTCCATCTCTCCCTCCAGACATGAGTGCATAATCTGAAGTGATCTGCAGAGACCAGGGAAAGAACAAAGGCCCACTGCAGGATAAAAACAGGCTAAAGAAAGTAGAAATGACCAGGCAGTGGTGGCACATACCTTTAATCCCAGCACTTGTGAGGCAGAGGCAGGCGGATTTCTGAGTTTGAGGCCAGCCTGGTCTACAAAGTGAGTTCCAGGACAGCCAGGACTACACAGAGAAACCCTGTCTCGAATCCCCCACACACCCCCAAAGAAAAGAAAGTAGAAATGGGAAAAATGGGGAGGGCTCTGGGGAGGAGGAGGGAGTAAAGACATCGGAAAAGATCCTAAGGAATCATACACTGTAACTGTCCACCTAACAAAAACCCAAGAGCAGGCGTGGGAAGCTGCCTTTTGAGTTGTGGGACAGAGCTGTCCAAGAGACTCCTAGCATCCTATGTTACTGACCACTGCCCTCACTGCCAGCGCCTAGAGGTAGATTCCTATTGCTGCAGACACCATATATATTTGAGATATAGAGCCCCGTTAGAACTGACCTGGAAGGCCAGCTCCCTGTGGACAGGTTTCAAGGCACCAGAAGGTGCCATCTAAGCTTTCAGAGGGAGCAAACAACCAACAGTCTACCCACCTACAATGCTAATGAACCACAACAGTAAGCAGAATGGTATGCTACCCTGGGGTGCATTAGTGGCACACATACCTCGGCAGTAACCAACAGCTCTCTCTAATTGGACTTAAGGACCACTCAACAAGAGGGAACTCATTCTGATACTAGGAACTTAGCCAACTACCTGGAGAACCTACAACCGATACACTGCTAACCTAGCATATTCCCCACGTACATTCTAAATGTTTGTTCTTGTACTTGAAAATAGAAAATATCTCAAAGCCATGCTCCTCTCTGAAGGTATTACAGTGATTACAATGCAAGGTAACCTTGGGGTGTCTGGCTACTTCCTTCATCTCCTCCTGCGCATCCAGGACATTCACTGGGACGACTTCCTTCTTCAGCAATGCAACGTACCGTGGAGCCACTGGGTCAATAACCTGCAACAAACATCTTCATGTGCATACTGAGATGTATAGTGGCCTCATAAATAAAATAAGTAACAGCACAGGAACACTAAGTGGCTTTCTTTGTTACTGCATTTACTCGTGTTTCATCGGTTAAGTCTTTCTTATCTCTTCACTTCTTTACTATGTAACTATCATGTGAAGTTTAAAGAAAAATGAAAAAACAAATTACAAACCCACAGACACAGAAGATTTAAGATTTCCTTCCCCAAAATAATGACTGGCAAGTAAAAGAAACTGAAGAAAACAAGTGAGACATATTTTGAAGGTAATCTTTAAACCTAGCAGTATTAGAAATGAGGGAAAATCCTGGAAGGCTTATAAATAAAGATCTAAAGGTAACTTGGTAGTTAGTTCTGCGCTTCTGGAGAGATCCATTGAAGGACAAGAGACATTACGAGTTTCCAGTGTCATTTCTGTAAGAGACTAAGCGCCATGTAAAGCAGAATGCCATCAGATCACTATAATAAGGCAACTCTGTGGTGTCCAAGGACAAACAAGGAATCCTTTTGCGCTACAGGCCACACACAAGGTGGAGCTCTATGCTGGAAAAGTAAGAAATCTGAAACACATCTGGGCTCAAGCATTTTGGGAAAAGAACACTCAATGTATATACAGAAAAACCACTATATTCCCAAACCTAGCATGAGCCTGGCATGGACAGGCTCTCACTAAGTATTTGTAGATGAACTGAATAATAATCCTTTAACTGTACTACAACCCATTCTAGCTCCAAAACAGTAGTAGCCTCTTCTTCTGGAGCCAGTAAAAAGTATCCACTGAGCAAGGACAATAGAAGTGCTTAGATACTAAAAACTGGGGAAAAAATGATCACAAAAGCAAATGAAGAGCTAGGCCTGGTATCTCATACTGGTGGTCCTTGTACCAGGGAGGCTGGCTGGGTTAAGGGGAAGACCCAATAGATAGATGGATGGCTCGATCAATCAATAGATAGACAGACAAACAGATGAATAATAAATGCATTCAGGTAATATTTAAGCCTCTAAAATGTCTTTGAAAAAAACAATACAACTCAAAGAAGCTTAATTCCAATTCGCTGCAACTAACTTCCTTACCTGCAAAACTGTCAAGTGTTTCCTAGCAGGGTATGGTGACTTAAGAATTTAATTCCAGTGCTCAGGACACAGAAACAGGAGGGTCTCTGTTATTTTAAGGCTGGCCTGGTCTACTTAGCAAGTTCAAGAACAGTCAGGGTTATGGAAAGACTGTCTCACAACAAAAAAATGGGGGTGGGGGGCATTTCCATAGATAGCTAATCACCCAGAGTAGCTGTCTGTACAGAGTCTCAGGCTACCTTAGAGAAGTATGATTCAAATGGTCTAAGCAAAATTTGGAAATTTGTTTTTAAAAATCATTCTTCAAAATGTATTAAGCAAATGTGAAAAACCATGAATTATTTGAAAAATTGGAATTCACAGCCAGAAATGGTAGATCACAACTGTCAATTTTAACGACTCTAGAAGCTGAGGCTGAAATATCACTTCAACCCAGAAGTTGAGAGCAGTCTGGGCAACCTAAACAGGGCCTCAGAGGAAAGGGAAAGGGAAAGGGGGAAAGGGGAAAAGGGGGAAGGTGGGAAAGGGGAAAGGGGGGAAGGGGGAAAGGGGGGAAGGGGGGAAGGGGGAAGGGGGAAAGGGGGAAAAAGAGAAAAAGGGAAAAAGGGAAAGGAAAAGGAAGGAAGGAAGGAAGAAAGAAAGAAAGAAAGAAAGAAAGAAAGAAAGAGGGAGGGATCCCTTTTAGCTCTAAAGCTATATAATTCTAACAGTGTGGACCAGTAGTTTTCAAATAACTCCAAGAGGGGCCTAAAAGAATGGCAGAAGGATGTTGCAGGGTGACTCTGAAAGGTCTCCAGGTTTATGCTTAAGCACTGTTATCATGGCTGTAGAGCATTTAAGAGAGGGGCCTGGCTGTACCACACCTTCTCTAAGAAGGTAACACCTACAACCACCCAAGAGTAGACAGCTAGCAGCTGGGAACTGCATGTCACACACGAGCCCGTGGATAGCACCACACAGACAACACAAGAACAGAGGGAACAAGGAGAGGATGAGAATGGTGTGCCCACCCTTTCCAGACTTCTCCGACAGCCATGACCTTCATTCAAGGGCTGACAAAAAGCTCCTCTGGGAAAACTGCTGGCTAAAAGAAAGGTCTGAACTTACTACATGGGGATCTGAGGGGTGCTCAAGGCTTAAAAGCACTAATTACCCTTACAGAGGACCTGGATTTGATTTCCAGCACACTCAGGGTAACTCAACTGGCTGTAAATTCAGTCCCAGAGGATCTGGTACCTCTATGAACACTAGGCACACATATGGGGCAGATATACATACAAACCAAATATCTGTACCCATAAAGTAAAACAAACTTTTAAAAGTGAAAACCTTTCTCTTTTTTGAAGTTACAACATGGGGTCTTCTCACTGGCCCAGTCAGTTCATCCTACAGAAAAGCTCAGCCCCTGCTCTTAACATTTCCCATCACTCCTGCATTCTCCCATATTAAACATGAACAGGTAAAACAGAGATGACATGGCATACTAATGCTGAAACCATGGAACATGCATAGAAGGCTACTTTGAAGATCTTTGAAATGTGAGTAAAAATGAGAAATTTAACAGAAAGTTACATAGATACCAAAAAGTAGAGCCATCAATCAAGAGAGAAAATAAAATTGGAGGTGACATTTGCACGCGTCCAGAGAGAGGAAGGGCTGGCACGAAACTGAGTGGTGGGGTGGTAACCACATGCACTGTGTGCCAGTGGGGGGGGGGGGGGGGGAAGACAGGCAGGGAAGCAAAGAAGGAAGCAGGATTTACCCACGCCTGCAACTGCAGTACCTGAGAGGGAAAGACAGACACCGGACAATCACTGTAAGTTTGAGGGTCAGGCAGGGCTACACAGTAGAACTGTCTAAAAAGAACCAAAGGGAAGTGTGTGTTGAACTTCAGAACTGAAGGAATGATTTTAGGCTAGAACCACATGTCATTTCAATGGATACAGATGAAAACAGAACCACACTAAGGTATACTACAATTTCCAAGTAAAAGAACAGGTCATAGACAGGCATGGTGGCCCATAGACTGAGGCAGTAAGATTCTGGGCGACAGAAAAGCCCCAGAAATAAACCATCACACTTAGCAGGTCCAAAGTTTAACGCTGCGGTAAGCACCAAGACCCTGTTTGCTACTCAGGAGACCGAAGTGGGTGGTACTTTGAATCTGCAAGTTCAAGATTGGTCTAGGCAACACAATGAAGCCTTCCTCTAAAAAAACAAAAACAAAAACAAACAAGCCCGTTACTTTTAAAATGCCATATAAAAAAGGTCTCTTGGGCTGGTGAGATGGCTCAGTGGGTAAGAGCACCCGACTGCTCTTCCAAAGGTCCGAAGTTCAAATCCCAGCAACCACATGGTGGCTCACAACCACCCGTAATGAGATCTGATGCCCTCTTCTGGTGCGTCTGAAGACAGCTACAGTGTACTTACATATAATAAATAAATAAATCAAAAAAAAAAAAAAAAAATTATAAAAAAAAAAAAAAAAAAAAAAAAAACTTACTTTCATTTAAAAAAAAAAAAAAAAAAAAAAAAAAAGGTCTCAGTAGGATCTCTTTATCCCATTCAGAGTGGTGGAGCACACAAGAAAGGATGTTAAGAAAGAAGGGCAGCTAACATGGTAATGCACACATGCCTATAAGCTAACATGGTAACGCACATATGCCTACAGACCCAGCTCCCAGGGCGCCTAAGCCAGGACCACTTAAACCCAGGTGCTGGTGATCAGCTGGATACCACAAAGACCCACTACAAAAAAACTAACCAAAGCTGTCCAGGAAACAGGTAACCTATCATAGAAAGAAAGGAAAGACAACCCCCTGGGAGACAGGAGGAGATCTGGGTGTACAGCTCTACCCTAAAGCACAAAACAACGGACACCACCAGAGGTTCATAGGTTCTGACAAAGATTTCTCCAAGAGCAAACTAAAGAACATGTGTAGTGCCTGAACACTGGAAGGGATTCGGTGACCCCATAGAACCTCTGAGAACCAGGGGTCAATACATGTAGGAGGGGGAGCAGACAAAATAAAACAAATGACAGGAAGAAATCAAATTCTTATAAGAAAAAAAACAGACCAAAGCCTCCTGTCCAATCACAGGAAGACAAGTGAAGAAAACCCGAGTACCATCCTGCATGCCTAGAGTATGGACAGCAAGATCCATAGGGTCATACAAAAACCCAGCAGTATCTCTGCCAGGAGGAATGTAAAGGGAAGAGTCCATATATTTGAAATAAACAAACACATATAGCTTGACTAAGACTTAGACCTATGAAAGTTGTATATCTAAAAAAGTACACAAATAAATCTTCTATTAAAAACAGACACCATGATTTTTGCAGGCAATATGGATGGAAGAATATCATCCTGCCTGAGGTAACCCAGAGCCAGAAGGACACATATGGTATGTACTCACTTATAAGTGTGTATTAGGGAGAGATGGCTCAGTGGTTAAGAGCACCGACTGCTCTTCCAGAGGTCCTGAGTTCAATTCCCAGCAACCACATGGTGGCTCACAACCATCTGTAATGGAATCTGATGTCTTCTTCTGGTGTGTCTGAAGACAGCTACAGTGTACTCATATACATAAAATAAATAAATACATCTTTAAAAAAGAAATAAGTGGATATTAGCCATAAAGTACAGGGTAACTGTACTAGCTATTTTTGTGTCAGCTTGACACAGCTGGAGTTATCACAGAGAAAGGAGCTTCAGTTGGGGAAATGCCTCCCAGAGATCCAGCTGTAAGGCATTTTCTCAATTAGTGATCAAGGGGGGAGGTCCCCTTGTGGGTGGTGCCATCTCTGGGCTGGTAGTCTTGGTTCTGTAAGAGAGCAGACTGAGCAAGCCAGGGGAAGCAAGCCAGTAAGGAACATCCCTCCATGGCCTCTGCATCAGCTCCTGCTTCCTGACCTGCTTGAGTTCCAGTTCTGACTTCCTTTGGTGATTAACAGCAATGTGGAAAATGTAAGCTGAATAAACCCTTTCCTCCCCAACTTGCTTCTTGGTCATGATGTTTGTGCAGGAATAGAAACCCTAAGACAATAACCATGCCACAATCCACAGACCCAAAAGAAACTGGGTAATAAGTAGTTCCCAAGGGAGAATGCACAACTCTCTCTCAGAAGGGAAAACTCGTCATCACAGGTGGATGGAGAGAGGAAACTGGACAAGAGAGGAGGTAGAGAGAGGAAAGGGCTGGAAGTGAGAATGAAAATTGGTAGGGACCATCTCTGGTGACTAGTGGAGGCCTAGGAGGAGGGAGGATGTGGGGAGACTATGGGGGTGACCCTACCTGACATTCCTACCAGTAGGGGATACAGAGACTGAACTGGCCACCTCCTGTAGCCAGGCAGGACTTCCAGAGGAGGGAGGGGGACATCAATCCACACACAAATCCTTCAACCCAAAATTTGTCTTGCCTACGAGATGTACAGGGATAAAGATAAAGCAGAGACTGAGGGAACAGCCAAGCAATGACTGTCCCCAACTTGAGGCCCATTCCACCTGACACTTGAAAGCCAACCCCTGACACTCTTAAGGATACTCTGCTATGCTTGCAGACAAGAGGCTAGCATAACTGTCTCCTGAGAGGCTTCATCCAACAGTGGATGGAAGCAGATGTAGACACCCACAGCCACACATCGGGTGGAGCTTGGGGAGTCTTGTAGAAGAGTTGGGGATATAAGTGAGCTAGCCAGAAGGGGTCAAGGACACCAAAAAAAAAAACAACAACAACAAAAAAAAACCAAAAAGAAAAGAAAAGAAAAGAAAAGAAAAGAAAAGAAAAGAAAGACCTATAGCATCAACTAAACTGGGACGATGGTGGCTCACAGCCTGGGCCACAAACCAGGGTGTATATAGGAGCTGGACATACCCCCTACACATTTGTAGCAAATGTATAGATTCGTATTCATGTAGGTCTCCTAACAAATGGAGCTGGGGCTGTCTCAGTCTTGGTTCCCTGCCACTGGATCCCCTTCCCCACTGGACTGCCTGGTTGGGCCTCAGTGGGAGAGGATGTGCCCAGTCCTGCTGGGACTAGATGTCCCAGGGTGGGCTGGTACCCAAGGGGGCTCCCCTTCTCTGAGGAAAAAGGGAGGGTGTAATGGGGGAAGGGACTTGTAAGATTTTAAGGAAGGGTCTGGGAGGGACTGTGTTAAGGATATAAAGTGAATAAAAAAATAAACTATTGAAAAAAATTCATCTGGAAAGAAAAAGAAGTACACAAAAGTTAACTTCCTTGTAAATTCTACTTGTGTTTGTTAGTAGTAACTGCAGCAACAGAAAGAACCAATTAATGATTCCTTAATATATAGAAAGGTCACTAAAAGTAAAAAACTAAATTCAAGACGCATGCGAGACAAGCAACTACGTGAGGCAAGACATCAGCACAACCAAGCAGCAACACCAAGGAAGGATCTACAGGTCACAATCACAGGAGCCGCACGGCAGAACGTGCATTCTAACGACCCGCCTTATTATAGTGTCCAAGCATCTGCTCCCCATCGGGGTAACAATGTCAATATGCATGATTCCTGGTTTGATTGTCCAATTAAGAAAGCTTTTTTTTTTCAAGCTGAAAGCACAGCAATTATAGTTAGCAAACCTTCATTACAACACAATACAATATGCAATTTTTTAAACTTCTATGTCCTCTCAGCACACAAGGGAACAGTGGAATGAAGTTAGCCAAGTCTCCCTTTGCCACAAAAAACAGAGGACATATTTGGCAAACTAGGGATGATGCACTGTCAACAGGTTTGATTGTGCAAGTCTTTACAGAAATGTGATTGTGCTTCAAAGCTGTATAACTCCTCAGTTTGTAACATGTACTATGCTAAAAGCTATGTTTAAGGCAATACAAGTATGAAGTGATACCTTCTTACAGAGAGCTCGCAGCTTGAAAGCAGAAAAATGAAACGCAGAGTGTTCGTAAAAGATAAGGAAAAACTATTACCATTTCCCGTAAGTCTGAGTTTGTTGCTTCAGTAATTGCTCTTTGCCGGGTGATTACCATGTTTACTACCCTTAGCCATTAAAGGAGGAGCTCCTTCCCTTCGCCACAGCCTGCACAGTGGTCACAGTGTGCAGAGGACGACTGCAAAAGCACACCAGGGAGCCAACGGAGGTCATGTACCTTTTTGTTGAACGCCCAGATTTTGTCCCATTCCATGTTCACAACAGACCTTGAGGAGCCCTAGAAAAGCAATAAGAATAGTTTAAGGATAAGAAACGCCACGTAGAGGGGCTGGCAAGATGGTTCAGTGAGTAAAGGTGTGTGCCCTCTGACCTCCATGTGAATGCTAACTATAAACTAAAAATATAAATACCAAGAGGAAGATTTTGCTTCAGTTAAGCATACTTAGAATAACAAAACAAATGCTTGCAGATGCGCTTCACTGAAACTGAGACCTTGGTATGCAGCCTTGACCGTTTTCCTTGCTGGAAATCATCTGTGGGCTGCTCAGAGTAGACACCTGACTACCCACCACATGAACATAGGCCACTGTTTTTGTCCCAATCTTTTATTATTATAAAACGTTAATTTACTCCCTTCAGAAATCTATTCTTCGTCAGGCACAGTATTATGCACACTTGGGAAACAGGCAGGAAAACCTCGACAGGTCAACCCAGTCTCCACAGCAATTTCCAAGTGAGCCCGGGGGAAACAAGCTGCCTGTGCACGGCACAGAGTTACAGACCTGCAGTCCCAGCTCTCGGGAGCCTAAGGCAGGAAGGTCACCCAGAATTCAAGGGGCACATGAGCTAAAGAGTGAAACTTTATTTAAAAAAGAACAAATCCAACGGTGAACCACAACATAACCCACACAAATATGGAATAGGAAGAACATGGATAGCAACAAAAGGGGCAATAATAGGATTGCTTGGAAATTCAGAGGAGCTGGGGGAAAAACAATCACTTGCCTGAGCAGCAATGAACTGCTTCAGCCCCTCAACTGTCATCCCTCTTCTCAGAACTCCACGAACTGTAGGAAACCGTGGGTCATCCCTGGGAAACACGCACATCGTCAAACAGATTTTTATTCACTTAGATATAGACAGACGAGTCCTCAGTGTCTGAATAATAAACTATATTCAGAACAAAATGCGGTAGTACAGGCCTGTAATCCCAGCACCTACGAGGTTGAGGCAGGAGGCATCTAAAGTTTAAGGTCAGCCTGAGATACATACTGAGTTCAAGGTCAACCTTAGCTATAGAAATCCTATTCCAAATTAAATAAATGATATTCCCTTGGCAGAATGTGATGGTAACATGCCTTTAATTGCTGCACTTGGGAAGCAGAGGCAGGCATATCTCTAGTTCAAAGCTAGCCTGGTGTTTATCAAGATCCAGGTCAGTAAGGGCTGTGGACTGTCTCAAATAACAAACTGGGCAAGATATGGAATTATGTCAATTGTTTATGAATGTATGTATACACAAGAATATATATGAAAGTTATTGATATTTGGCTTGGATTTAAAAATTTCAGTACAGCTGCAATTATAACCTTTATACAAAGATAGTGCCCCAAGATAAACCTACCTTTTATCAAAACACAAGTTCTTAATTCAGGCAAAATAGTGTTTTTAGATTTATAATCATGTAAATCCAGATAGATGGGCATAATTTATATAAATATATACACACAGGACTAAAATGGTGATTTCAAGCTTTACACTAAAATTACAAAAATCCTGTGGACGTTACTTGTATCCACAGCAATTTTCTGACTCTTCTGAGGAAATGCCTACAAATAAGGTGGGCCCTGAACTCTGAGCCTGAGCCCACTTCACCCTCGAGTCAGTTCAGGGCCATTCGGACCTATAAAGCAGAGCAGAGAGAAATCTCACAGCCACACCAGAATGGTGTGTGTAGAGTGATGGAGTCAGACCTGTGGAAGAGTAGTTACAACCCCTCCATATTAATGCTAAGATCCACACCCAGAGGATGTGGCAAGCACAGTTCTTACTTCCCTACGCCACGCTCTGGCAGGAACACGTGTTTACAGCATTTAAGTCAAGGGAGAGGGGCCCCTAAGGCACAGCTGAGACAGAGCTGAACTAAGGATCTTACAAGCCTCTGGGCCTATCCACCGCACCACTCCCTAGTCAAACCTGACAACGCCATGGGACATCAGACATACCATCCATCTACCAGTCCTTCATTGACAAACCACGTGAGCTTTCTTTTGGACAGCACGGTGTTGTTGAGATTTAAGCGACTGTACTCCCAGATGTATGGTTTCCTTATGCCTAAAGCTTCAATGATCCAATAAAATTGTTCATCTCGGTCGTGGTACTCTGTTGTCCTCAAGGCATGAGTAACACCTTCAATGCTGTCCACTATAGGGCAGGCAAAGTCATATGTTGGATAAACACTAAGAGGAAAAAAAGAGAATGGCTTTCTAAATAAATTAGACTATTTTATCTTCCCCATCTTAAACATTAGCAGCCTACTCATTTATTTTTATTTATTTATTTATTTTTTGCTGGATATAGTATTTCAAACTTGTAATACCAAAACCAAAATTTGGGAGGATAGAAGCAGAAAGATCACTACAAACTCCTGGCCAACCTTGACTATCTAACCACACACACACACACACACCACCCAACAGAAAAAAAAAAGTTGAAAATGTTTTAAACACTTTGAGTATTTTCATGTAGAAAATAAACAATTTATTGGTTTTTTTAAGTATTATTTTTATTTTATTGTTTTCAGGGTTTTGCCTGCATGTATAGGTCTCTTCATTGTATATGTGCAGTGCCTGCTGAGGAAAGAAGGGAATGGTATGTTGTTAAGCTGCTCTGAGCTGCTGGGAATTCAATTTCTCTAGAAAAGCTTTCATTGTCCTTAACCAATGAACTACCTCTCCAGCCCCACTGGTTTTATTTTCTGAGACACACAGAGTCTCAATACATAGCCCTGGCTGGCCTGGTACTCACTATATAGTCCAGGCTAGCCTTGAGGTAATGGCAATCCTCTACATCCTGAGTACTGGACATTATAGGCATATACCATGGTGCCCACTAAGTCACAAAAGTTGCAATTTAATATACAGTTCAGTATTAGTTTGGCAAATTCTATAGTATTTCTGTAATCATTAATATATACTGTATCAGCAGGCAACTCACTATATATAGAATGTACATGAAATCTAGCCTTTAAATATCCTTAGTAATCCCTAAAAGTCTTGTAGCTCTATAGTTAAGAGCACCGGAGGACTACGAGCTGGCTCACGGTATAAAGGCATCTTTACCTGAGGACCTGAATTTAATCCCTGAAACCCACATAGCAGGTGAGAACTGACTCTTATCAAGTTGTCTTCTGGTTGCCACATGTGTGCTGTGGCACATGAAGTCACTGTCTAAATGTTAAACATGAAAAAGAAAAGAAACCTACTCAAGAACAGAGGGTGGCACTCTCAAAAGAAGCAAGGGAGGGAGAGAGGGAGGGAGGGAGGGGCAGGTAAGCAACAAACCATTCCATTTAAGAGGAACCTCTGATTTACCCAGGTCTCCGGAATGCTAGGTAAGCTGTGGACCTGACCTGCCAGGCCACGCTCCAGCAGGGCAGCATTCCGACAGCAGCTGGACAGCACCTGCCCAGCACATGCAAGGTCCTGAGCTTATGGCAGCACCATCCAAAAAACCCCAAAAAACAAAAAAACCAAACCAACACAACAACCATTAAAAGGTGATTTCTGCCTAAGATGAAGTATCAGTGAACACAGTGTCTTCTGTGTGTCTGAAGGCAGGGGCATTGTTCTCGTTTACATAAAATAAATACATCTTTAAAAAAAGTAAAAACGAAATACAATTCAGCTCTAAAGAAAACAATAATAAAAATTTCAGGAAAATGGAAAGTTAAAATGTATAATATTGGGCTGGTGAGATGGCTCAGTGGGTAAGAGCACCCGACTGCTCTTCCAAAGGTCAGGAGTTCAAATCCCAGCAACCACATGGTGGCTCACAACCATCCGTAAAGGGATCTGACGCCCTCTTCTGGAGTGTCTGAAGACAGCTACAGTGTACTTACATATAATGAATAAATAAATCTTTAAAAAAAATGTATAATATTAAGGGGGGTGTCATATTATCAGAAATAAAAGAACTATACATTCTTTCTCATAGGAAGAACCTAACCAATAATATATGTACATCAGAAAGCACATGTGCACATGGGTTCACGTGGAAAAGAACAAGAATGAGTATCTACTGGGGGATGAAGAAGAACCAAAGCAGGGAATGCACACAAGCCACACAAAAGGGCAGGAAGCTGGTTTTCTAGTTCTCTGTCACAGATTTTTTGGTTTTGGTGGTAGCTAGGTACGTAAAAATGTATTTAATAGTGGAAGTGTAATAAAATCCAATGTGAAACCCCAGAGCTTCAGAATGGCCATTCTAACTACAGAGGTTCATTGACATGAATAGGATTTGGGTCTAGTGCAAGTTTTTTTATAATAATGTTTGTTTAAAAGAAAAGAAAGAAAACATATTTTACAGCTTATTTTACACAACAAAGAAGGACTTCTGTAGAAAAGTCCTAAAGAGAAATATCTAAAATTTGGGGTGTGTGTTAGTGGCAAGCATGAGGCTCTGGGCTCAGGCCCTAGAACAAGAACTTTAAAACAAAACAAAACAAACCTGGTAATTTGTAAATACCTTCCCCAAAAAATAAACAAAATTTTAAGTGTACATGTTCTTCTCCTGGTTTGTTCACATTTCTGCAAATTTTGATACTCTTAACTTTTGTGTCCATTTATGCTCTGAAAAAAAATTTTACCCTAAGAGAAATATCTTTATCTAAAGGTACACACTTACACACTTAGTCAAGATAGATGGGAAAACTGACAAGTGCCAAGGACTTTTTTTTTTAAGAATTACTTATCCTATATATTTTAGTACACTGTAGCTATGATCAGACACACCAGAAGAGGGCATCCGATCCCATTACAGATGGTTGTGAGCCACCATGTGGGCGCAGGGAATTGAACTCATTATCTCTGGAAGAGCAGTCATTGCTCTTAACTGCTGAGCCGTCTCTCCAGCCCCCGTGTACCAAGGACTTTTATAGATGGAATTGTTCTTGGACAGCTGAGTCAGAAAGCCATCCCTGAAAGGCCACGCTGCACACCCTCAGAAGAGGCTACTTGGACAACTCACCATGAAGAACGAGGCACTGGCTTCCCAACTGTGCTGCACCCCCCCCACCCCCCCACACACACATTCTCACACTGGGGCAAAACAAGGCTGCCCAACATGGCAAAAGGGTGCACTTACTTGTATTTATTCCCAGTCCTTGGGTGGGGCTGGATTTTGCATCGGTAAAGGGTCGGGTCTCTCATACACCCATTGTTACTACTCATGTCAATTTTTGCTCGCAGGCAACAGGACTGACCAAACTGGCTTCCTTTTTTCATTTCTTCCCACATCTGTAGATTCTTCTCAACAGCTGTAATGTGACAGGTATACTCTTCTTTATCTGACTGATATAAATTTTTTGTATTGCAGACACATCCCATTAATCTAAAACTATACTAATAGATGGTATGTTAGAACTTGATAGTGGCAATTCCCAGAGGCTGAGAAAGGAAGAAGGAACATGAGGCCAGGAAGGGCTACTCAGTGAAACGCTGAGAAACAGAGGGCAAACCTCAACATATTTGAGAAATACACTCTCTGAATGGTGCAGAAAAGGTAAAGACAATACATTCCATGGACGGTAAGGGGAAGCCTTCTCATCTGCTATGCCCCACTTCCCATCAAGGCACAACTAACCAGTCAGCCCCTCTACTCCACCAAGGTAGACAGTGTGTGTTTAAAGTAGAATCATTCTTTTCTTTGCTGTATCATTGCCAGGGGACAGAGCAATTTGTTCTGACCTTTGGGTTCTCTGAATGTCCCTTCAAGCACCCCACTGTGGCATAGGAAATGCTTGGCTCCAAGAAAATGAAAGATCACAGAAAACAGTGGTACAAGACATAAAGGGATTTGGCTGCAAAAAGGAGACACACTGAGTGGCCCCAGCTCTACCTATGTCAGAGTACCAAAAGCTTGTTCCACCAGGATAAGAAGGAACTGCTCAACAGTACCTTCCCGTGGAAACTTCTGAAGTTATAATGCATGTTTCACCTACACTCAAATCAATAAACAGTCTCAAAGTCCAGCTAACTCCCTTTGAGAATATAATTTTTAGAAAAAAAAAGTTTGCTGTAATTTAAATTTACTGTGCTCCCCAAATGAGATGTTTTAGATTTAAATATAGTGAGGAAGTTCTGGCAACGAATTGCAATGAATAAAAATTGCTTGATTTTGTACTTGGTGGAGCACAACTTTAGTCCCACCACTCGGGAAACAGAGACAGGCACATCTCTATTCTCTAAGCCAGCATGGTCTATGGTATACAAAGTGAGTTCCAGGACAGCCAGGGATACACAGAAAAGCCCTGTCTTTAAAATAAATTAAAAAGAGAGAGAGAGAGAGAGCTTGATTCGTAAGCTCAGGGACAAGTCATGAATTAGACTGGATATAGTGATGTATATAATCTATAAAGCCTCAGCACAGGGAAGCTAAAGGACATTTAATATCAGACTGGGCTACCTCTTCTTCTATTTGTTGTCTGGAAAAAATAATTTTTGACTGTTGAGATATGAAATGCCTCCCACAGGTAAGTACCTGGTCCCTGGCTGATGGCAGTTTTGGAAGGTTGAGACCTTTGGTGCACAACTGGGGTTAGGCCTTTGAGTCTAATAGCTCAGCATCAATTCTGATCCCACTCCATGCTTCCAAAGTCAGTAGCACATAAATAAGCCATATTGTCATATCCCAGCAATAATGACAGACCTGCTGATCTCTAACAGTGGACTGCACTCTCTTATGCCTCTTGTCCCTCATGGACCTAAGATGCTTCTGTCACAGCAGTGTAGAAGTAACTGAAAGACGTAGAGATTTTATTCACGTGACACTGCACCAATATGGGAGGATAATGAACTTTCACATTATAGAAATCACACACACATGTATATGCTAGTGCTCACAGCATTTTCAAACACTTCAGGATTGGTAAGCATTTAAATTAAAATAACTTTAAATGTTACAGAAAGAATACCTCAAATGAAATAAATGCAAGAAACTGTATACAAGCAGTGAGGTGCTGGAGACAGGACACTGAACACAGGTGCAGTGCAGATACAGCTCTGAGAAGCTGCACCAGGATCTGGGTTTGGTAGCTCAGTGGTCTAACATGTGCAGGCCTGGGTTAGATCCCAGGCAAGAAAAGGAGGAATGCAAGCGGGGCCAACGACACAGCCTGTAATCCTAACACTTACGAGGCTGAGGCAGGAAAATAGCAAGTTTGAACCCAACTAGGCTACACGCAGCAAGACCGTCTCAGACAAACAGAAAGGCATAAGAATTAGAAAAAGAAACAGCCTTCAATGTGTCTTAAGCTATATCTCTCATTAAAAAAAGAAAGCAAGCGTATCCATTAGACTCTGATACAAACTGTGCCGTACAGTTCTTCCTGTGTTTGGATTCTGTCCTCTGTTCACGTTCCGCCTTCATCTGTTCTGCAGGAGTGTCATCCACATAAGCCTTCCCTTCTTGAATTAATTTCTCTGCATACTTCATTATAGTTTCAAAATGATCTGAAGTGTAAGTAAACTGATCTGGTTTAATATGCAGCATTGCAACATCTTCCAAGATGACCTGCAGTAAAAAAAACAAAACAACCAAATTCACTGTAAGCAGCATTGTGTCTGTCATTTTCTTATACACATTCAACCAATGATACTTATTTTGGGCACATGTAATGAGCACCATCAGCCTTAAGCAGCCTGAGAAGACTGCAGATGATGCACAGTGCAGGACAGAGGAGGAGAAAGCGCTCAGTGCACTCAGTGCTTCCAGACGCCCAGCTGGGAAACTGGATCTCAAGGTGGAGCTGTTTACCGAGAGCCGCTGTACTGTGACACCAACGCCACCAGCCCCTCAGTGACTGTATTACAGTCCCTCAAGTACAGATACTATGAGGCTAGAAAACCACACCTTACAATACCTGTGCAGCTTTATTTCATTCATAAACTTAAGACTATGGCAATAAGAAATCTTGCTTCCAGTTAAACTGGTATTCAAATAAAAATGAGGTATTTAAGTAAATTCAACAATAACTAAGTTTTTGGAATGGGAGCTCAATTGCATTTTGGCTTAGGTCTCAGGCATGAAATATGCAGATGAAGAGGGGAAAGGCAGCAATGAAACCAAACTTATTCTCGTACCATGAAGGCGTCAGACTGAGCTCTGATTTTAACCCATTTTTCTGAGAAAAGGTCATCACTACACTTTTAATTACCTTCTCAAAATCTTCCTTTTCCTTTTCTGGGTTTGTGTCATCAAATCTCATGATCAGTTTCCCTTTAAAGTTAACCTGGTAGTGCTGGTTCAGAAGAGCAGCTTTCGCATGCCCAATGTGTAAGTAACTAAAACAAAAACATTTCACAGAGAAACTCATTAACATGCTTCAACGGGATTCTTACCCTTAACTCTCTGAGGAGCTAAGAACTAAACAGAACGTCCATACTCCCCGGTCATTTTACTGTCTACCCACAGGTGCTGTAATAGGAAATGTGACTGACAGAGACAAGAGACTAGAACATGGACAATGTAACCATGACTACAACCCCTTACATAAACTCTCAGAGGGCAAGGTATTATAAATACTACAATCCTAAGAACAATCTTTTTTGTTCTTCCAAGAGGAATGGTCACTGAAAGGAAAACTTCTGCAACCATTACCCATGTAGCCGAGCAGGGTACCCCTCAGCTCTGCTGCTGCTGCTGCTGCTGGGACAACCGTCTCCCACTAGGAGAGAAGCTCCCAAGACGGCGCTGTCACTATGATGGCTAAGTCAGAGACCATGAAAGCTAACGTGACAGAAAAAAGCTAGGAGTTTTGACCACTTTCCTTGGTTTCAGTTGTCTCAGATGCTAATGAAAATATTTAAACTAAATGATCTCAAAGGTCCGATCTAGCACCAAACTCCACAAACAGAATCTAAGAAAATACTGTTTGTTCCTATGGGCAGCTGATAATATTGAAAATAAAAGAATAACAGTACTGAATAGCAATGACCTCCTCCATCAAAGCAGTGGTAAAAAGCAACATACAAAGCCAAGTGTGGTGAGGTGGTGAGGCCTGGCAGGCACAGTCACGAGGATCACATGTTCCAAGACAACCTGAGCTATAGAACCCTAACCTAAGAATGTGCATCTGAGATCTTAGTGCTAAAGATATTGTCACCTAGGCAGTAAAATAGGCATAAGGCAAGGTTAAACACTTATGAAGCAAGTTTAAATCGCACTCACCAATGTTATTAGTTTCTGTGGTAGCTGTGGTAAATGTTTTAAAATAGTTACCTAGCTGGAAAGCACATCTTTGATCTCAACTAATATACTAACATGGGAGGGAAAAAATGCAGACCCTTAGCATGTCTTTGCTTTTTACATCAAAACCAAACATCAAGCCTTTCTGTGGTGCGAGAGACTGAACTCAGTGCTCTGCCTGTGTTAAAGGGATGCCCTCTCACTGAACTGTATCCAGGTCTAAGTCAGCATTCTTCAAACACTCACACAGCAGTCCAGTTGATGAGTCACCCTCCTGCATAAACCAAAAGCCTGTGCAGGTGTATACAGTCACACAAATGCACACAAGCTTCTATTCTACAAATCTGAAACTACTATTAAAAATAAGTTTGTTTAAAGAGATGGCTCCGTGGTTAAGAGCACTGTTTGCTCTTCCAGAGGGCCCAGACTTGTTCCCAGCACCCACATGGCAGCTTACAACTGTCTCTATCTCCGGTTCTGGAGGATCTGACACTCTCTTGTAGCATCCACAGGCACCTGGAAAATACATGTGGTGCACAGATATACATGCAAGCAAAGTACCCATACATATAAAATTAAAAAAAAATTTTTAAATAAAATAAAGGGATGTGAGTTCCCAGAAAGAACCTGAGACACTAAGAAGATATTATGTGTGCTGCATTTAGTAACACCACTGTAACTACTGTCAGAAGTGAAGCACAGGGCTGCAAGATGGCTCAGTGGGTAAGCACCTGCTACCAAGTCTGACAAGCTCAGCGCAATTTCTGTGCTTCCCATGGTAGGAGAGAAATGACTCCTCCACATGTGGCACATGTGTGTCTACATATATGTACATACATGACAAACCAAATAAATGAAATATTTAAAAAATTTTCACCAGTGATCATTGATCACCTATTATTAGTTAATGTGCTCAGCTTTATTCATAATGTTCATATCCATCTTCAGCTTAAGGGGGTAGACAGAAAAAAAACCTCTTATGCTTTGAAGACATGTCTGAATCTGAAACAGTGGATACAGCCCTAAGAATACAAATCTCAGGAAAACAACCAGGACTCTTTAAAACAGTCACAACATTAGCCTTCAAGAGACAACCTATATCAAATCAGCTCTAAAAGATGAACAGTGCATATTTTGTAGTGATCTGCATTAGACTGTGCCACACCTCCCTCTCCTTCTCCCTTTCTTTCTGTCACAAGCCCACACACAGGAAATACTAGGACTCCAGAAACAGATGGCAGAAATCTAAGCCTGGTATATTATTAGCACATGGTGTGAGTCAGTTTCTGAAACCACAAGTAAAACAAATAGTAACTGCTTTTGCTCACAGAGTTGCAGACTCATGGGCTACTGTACATGACACATCAGATAGTGTCTGCACATAACAGCTAACACATAAGTGTCACACACAAAATCACAACAGTTGAGAGGCTGAAGCAGGAGGGCTGCTCTGAGTTCAAGACTAGCTCTGTCTATATAGTGAGTACCAACTCAGCCAGGAGTCCAGAGGAAGGGGCTACGGTATAGCTCAGCTGGTACAGAACATGCCTAGCACGCAGGAAGCCCCAAGTTCAATTCCAACACTGCACAGAATGAATACAGGACTCACGTCTATACCCTACTTCTATATAAGTACAGGCAGGAAAACCAGGAGTCTGAGGTCACCCTCAGCAGCGCCGCAGTCTATTCAAGAGCAGTCTGAGGGTGGCCTCAGACACATGGACCTTGTCTCAAAAACAAAATAAAACATCAGAAGAATAAGCAAGAAGCAAAGAGGCAGCATCAAGCCTCTGACTTCATGCTCACAGAAGAGACTCAACAACATCTGAGGATGAGAACAAAGAAAGAAGGTTCAGGAAGACGGGACGCTGGGTCATGCTCCAATTCCCACAGGGCATCAGAGCACCACTCAAAGTCCATTATTCTAAAATTCAGTTGTAAGAGACTACATTAATGAATGACAGTGATTAAAAAAAGATGAATTGCATCACTACACATTCTATTTTAAAAATACCTTTTGCAACCTTTGCAGAGGGGGCTATAGTGAACTCACATATATAAAATAAGTAAATAAATCTTAAAATAAATAAATAAAAGTACCTTTTGTCAAGTCATTAAGGTCACTACTCAAAAGGACAACTGACCTGTCACAGTAGACAGTAACAAAATACCAAGGATGTAAAATGTAAAATGTAGTGCAAAGTGAACCATGTAAGGTGTTTTTCATGGCAAATCTTACTTTGCCAACTATTAATCCCTCATTGATCAAGTCTGTAGCTATTTAGTTTCTCTTTTATTTCTTTCTCTAAAAAAATTATTTTTAGGAAACAGAGATGGATCCATGGTTAAGAACACTTGCTGCTCTTACAGATGATCCAAGTTCAATTCCCAGCACCCACAATGCCTTGGGATCCTGCCTGCAGAATGTAAACATAAAGACAAACACACACTTATACACACATATAATAAAAAAAAAATTAGTGAAATAAAATGTATGTATATAGGTGTTTTGCTAGTATGTATGCCTGTGTGCCTGGGGCCTGCAGAGGCCAGATGAGGACATTAGATCTGGAGCTGGAGCTACAGTCAGCTGTGAGCTGTCACGTAGGTGCTGGGAACTGAACCTGAGTCCTCTGGAACAACCCTCTCTCCGGGTCCTTTCATTTTCTTCTATCTGGCATTTAGTTCAAAATCTGAATTGACAAACTTAGAAATGTCAAAACAAAATGTGGAGTTCTGGCTGGAGTGATCTGTTATTCCAGCACTCAGGAGGTGGAAGGAAGATTCAAAGCCAGCCTTGCTACATAATGAGTTCAAGGCAAACTTCAGCTGTATCAAACTTGGTCTCATCTTCACCCCACCATCTCAAAATGAAGAATTTCAAAATGCCATTAGTAACAAAATTGTGAATAAAGAACTATTAAATGGAAGATGAGGATTTATTATCTGCCATTAAAGCCGGATCTCAATTAAATGTAGGAAGCATTATCATCTCACGGCAGACAGTGTGATGGTCTCCTACGGCTAAATCTCCTGAGGAAGGCTGCTACAGAGAGATTCGCTTCTCTGTTAGCACCTTGGGAAGGCTTCTATTAGACTTCACTAGGGTGTTTCAGAGAGAATGGAATGACTGACATGCACAGGCAGAGGCTCCCCTCAGGCTGAGGAAGTGCTGGGCAGGCCATGTGGGCTCTCAGGAGCTAGTCAGACGCTATTTTCTTATGTGTCAAGAGTTAAAAGGTTTGGAAGACCTGAAAATTAATGGAAAGATCTAAATAAGTTTTTCAAATTTTCCTTTCATTTATTTTAGAAAAATAAATGCTACTGTAATGTCTACTATAAGGGAGTAGGTATAAATACAAATTCCTACTGAAAAAAGGCTGCAGAAATCTCAAAGTATAAGCAAAACCAAGCTTTTCTATATATGGACACTTTATTTGTTTTTAAAATTCTATAATAAAATTCAGATGTTGTCTCTATTGCCTTAATGAACTAAAGCTACAAATTAACATAAACTGTAAGTAATTAGACGGAGGCTTTTAGATTTACTTCTATCCTTAAACCACACCCTTCTAGATGGACTTAGCAACAGTAGTAATCAGGACTGCAGGGCTTATTCACTGAGTGTGATGGGCTCTAAGCAGGCAGCGTTCCTTACCCACTAGCCTCTGGGGGGAATCTGACTGTCACCTTTCCCATCTCTGCACCTGGAAGCTCCACGAATTTCCCAACATCTTGTTTTTTGTCAGGTGCCTAAAAACAAAGCAGACACAGGAAAAACATACATGGCTGAATGTTTATGGGTACACTCATTTACCAAATACTGGTCACAAGCAGAATGACGACTCCATCATGCACACTCTCTAAAGCCTCCAAATATACGGAGGAATGTGAAGAAAGCCAAACCTCAGTTAGTAAAGACATTTAAAGGCAGCACTATAAGGGTGTTCAGTTAAAGTTAAGAAGCAGGATCTATGTCACCAGGAAAAATCATAACAGAATGCAAGACCCAAGATGAATTTTGAAAATAAGTCGAAATGTACCAGACTAGAAGGAGAAGGGGCCACTTAAGAGAGAGACACAAAGGTGAGCAAGAGGAAAGTGTATGTGGCATCCTTCTACAGAACAACTCAATGGCTCAAAATCAGTGAAGATTCAGGATAAAGACGGAAGTGTGGTCATAAAACAGCTGACTGAGGGCATCACCTGAGAGCAGGACATATCCCCAGCACCAAAAAACAACAAAAACAATATATAAAATGTAATTTTCATTATATGGAGTTTGAATGAAGAACACGCATTGGGAACATAATCTTGTAGCCAAAAGTTCAGGGCTTTTTATGTAGTTGAACAGCTAACGGGATCCTAAAACTTAACAAAAATAAGATCTAAGATTTTTTTTTTTTATAATGGAAATAACTTTTTGATTTTTTTTTTTTTGGAAAGCAATGCCACAGGTCCAATACCAGGCCCTGATCATGCCAAGCAAACACCCTGATGCTGGGCTATATTTCATCCCCCAGAAAATAATAATAATAATCTTTCAGATCTAGAATCTCAACATCAAATAAAATATCAGCATTAAAAACAAAAGCAACAACAACAACAATAACCCAAACCCCAGGGACAGTGAGATGGCTCAGTGAAAGCACTTATTATGAAGCCTGAAGCCATCAGGAAGCCCGGGGCCCACAGTGGGAAGGAGAGACTTGACTCCCACTAAGCTGACCTCGACATGGACACCTCCATAGCTTGCATGTACCTACAAACACATGAAGTTGCAATGCAGAACAATGCAATGCAGAAGGCTTACCACTGTAGCTCTGTTTCCTGAAACATCCCACTTGGTGCCAACTGAGCGGAAGGCCTGCTGGGCCTCAAGAAAGCCAAACCAGCGTTTAACGTGGACTAGAGTTTTGTTCTGTTTCAAGTGTTCCTGCCATGCAGCACTTCCTGTAAGTGAACGTAATTTTTTAAATCTTTACCAAATCAGCAAATCTAAAGCAAAGTTCCAGGCACAGTTAATTTATGTGAATGAAATTAGCTTATAGTTGGGCCTCTGCAATGAAACCCTAATAGTTTGGTCTATTTTGTGAGGTCACAAAAGACGTGCTTTTAATTGGAGGCCAGGTGTGGCAGTGCTCGGCTATCTGCCCAGCACCCAGAGGCTGGACAAGCCTGGGGTACCTAGTTTTGTCTCTAAAACATAACAGAACAAAGCAGCTAAAACACTCTCCAGCTGAACTCAGTCAAGCTCAATAGTGGATCCCCTCCTCCCACCACACACCAGGGTAAGACCAGTGCTTCATTTCAGTAGATCAACTAGAGAAAACTACAAAAGCTAAGGTAACCAAGAAGCAGTTAATTATGGGGTCACCGACTCCATTCCCTCCCCACTTTATAACTTTTCTAGTACACAGAAGAGACACTGTTTAGCTCCATTTCAACTAAACACTGATGATGTTCATAGGATGTCATAGACTTCTAATTCTGCCAGCCAGCTCATGCAACTTAAGCTTCTGACAGGTCCAAAGTTTCCATAAACCCGGCTGTCTGACTAAACCATCTTAAGTAGTCTTCAGTGACCTATGCTCTTCCATAGATTGTACTCTTCATATAACCACCAACCAGATAGAAGCTACAAAGTCAAAATTACATTTTTAAAGGCTGCCTCTCTTCTGGCCTTGTGGCTTCAGTGACCTCATGTCATAATAACCTAGGTAACTCCTTCAGTTACTGACTTGTATATTTGCCTCCATAAACTCTAAAGTACACTGCTGACTGAGGCTCCCACCTCTTCCGAAAGTGCGCCTTTCCTGCAAACTCTTGCCTCACCATCAAATGGTTAGACTCCCAGAATCTGTAGATTTCTGCACATTTTGAGTGTGTTGTGTATATTCAAAAGCTTGTCTGTGGTGAAAATACTACAACTATAAATTATGTCAAAACATTTCAAATGATAAATTTTAAATACAGATTTTACATATCAGTATCTCATGAAGTTTTTCTTGTTTTGTTTTTCAAGTTAACTGTTCCCCATGTTGTTAAGAACATTATCACATCTGTTGTAAATTAATTGCACAGGAGGAGAAAAGGGACCCGCCAAAACAACACTCCAAGCGCCTCACTAATCTGCCCCTCACATTCCCAGGCTGGACACAAAGGTTGTGATTAGGCAGTCACATAGGTAGAAGTGCTAAGTAGGATGAGGATCTCTTTAGCAGGAATGACAACACCAAAGGCAAGAGGAGTCAGGGAGAGACGACCTCCAGGGCCATCAGAGAACACAGAATGCCTGTGACCACCAATAAGAAAGCCAGACTGAGCATGCCCAGTAGGAAAGTCCTCATTTCCACACTGCCTATGCACACATACATAAAGGCACTTTTCATTCAGCACAGTAGTATATGACCAAAAAAGAATGGGCCCCGGGCTGGTGAGATGGCTCAGTGGGTAAGAGCACCCGACTGCTCTTCTGAAGGTCAGGAGTTCAAATCCCAGCAACCACATGGTGGCTCACAACCATCCATAACAAGATCTGACTCCCTCTTCTGGAGTGTCTGAGGACAGCTACAGTGTACTTACATATAATAAATAAATAAATAAATCTTAAAAAAAAAATAATTTAAAAAAAAAAAAAAAAAAAAAAAAGAATGGGCCCCACAATGCACCAGGATAGTACCAGCCACCTGGGAGGCTGAGGCAGAAGGGCTGCTGGAGCTTAAGGGTTTGAGACCAGCCCCATCTCAAGAGATAATAACCCACCCCAAACAACAACTACTCTAAACACTAAAACACCAGTACTATAAGAGGAGCTGTTAATACCTTTTAGGGTGGCCCAAACACATAGATCTGCTAAGGTCAAGGAGTTCCCAACTAGGTATGTTCTCAGAGACAGGCAATGATTAAGCTCGTTGATTGCAGAAGTCAGCCTATCACACGAAGACAACTTTGTAGCACTAAACTCCAACCAATGATCAATCTGTGAACAAAAGATAGACAAAGAATGAACTCCAAAGCTCAGGCTTCCAAACAAAATGGTCACACAAAAAGTTAATAAAGCCACAAAGTACTCTTGGCTTCCTCAGCTAGAACAAAAGTGTTCTTACTTGAAATTATACAATTTACTATTACATGGGTTTAATTCTGCTACTCTGGATCTAATATGCCACTTAAATAAATGCTGTCTCTACAGTTTATTTCCCTATGATTTCTTTCTTTTTTTGTCTTTTTAAGCCAGGTACATGAAAGGTCACAATGGGGGGAGGGGGTAAGACAGGAAAACTGCTTGATAACTAACAGTGGAAAGGACTAACTAAGCTGCCTAGACAGACAGATTAATCAACTGGAAGATATTTAAAAGTCAATAATTAAAATCCATTTTATGCCCAATGTGTTGGCACATAGCTGTAACCTGGCAGGGCAAGAAGATGAAGTGTAGACACCAGCCTGGGCTATACAGTGAGACCTACCCCCAGTCCCCAAAAAACAAAAACAAAAAAAAAAAACCAACAACGGAAAAGAAAAGACATTATTTTTTGAACTGTGTGAGATTTACAAAAATTAGAGTAGAATATAATTAGGTAAAACAGGAGAAAACCTGCATCTACAGAGTAGCACTGAAAGCTGACCTGAACTGTTGTCATTAATCATTAACTTAAGAAAGAAAATGAACTCCCAAACTTGTGTGCAAGCCTGCACCAATCTCTTCATTGTGTGGGCCTGCTGTCCTCTCTGTAACTGGGAAAGGTGAGCGGCATGAGCTGGACAGCACAATCCGTCTATGAGATGCTCACAAACCAGGAAGGTGAAGACAGCACTGACTGACTCGGCTGGACGGAGACCGTGAACCCTAAGAGCTGAAGTCTGTTCCTTTGCAGTGCTGGGGATCCCACGCATGCCAACATAAAACATCTACTTTAGCTACCCTTCCAGTTTATCTTTCTGAAAAGAAGCATGCAGTGAAGCAGCAGCACAGGACACAAGCTGACAGACTAACCTGGGCCATACAGAAAAGAGAGGTCTCTGCTTTACAAAGCAAACCAAGCACAAACATTCCTTCCCTGGGCCTATGGTTAAACTCTGTTCACATCCTTCTAAAGACTAATATCACATGTCAACGCACAGTAGGACAACAGTGTTCCCAAACAGAGAAAGCACAAGACACACAGGAAAAGAAATACTCCTCGCTTACCTCAGTGTGCTCCATCAGGTTAGTCCCATACAGCCCAGACGTAGTTGCAATTCTAGCCAGGTAGCGCAGGATTGAATTCACGTCAGTGAATGCCACAGTCCTAGAATTGAAGCATTATGTAAACTATAGTTGCTTCTGCAAAAGTCTTAAGAGTCACAATGGCACAAACAGAAACCTTAACATTTACCATTTTTCTACCATAGTTATAAAAAAAAGGGGGGGTGTTAATTTGATCGTAGTGTTTCTATCAAATTCCATTATGTTCTAAAATATCCACCTAAATTTAATTTACTTCGGAGTAGATTTTCTATATGATACTTCATCCTTTAGGTTTTTGTTTCTTTAGCATTTTTAATTATATTTATCTTGTATTTTACATGTTTATATTGAGTACAAATTTTTTTTAAATTATATATACTTATTTTGAGTACAAGCACACCACAGCTTGCATGTGGAGTCAGAGGACAACTTGACAAAGGACAAAGCTGAGTCTCTCCTTCTAACACGTGGATACTGAGACTTGAACTCAGTACAGAGGCTTGGAAACAAACTTTTAGCCGCTGAGCTAACTCACGGGCTATTTTGGTTTTTTGAGATAGGGTCTCACATATCCTGGACTAGCCTTGAACTCAAGATCCTCCTGCCTCAGTCTAGTGAGTACTGAGCCTATAAACTTGCACACCACCCTGCTCTCCTAACGTTCAGTTTCTATGTCTCAATGGTGACAAAAATGTAACTGGGATTTAGAATAATTTTAAATTAAATTAACTAAGTTATTAAATTTAATAATTAAAAACAAATGCAACTTTCAAGGGAAGAAAGCATGTCAAATCCTAACAAAATGAGAACAAACCCAGTCCCCGCAGACTCAGAGAGCTAAGGCAGGAGGACTGCTTGAATTCAGGAGTTCAAGGCCAGCCTGGACAACACAGCCAAATCCAACAGTTAGAAAGAAAGAAAGAAAGAAAGAAAGAAAGAAAGAAAGAAAGAAAGAAAGAAAGAAGGAAGGAAGGAAGGAGAGGGAGGGAGGGAGCCAATGACTAGCATAAAACAAGTGAGAGAGTAAGCAAGTGAAAAAGCCTTACCACACAACTGTTTGGCAGAAATAGTTATTTACAAGATACAAAACCATGAAACAGAATGCAATAGCAAGACAATTTCAGAAGGTAGAAATCAAAAAACTTTACAAGGCCAGGAAAAACAGAATCTTTAGACAAAATTGAATAGGACATAGATTTAAACTTTTAAACATCAAGAGAAAATTTGGCTGAAATCAGGCTTAGGACTCACTTAGAAACACAGCTACCATACAGCTTCCCCTGCTAGGCCCCCCGTTACCTACTGCACTAAAACCTTAGGTGGAGGCTCAAGCTCATCATGCAGCATCCAGCAGGCTGTGGCAGTGACTGCTGAAGGTACAAGGCCAGCCTGGGATACTGAGGGAGACTCTGTCTTATCCCTGCCCACCCTACCACATTCCCAAATAAATGGAAATTTCTTCTCTAATCAGTAAAATCTAAAGTCTTCTTTGGACAGTCTCATCAACCCAAAGAAGAACTATATATTCCAATGCCACATTCACCAAATGAACAGCTGACAGTTGACAGGACCAACCTGGAGACTTTCAGTCTCTCATTCAGACTCAATAACTTGTGAAGGTCTATTTAAAAAAAAAAAAAGCCATTCATTCATTCATTCATTCATTCGTGGTGGTGGGCCACTATGGCTCAAGCAAAATATGAAAATATTCTTACCAGCCTTAGCTATATCCCAGCCCCAATTTTCCCCTTTAACAGTTATCAGGACAGTTATCAGCCTGGCATGGTAGTGCAGACCTGTAATTCTAATACTCAGGATGCTGAGGTAGAAAGATCTCTAGCCTCTACACATGCACAATCATACACACACACACACACACACACACACACACACACACGAGATGAAACATCTTTCTAGGTACACTCCACCTAATTGGCAAGTATAATACACCCAGAAAATTCAGTGCTATGTATTTTTAAATGCTGTTCAGAACGGAAAAGGTGTATATAAATAAGCACTTACTCAGAAACCCGAAGAAGATTCTCTTTCCCTTCTTCCACAGAAATGCTGACATCACCTTTCACATGTTCCACCGCCAGCAGAGCTTCTAAAAATGACAGCACGAAAGATTTATTTCTCTTCAAAAGATAGTATTTATAACCTGAGTCACAGAGCAGTAAGGATGAATCAACAATCCAATGTTAAGTCCTGTTAAGATGTGACAGCCCTCCATGCCCCCGACTCCTGCCCACCATAAAGTCTAATTTGGGTCTTAGAGAAGTAACAAGTCAGAACCTGTTGTAATACAGCTAACTTGCTCGTAACCGTGTCCAGCTTCCAGTTAGTGGCATGAAATTCCTTTCCTCCGCTAGAAGAGGGTAAGAAATTAGAATGGTGGCTTTTATATTTCAATACAACATGTTATGTACTCTGCTGGATGCATGATGGTCACACAACTTTTAATCCTCTAGCAACCTCAAGAGGAAGCTGAGGCTTACAGAGGGTAAACAGCAGGCTCAGTCCCCTTGGCTAATTCAGCAGTCAGCACGTGAATGCAAGTCAAACGGTTCAGATCTCAAATTCTAAAACACGCTGTAACGCTGTCTTCCCGCACCTAACAGTGAGTAAATTCACCCATCCTGTGTGTCCCCCCCCCCTTTTTTTTTTTGGTTAAGATGGAAAACTAGCAGACACATATTCTGCACATAGTATTCTATGTAAATACTATGCTCTACTGGGAATAAGGCCCTATCAAAGAAAGTACAATAATCTTGCACAGCTTATTATAATAGAAAACAAGTGTGCTGATTTGAGTGTTTCTGTCACTATCTAAGTTATGTTGACTATGGTTTGTAGGTCTGTCCCCTGTTAAACTGTATGTTGAGATTTAGTTACCCTGGTCACAGTCTAAGAAAGGGTCCTATAGAGTCAAGCGTGATGCCTGTATTCCCAGCACCCTGGAAGCTGGGGCAGGAACATCAGGAATTCAAGGGAAGCCTGGAATGCTTGAGGCCCTAGGCTCAATAACGATGGAAGGGTGAAGGGGAGCTGAACCTTCAGGAAAGAACTGATACAGTGAGGGGGAGGGGCTGTTCTGTCTTCCCCTTCCTCAAGCATCTATGACACAGCAAGACTACCACTACAACTGGCTTGTTGATCTTAAGACTTTTCAGCCTCCAGAGCTGTGAGCCAGAAAACTTCTGTCCATTACAAATCACCCTGTCTGTGGTACTGTCTTAAAGCAGCACAAACCAGACTAAGACAACAATGGATTTCTCAAAGGTAACATGTTTTTAAAAAGCAGACAAAAATTTGGAGGGACAAACTAGGACAATCCAAGTAAATGAGATACATTTTGGCATATCCAAAATGGGAGCCCTGTCTCGCATATAAAAAGAACGAACTATTGTTATAGGCAACAAGATGTATCACAAAGCACTATCTTGTGTATATAAAGACATATATGGTATGAATCAATGTACACAAAATCCTAAAAGCAAAAACAAAACAACAAAAATCAGGTAACTGGCTACCAGATGCCAGGGACAGAGAGAGAATTTTCTGTAATGGGAATATTTGGCATTATTGTTATGGAGGTTTATATATCACATATGTCCATACATATTTGCCATTGGATATTAAAGCATACAATTACCATTGGTGAACTTAGATATATGCAAATTCCAAGTCAACTAATTCTCAAAATTAGTTTTAAATAGGAAATGAAGTATTTCACATACATTTTGTTATGAATGTAACATGAGAAAATTGCTGATACACATGAAAGGAAATGTCAAATTGCAAAGTCACACTCTTTAATAACCCAGATAGGCAGGATACAACAATGGAAGCCGAAACCAATGAAGAGAGAAATGTTTGCACGGCCCCAAGTTCTTTCAGTTAAAATGCCTTTGGTTGTCCTCAACATGCACACAGCAGATGTGCAGCTTGGTCTCCATATGGATCTCCTAACAACTGGAGCAGGGCTGTCTCTGACTCTATTGCCTCCTTTTACCCTAGCGTGGAGTCTTGTCTGGCCTCAGTGGCCTAGATCCACAGGGGGCTTTCCATTCTCTGAAAAGGGAAGAGAGGACTGGGGAAGGCAGTGTAAGGGTGGGACTAGAAGGAGAGGAGGGAGGGGGACTTCGATTGGACTGTAAAGTGAACAAATAAATAAATCAATGAAAAAATAAACTAAAAATGCCTTTGGTTGAAAGAGAAAGCTTTACATCCGGGGTAGTGGCAGGTGGACAGCACAATGACAGGCAGGTGGCACTTCAATAAGTGTTCAAGACCAGAACGGACAAATCAAATTCACACACCGACTGCTGGGCTGGCAATGTACAGCAGGAATGATTCCACCATCCCTGCCCAGGACGGACAGCTTGACGCCAACCACTGGGAAACATTTAACAACCCAATTAAGGGATACATAAGTAAGAGGTTTGGCATCTTCAGGAGACAACGCTATTAAAACCAAGCTAATAAATCATTCCACATTGAAAGAAGACGTGAAAAAGGACAGTAAAGGGCAAATAAAGCATGGTCCTCCTAGATCCTGGCAACTACTTAGAACAATCAGCCCCAGAACAACAAAGACGACTGAGCATTAGGCAGAATTCTATCAGCCTATACTTCCTGGATGAAGTCAGGGAGAGATTCCTTGCCTGTAGGAGACACCGAAGAAGTATTCTGGAGGCAGAAGCATCAAATAAGCTCTGTGTTCTTAAGTAGGATGGGGAAAGTTCTATGTGTGAGTTTGAAAGTGTTTTAGCACACACACACTCTCACAAAATGACATGTTAAAGCCATAAAATCCTCACAATGTGATGGGTTTTTTCTAAATATTTAATCCAATTTTATTACTTAAAAGAGAATATATATCTGATCTATAGGCAATAAAAAATTAAAATAAGAGAAAGAGGTGCAAGCAGAAAAATAATATACATTCTCTAACTGGCTTAGAGTTCAAAATGCAAACCAAATTTAAGAGTGTTTTCCAGAATACCAGCAGAATTTGATTCTGAGTTTTAAGGATACAGACTTCATGGTCCCCTGCAGTGATTTTTCAAGGCAGTTTTTACAAACACAAAAAACCTCACACACACACCCCACCCCTCCGGGGGGGGGGGGGGGGAACAAAAACAAAAAAAAACCAAACCTATAGTTTAGCTATGCACTGAACAGCTAAAATGTGAAAAAACTCTTCCTGTAGTCTCACTAAATTCTGGCAACCAGCGCTGGAAAGGTTTCCTTCTTCCTTACAGAACAAATCAAGGAATCTCAACTGCACTCCGCAGCGGGCAGAACTCAGGCCTCCAGGATTAGCCACGAGGTCAGCATCATCTACCTAGTGCCGTTTCAAACCAAGAATCACATCTACTTCTTTCAGGGCTCATGGATTTGTTGTGAGGTTAGCATACAGAGACTGGAACTAACATGCTAAAATGTTATCATTTTAGAACATTTCAAGCGATTGCTACAGTCTATTTTTAGGGCTGGTGAGTGTGGCTCAACAGTCAAGTGCTTGCCTACAATGCAAAGCTCCCTGAGCTGTTTCCCAGCGCATTAATACATAAATAAATGTCTTTTCACTCCAATAGGCGCAGACTGCTGTCAAAGTTGAGGTTGCAAGAAATTTCATCAGCCCCACATGGCCAATTGTATTCAAGGGGCTGACTTTTTGAGTATTAGAAAAAGTACTTCCAAGTCTACATGATAAAATTTTTGGGTTGTTTCCCAAAGTAATGAAAAGACAGAAATTTTAAACTAGCTAGCAATAGCGTTAGCCACTTTGAAAAATCAATTTCGAATGGAACGTAGGATGACGTTTACTCGAGCCTGGACTACGTCCACGGGGTGTGTAGTAAAACAGCCAGTAGCATTAGTCCGCAGCGTTCCTACGGCTTTCCGTAATTACAGCCTTCGACCACAAGCCAACGCAGCCTCAGTAAAAATTCCAAGTGCTGACAGAAAAGTCTACCTTGCTCCCTTTAACTCGACAACCGAAGGGAAAGTGGGGCAAGTGAATTCAGATCTCCTGAGAGGTGGGGAAGGGGCGGGAGGTTCCTAGATCGCATTAAAAGGACGGGCCGGACAGACAGTTGGGGTTTTAATTCCACTTCAAAAGCCACTTGGGACCCTGGCAGAGTCGCAGCCATAGTCTCGTGTCTCCCCGCGGGGCTCTGGTCCTGTCCCCCCACTCCCGGGACAGCGGGCCTCGGGAGACGGCGCCCCGAGCGGACAGAGGCCGGGGCCACGCGGGGCTGGGTTCCCCGCAGAGCAGAACAGGCCCGTCCGTCCCGGGGCGGGAGGCTCGTTCGGCGTGACCGCCGCGGCACCAGCCCCGCACCCACGCGCTGATGCAACCCGCGCGGGTCGGCGGCGCCCTTACCCAGCGGAGGGTTTCCGGCGTTCACCGTGAGGCACAGCGCCGCCATCTCCCAGGAGCTGCGGTCTACTCGTCGGGCTGCCTTCCTGGCGGCGAGGGTTCAGGTGGAAGCAAGGAGATGCAACGTGTGCGCGCGACCGAAGGCACCGCAGCCCTGACTCCTCCCCACGGGCCGCCACCGCCGGAGTCGGTGCGCACGCTACGACACGTCATAAATATGCGCCCGCCAAGGCAGCCTTCGCTCCGCCCCACTCCACGCGCCACGACTGCAGAGAGGTCAAGGCAGGCTACTCTGTGCGTCATCGCTGCGCGCCCACGACATTTCAGCCTCTCTCCCGTCCCCGGCCCGCGGATACTGACGTCTGGCGAACGCTATTGAACGTAATCGCCGTGCGTCGCCTCCACCTTAACCGCACGCTCCAGTTGCCTCTTGGCAGCAGGACTGGGCACCCGTGAGGTGCCACTCCGTTGTGGAAAAGGAACAGCCGTTAAGACCCATCGGAAAGTGAGGGAAGCAGGCGGACGATAGACTAGTCCATTCTGGGGCAGTGGCACATCCATGCACAAAGTCGACGAGCTACACTGGGTATAAGGGAGCTTCCCTTCAGTCTTCTCTAAAAGGAAATATTTTCAGGATTGTTTGGTGTGGTGCACGTCCCAGCATCTAGGAGGCAAGCTAGAAATACAGAAAACTATGGGGACAAAGAGAAAAAGGACCTGCTTGCTGGGCCTCCTGGCCCTGAGAATCAAGATTTCCAGATGTTACTATCTGTAGTGAAGCCTGCCAATATTGACAATGTTTGGGGGTTTTGTTTGTCTGTTTTAGAGAGAAGCATCTTCAAATGAGAGGGTTAATAATAATTCAGGCTATACAGAGAAACCCTGTCTCAAAAAACCAATAATAATAATTCAGGCTGGAGGCCTACGCGTATGTGAGCTTAAGGATGGTCTGCGAACCTCACAACAGTTAACTTGTGTTCACAGTGGAAACAAAAGAACAATTCAGGAACAGCCCATGACCAAATTCCTTAATAACCTTTAAAAATAATAACTTCAGTGTTCTTGCTAAGACCATGAAGTGTGACTGTGGTATGCGTCCTCTTTGGAGCACCTGTCAACTCCCATGCTTTAAAAAAAAAAAAAATCACATAGTAAACTCCAACTTTGAATCATAGTGGCTGCCTCTGAGGAGGTCTTCATGATAGACTTGTCTTGTCATTTCTGGAATCCAAGGTAATTAGAGAAGAGTATGACTGGGGGTAGGGGATTGAGTCAGAGAAGAAACAAAATGGCATTAAGTGCACTGGCTGGTGCCTTCTTTCATTCCTTTGTAATAGAAGTACCTTGCCGGCTGCAAAATGGCTGTGTATAAATGCTGGTTCAGAGGCAGGGACCCAAAGAAATAGCTACCCTATAGTTACATGAAAACATTGGCACATTCCTGAGGCTATTGGAAGGTAAGGGTAAATATGTACTGCTTCTGAAATCTCGCCTGCACCTTGAACTTGAACTTTTGGAAAATGCCCTGGGCAAACACATGCATCACAGAGAATTTGGATTAGAAACCCCCCTGAAAGATGCCTACTTATACACCCGGAAACAGGACAAATATTAGGGCAGCAGTGTGCTTTTGGTTTTGCATCTGAGCAATCTAGCCAAGGCTCTGCAAGTGTTCTACTCTTAAGATACTAAACACTGAGTCCTGAAGTCTTTCTTGAAGTTCTTGTCTTTTAACCATTACTATACTTATTTGTTGGTTTGATCGTCTGAGGCAGAATCTCTATATCTACCTATCTATCACAAGGATTGACCTGAAATAACTAAAGAACTCTATTTACAAAAAAAAAAAAAAAAAAAAAAAAAAAAAAAAAAAAAAAAAAAACCCAACCAACCAAAAAAACCAAACAAACAAACTGCAGAAAATGGGTTATGTCACAAAAATGAGGCGTTTCCCCAATCCTGTATCCGAAGCCCTGATGCATGCTGGGGAAATCACCACTGAGCTACTTTAAAATGTTTACTTAGGGGGTGGGGATAAGGAGTGTCTCAGCAGTTAAGAACAGTGGCTGCTCTCACAGAGGATTCTGGTTTAATTCCTGGAACCTACATGGTGGCTCACAAACATATATAACTCAGATTGCAGGGTGTCTTAGTTAGAAATTCTGTTGCTCTCATAAAACACTATGGCCAAAAGCAACTTGGGATGGGGGCAGGCTTATTTTATCTCACACTTCCAGATAACAGTCCATCACTGCAGCTGAGTAGGAGCAGGGATTCAAGCAGGAACCTGGAGGCAGGAACCTGATATAGAAGCCATGGAGGGGCGCTATTTACTGGGTTGCTCTTCAGGGCTGGCTCAGCCTGTTTTCTTATAGTACCCAGGACCACCATCTCAGGAATGTCACTGAATACAGAGCTGGGCCCTCCCACGTCAATCATCAGTCAAGAAAATGCACCACAGGCCAATCTGGTGGAAACATTCCTTTTCCAAAATGATTCTAGCTTCTGTTAAGTTGACATAAAACTAGGAAAGAATCCCATACCTTCTCTGGCCCCTGCAGGCATTAGATGCACATACATGTGCACAGATATACATGCACATACATGTGCACAGATATACATGCTGGCAAAATACCAACAAACATAAATAAAAAGAGCACTTGCTGTTACCAGGGTTACCACAGGCAGCTCACCACCATCTCTAACTCCAGCACCCTCTTCAGGCCTCCAGGGCATTGGCCTCACACATACAAACCACACATACATAATTTAAAATAAAAAAACAACTTTTAAATTTGTTTATTTTTCTGTGTGTAACCCTGGAGGTATATGAGGGCATCCAACCTCCTGGAGCTGGAGTTATAGGTGGATGTGAATCACCTGGTGTGTGCTGGGAAGTGAACTCGAGATCTCAGCAAACCAGGAAGTCTTCTTTATCACTGAGCCATCCCCACAGTGCCCCCCCCCCATTTCTAAAAACTCAGTTTATCTCACTGTTCATAGAACTGTATGCCAGCAAGAAAGAAAATAAATGAAAACAAAATAGAATGAAGCAGTGATGATCAGATGTGGTGGAGTTACAAAACATGTGGTTTTGTCAAATTAGAGTGGGAGCAAGACAGAAGGACTGTTTAGAAACAACGTGGGGGAGGGGAGACTATAAGACATCAAAGTAGGCCTTAAGAGTGGAGGTCTAGCTTGTCAGTTTTGTTGTATGTTTGAGGCAGGTTCTTACAACATAGCAAAAGTGGGCCTCAGTCTTAGAATCCTCCTGCTTCAGCCTCTGGTGTACCAAGATGGCAAATGTGTACCACCATACTAGGCTTAGAGTTTGAGCATTTTAATCCAAATACATATTGTGTGTTTATTGTTGTTAGTTTCAGGCAGGATGATATTGTTGCCAGAGTTGGTCTCACAGAATCTTCAGCACTCTAAGTCGAGCATAAGCTACTGAGAATTCGTTGAGCTCTACATTTGTACGTCTGGGCAAAGACCTTATGTGAAGTCGTTTATTTGGAGGTATCAGATAATCTACTGAGAAAGTGGAAAGCCAGGAGTACAACCTCAGCCAACAGTGACATCTGAGGGAAGGAAGACAAGGAGAGAGCAAAATGACTGAGGGCAAGCAGCTAGAAGGGAGAGAACGAAAATCAGGAGTTACGAGAGGGAGTGATCAAATCCTTCGAAGCCACAGATATGCCTTCCTGTTACTAGATCCTGACAGTCCTATAAAAAAGCCATGGATGTAATCCCAGTGAGCAATACAGTAATTATCCCAAGATCAGCATAAAATGTAATTACTTTTAATTTTTGTGTATGTATGCATGCCTGCATAAGTTATGTGTGACATGTGTGCAGGTGCCTTAAAGGGAGGGAGGGTGTCAAACCCTCTGGAACTGGAGTTGCAGGAGATAGTGAGCTGCCTCTTAATGTGTGCTGGGAACCAAATCCAGATCCTCTCTAGAGCAACAAGGACTCTTAACCCCTAACCTATCTGTCCAGCCCCACCCCCTTTTTTTAAAGAACAGTGTCTCCCTGTATTACTTAGACTTGAACTCTTCATCCTCCTGTATCCTTCCTAAGTTATTGCAATCACAGGCAAAGCCACATGCCCAATGTAGCCTTTTTTTTTGGTTTAAAGATTTATTTATTTTATGTATGTGAGTACAGTGTCATTTTCTTCAGACACAACAGAAGAGGGTACCAGATCTTGTTACAGATGGTTGTGAGCCACCATGTGGTTGTTGGGAATTGAACTCAGGACCTATGGAAGAGCAGTCAGTGCTCTTAAACCTCTGAACTATCTCTCCAGCCCCAAAAGCAGCTTTCTGAAAGCAAAATCAACCAATCAACCAATCAATCAATCAATCAATCAATCAGAATTAGTGCATTGAAAAAAATTTTTCAGGTGAATCTGTCATGCAGTTGTTTTGGAGACTGCTGCTCTAGTAATTAAACCCAGGGCCTTAAACATTCTGAGTGTGCATTCTACTTGCTTCATCCAAAAGAACAGACAGAGACCAAAACAGTAAAAAAAAAAAAAAAAGCCATGGGGGGAGGATATAGTTTAGTTGGTAGAACATTGGACTGGTATGTACAAAGCCCTGGATTCAATATCCACAACTGGAAAAAAAAAGTGAAAAAAAAAAAACATTAAAGTAGGAGAGTGTATTAGGGCTTCTGTTAAGGATTGGAACAGTCAGAGGTCAGGGAGAATCAGGGTCAAACATGACCGCTACACTCATGAGCTCACAGCAGCTGAGGTTGCCTAAGACCCCACCAAAACCAAGATCAAGCCTGTTAACATTCCAGCTTGGCAGGGGAGGGGCATCTACCACCATCTCACGGCATGCTGACATTGATAGCTTCTGTAGGAGTAAAAGCTAGCTTTCTTTAAGGGTGCAGCTTCTGGTAGGCCGACTACACTCAGTGGATGACCACTTACCAGAGAACATGGACAGCAGAAACTAGACTTGGTCGTTACTGTAAGAAAAGGAAAAGAGGCTGGGAAGTGGTAAGAGGTGGAGTGGGTCTGGGAGAGGTTACAGGCGTGTGAACGTGGTTGTGGGAAGGAATGGCAATTATGATCGGCACAGACCTTTGCCTGAATGAAATACCCAAAGATTTGTGAACATCACATTTAAAGAAGACTCTTGTGTTGCTGTGACAAGTGCCAGAGGGAAAGATTTCAAGAAGGTTAGGGGTGGGGCTGCCAGGAGGGATGGTGGACAAAGCAGCTCACCTTACGGCAACCAGACAGCAGAAACAGAACCCGTGGCACTTGGCTTTCTCTGTCCCCTTTCATTCCATCCAGGCTCCAGCATAGGCGATAGTGCCGCCTACATTTCCAGCTCAGCTCATCCTTCCTGGGAGCCCTGTTTCCTGATGTAGGTAGGGCTTCTCAGTCTACTGAAGGTGACAATCAAACTGATTGTACATTCTCTCAGGGGAAGGAATAAAGGCAATTACCCAGCTTTCCAATTATAGATTTTAATAACAAGAGAATAAATTAATCCTCACATTATTTATAATTTTCAAATACTTTTGAAAAAAATCTGATATATAATATGAAAAGATAGGACTATGTATTTTAGAGAAACTTTCCCCCATAAATCAACATAAATAATATCATTATATGCATTCTTATTTGGAATCAGAAATTTTAAAAATTACTGTGAAAAAACAAAACAACTGAAATTCTGGAGTAACTTAAGACTCTGTGCCCTGAAGAAATCTGGTTTATCAGCAGGAATGTTGACTGCACAAATGACTTGGACAGTCATTTGAAACTAACCCTTTTTCATTTCTTCACTTAGAAATAGTAACATTTGAGCCAGGTGTGGTGGGGCAAGCCCTTAATCCCTGCACTAAGGAGGCAGAGGCAGGGGAATCTCTGAGTGCAAGGCCAACTTTGTCTACAGAGTGAGTTCCAGGACAGCTGGGGCTGCACAGAGAAACCCTGTCTCAAAAAAACAAAAACAATGCCGGCCGGTGGTGGCACACGCCTTTAATCCCAGCACTCGGGAGGCAGAGGCAGGCGGATTTCTGAGTTCAAGGCCAGCCTGGTCTACAAAGTGAGTTCCAGGACAGCCAGGGCTACACAGAGAAACCCTGTCTTGAAAACAAAAACAAAAAACAAAAAAATAAACAAACAAAACAAAACCCACAAACAAGCAAACAAACAAAAAGCCCAAACAACAAGAGAAAGGAAAAAAAAAAAAACAAAAAAACAAAAAAAAACAACTGGTCCTGTTAGCTAATTAGTAAAATTAAATTCCTTTTTTGTTTTCCTTCTCTGTGTTTAGGCATATCTTGCTATGTAATGGAGGCTAGGCTCAAGCAATCCTCTGATTCAACCACTGGAGTAGCTATGACTATTGTAAGTGCCACCACACCTGGCTAATTTGTTTTTAGGCAGGAGAAATGACAATCGTATCATATACTTAAGTCTTAAGCGTATTAGATGATGTGAAGAAAATTCTTTAATTCCATCTTCTATCCCTAACTACTAATAAATCGCTGATCAATGATAAATGCAGGCAGAGCTCCAATTGTTCAATTAGTAATCAGTATTAAGATGTGTTCCTTTGAACCAAGGCCTCTGGGTAAGTGAGACCCCTTCATGGAATGAGCGCATTTTTGACCGACTCTGGAACATGGCTTGCATAGTACTCGTAGTTCCTCAGTGCAGCCAGGACACCGGCAGAGTTCATATGTTTCACCTCCTTGTTGTACTGCAGGGCATTCCCATGGATGTCTGTCAACTTCCCTGCAGAAGAACATCACAGTCAGTGGACAGCTGGATCAGGATGTTTCGAGGGTCATTCTTTGGGGGACAGGATGGAGAGAACTAAACCCCAGGGCTCACACTAAGCACAGGTTTTACTACTGAACTATGTCAGCCTTCTTCTTTTGTTTTTATTTCTGAGAAAAAGTCTAAGTTGTGCAGGCTTGACGTAAGATCTCACTGTACGCTCATTCTAACGCCCTGGCTGACTTGGAACTTACTAGGGAGGTTACTCCTGAACTTGCAGTGATCTTGCTTGTACCTCAGGAATTCTAGATCACAGGCCTATTCCACCTCAATATCCTCGTGATTTCCCCGGTCTCTGGAACTAGAGATTGAAGCCAGTGCCTGTGGTACACCAAATGTGAGCCCTACCACTGAGCCTGGTGCTCTCAAGTCTGTATGTCTTTCTTATTTTATTTTAAATTAATTTATTACTAGTGATGGTGGTACAGGCTTTTAACCCCAGCACATGGAAGGCAGAGGCAGGAGGAACTCTGAGTTTGAGGCCTGGCTGGTCTACAGAGTGAGTTCCAGGACAGCCAGGGCTACACAGAGAAATCCTGTCTTAAAAAAACAAAATAAGCCAACCAACCAACAAAACCCCCAAAACAAACAAACAAACAAAACAGATTTCTTTCTTAGAGTTAGAGTTAGGAAAAATTGAAGATTTATCTTATGTATTTAGGGTTTTCCCTGCACGTGTGTATTGTGGAACACATGAGTGCCGAGGGCCCTTAGAAGTCAGACGAGAGCACCAGATCCACTGGGACTGGGGTTACAGATGGCTGTGAGCCACTATGTGGATGCTAGGGTCTCAACCTGAGTCCTCTGTAAGAACAGTTACTCTCTTAACTACTGAGCCATCTCTCCAGCCACACAGTTAAATTTCTTGGTATCAGCTTCTCTTATTATAAAGAACGTTTTCTGTATATCTGTTGTCTGTCTGTCTGTCCTAGTCAGGGTTACTACTGTTTATGACAAAAAAAGAAAACCAAGTGCAAGTTGGGGAGGAAAGGGTTTGTTCGGCTTATTTATCCTCAGCCACAGTTCACTGACAAAAGACAAGGTGGGAATTCAAACAGAGCAGGAAGCTCTGGAGGCAGGAGCTGATGCAGAGGCAATGGAGGATGCTGCTTGTTAGCTTGCTCAGCCTACGTATAGAACCCAGGACCACCAGCAAGGGTGGAGCTACCCACCTTGGACTGGGCCCTCTCCCATCACTAAATAAGAAAATGCCCTACAGGCTTGCTTATAGCCCAACCTTATGGAGGCATGTTCTCCACGGAGATTCCCTTCTCTCAGATGACTCCAGCTTGTGTGAAGGTAACACAGACCTTGGGCCTCACACATGCTGGCCAGGAACTGACCTCTGAGCTGTAACCCTAGCCCATCATCTGTTTTCTAATTTTTAAAGTTGTCTTTTTTAAATCAATCTCTCTCTATATCTCTCTCTCCCTCCCTTTCTCCCCCCGCCTCCTTTGCATGTACACACATCTGTGCCAGCAAAAGTTAGACGAGGGCATCTCAAAGCTAGAGTTACAGGTTATTGTAAATCACTCGACAGGAGACAGCTGGGAACTGAATTCATGTTCTTTGGAAAGTGCTCTGAATTTCTGAGCCTGGATTTCACAATGAGCTCCAGGGTAGCCAGGGATAAAGTGAAATATTGTCTTAATAAAACAAACAGCAAAAACAACAAAATAAGAATTAAAATAACCGGGCTGGTGAGATGGCTCAGCGGTTAAGAGTACTGACTGCTAGCCGGGCTTGGTGGCGCACGCCTTTAATCCCAGCACTCGGGAGGCAGAGGCAGGCGGATTTCTGAGTTCGAGGCCAGCCTGGTCTACAAAGTGAGCTCCAGGACAGCCAGGGCTATACAGAGAAACCCTGTCTCGAAAAAACAAACAAACAAACAAACAAACAAAAACAAAAACAAAAAAAGAGTACTGACTGCTCTTCCAGAAGTCCTGAGTTCAAATCCCAGCAACCACATGGCTCATAACCACCCGTAATCAGATCTGAAGACAGCTACAGTGTACTTACATATAATAAACAAAATCTTTAAAAAAAAATTAAAATAACCGTGTGAATATGAAAATCCGCTCTTCCCAAACAATATAAAGTAAAGGAAATTATGTTAGTTGAAAATGACGCTCATGGGCTATTCTCTCAGAGCAAGTGGGCTTGATTCTCAATAACCACATGGGCTTACAACTGTTGGTGACTCAAGTTCTAGGTGATCTAACACCCTCTTCTAGCCAAGAGCACCAGGCAGGCATGTGGTACACATACATGCAGAGAAAACACCCATACACATAAAATGACAAAAACCAGTGCGGAAACAGTGCCTGAGTACAAACAAAAGCCACCTTCTCCTAGATCACACGGACTGACCTCCCACAGCATGCAAGATAACTTCCGGGGCACAAGTGTCCCACTTCTTACACCCAGGACTTG
Source organism: Mus musculus (assembly GCF_000001635.26). Classification (NCBI taxonomy): domain Eukaryota; kingdom Metazoa; phylum Chordata; class Mammalia; order Rodentia; family Muridae; genus Mus; species Mus musculus. Next base: position 185,353,999 of record NC_000067.6, on the reverse strand, counting down.
CAAACACATAAGCAGAAGCTTTGCCTTCGATCAGCTGGATAATCTGTAAGGTAAAAATATCAGTTACCCCACCATGTAACGGGTGAGTGGCCCGAAAGAAAAACTGCTCGTGCCTCTTAAAGACATTTCATCAATCCCTGTTAGACTTAGATCAAAGTCCTGAACAGGTTAAATGATACCAGTAATACAAAGAAATAAAACAGGTGCATAGTAGTACACGGTATCTACAGGGGAGGAAACACAATCAAATAAGCCACAATCCATAGCCCAAGGAAGATCAAGTTTTCTCACTCACGTGGGTTTTCTTAAGGACACAAATACTCGCTATTGGACAAGTACTTCTCTTAAATTTCTAAAAGCAACTGACCAATGCTTAGTAATAGAGAAACCTTCAACAGCGCCACAGTGGGCAAGTCCAACGCGCCCCTCCAGGGGCTTTGGACCCCGATCCACTGCTCTTCCCTCACTCACTTATGAGTCATTACTACTGACTGCTATTATTTGGTTTCTTTGAGACAGAGGCTCCTGTAGCCCATGCTGGGTCTCAAATGATTTCTAGCCAAGGATGACCTAGAGTTCCTGTTTCTCCTGTCCCCATCTCCCCAGCGTTAGGGCTGTAGGCACGCAGCACCACACTTGGCTGTTGTTTGCATCTAACTGCCTACTGGTATCTGTGAAGAGCTGGACCATTTTGGAGGAGGCTATACTAGTACTCTGGGATGATAAGTCTCAACTGTCCACTTAGGTAGGCAATAGGAGAGGTACCGGGCCAGGGTGGTGGGGTGTACAGAAGGAAGGGGACTCGGTATCTGGCCGGTACAATTATGGAAATGGAGGTGTCACTCAAGCAGCATGTGGGGTGCCAGTGGAAGAAGGGTGACAGCTCCATCTGGACGTGATGAGTTTGAAGGGCTGAGTGATGTCCCCAGGATGACATCATGACACCAGGGTACAATGAGAGAAGGAGATCAAGGGTGTAGTAGGTTGAACTGTGTTCCATTTCATGATACTCTGATCAGGCTGGAAGCCTGGCTGAAGAATGGGGGAGAAGCAGAAAAGGCAGAGGCAGGCCCATGCTCAGAGTCTATAGAAGGACGGTCTACAGAGAATCCAGGAGGGCTCTCGGGCACTCAGCTCCTTGGCAAGCAACGTGCTGTTCTCATCTGAACGAGACTGAGCCTTAAACTCTTTCTTTTTCTTTTTTATGTTGGGTTCCAACCCAGTGTCTTGTTCATGCTACATTCGTGTTGTACAACTGAGACATAACTTCAACCCTTTACCTTACATTTCTGTAATTTTGAATGAGATGCCAGTAGCAAACTCTGTAATATGTAGCCTCTTTCCCACTTTTACTTTACTTCCTCTGTGTGTGCTGGAGCTTAAACTCAGGGACTCAAACCTGCCACAAAGCTTTGTTCACAGCTCTTTTTGTAGCTCTTCTTTGAGACAGTGTCACTAAGTTGCCCAGGCAGGCTCGAACCTTTGGTCCTCCTGCTTTGGCTTTCTGAGGAGCTGCGGTGACAGGCCTGTGCCACCAGGCTCCGTGTACTTCAACTTTTTATAAGCTCAGCATTTCATTCAATGACAGCATACTTCAGAGCCAATGGCACTTCTCTGTACCTTGTTTCCTGCTCCTCCCACTCGCAGCACGGTGTCGGGGTTCATGGCGGAAATGCAGTCTGTGACCAGCTGGTTGCTATGGGATCTGGTGGTTGTGATAATGTGCTTCCCGGCAGGGGCTTCCTTCAGCTGAAACCCAAAAGCACCCAAACCCAGAACTCCCCAGATGGTCCTGCCCAGCGCCGCGTCGGGTCCTGCCTGTGTGAGATGACAACAAGGCTCAGTCACTGGGGAAAGACGTCAGCCACAAAGGAACAGTCAGCCAGCTAGACTTAGCTGAAGTTACCAAGTTTGAAATATAGGACTTATTTTTTTAGTTTCAATAGTTAAAAACACACAACTGTATAAAATATAAGGGCAATAGATAGACAAAGTAATTTGTCCTGGCAATACTCTGATTTTCCTCATTACTACTTTGGTCAACAGTTTTAAAGAACTCCTCAGGAAGTGACCTTCATAATTCGGTTGCTGTTTGTTTTGGAGTCACCCACTGATCTGTCTGTTGAACTGAACATGGCCATTTCTAAAAAATACCAAAGTTCCAGGAAATGGAACTATGTACTGGTCCCTACTTTCATTATTCAAGGAACACTAGGACCTGTGTTACCTAAGGAAGGCTGCACTTTGCTCAAGGCCTTGGACAGTGGTGACGGGGCTAAAGCTTTAATGATGACTGCTCTCATAGAACGACAGTGACAATACAATCTTAGAACCTGTGTTCTCCACTGTGCAGCTCAAAGACCTCTCAACCACACCGCTAAATAAATATTTCATTTAGAAAACATAGTCTACTGTTTTGTAAAATTGATGCTAACACAACAAACTCAACCCAGAATCATCTTAGCCTGGGTTTTGCACAGCGAGGACAGGCTTGGGGCTCACCTGACATGAATGTGTTAGAACCACACTAAGTTCTAAGCTCTTTATGCATACATTAGTTCATCTGATCCTCAAAGCAACCCCAGAAGTAGATGCCATTATCCCTAACAATGAGACTTAGAGTCAGTTAATAAACTGACTGAGGAGCCTAGGAAGCCCCTGTCAACATCCAGCTCATTTGTTCCATTTTATTTCTGGAGTCATGGTCTCACTATGCAGCCATGGCTGACCTGGAACCAGAGTCCAACACTCATACACATAAAGACAAGACTTATCTTTAATTTATGTGTATGAGTGTTGGACTACATGTACTTTTGTGCACCATATGTGCCTCGAACTCAAGTTCCAGATGGCTGTGAGCAGCCATGTGGGTGCTGGTAACTCAACCTGAGTCCTTTGCAAGAACAGCAAGTGCTCCCAACTGCTGAGCCATCTCTGCAGCTCTGTAAAGCTCTTCTGCTTTTGCCCTGCATTGTTTGCGAGATGAGGGTCTCACTACATTGCCCTGGATGGCCTTGAAATGATTCTCCTGCCTCCACCTCCCAAGTAGGTAGGACCACAGGTTAGTGCCACTGTGCTGATCAAAGCAGACACGGGGCACCCAGAGCCGACTTGTCCAAATGTTTTCAAAGTCATTGCTCCTTTGTCCTAGGGAAGTACACGGATGCTTGCAGGGTGAAGCAGGTTTATGCTACAGGCTGTGTGCCCTGGGAAACAGAGTCTGGGGCAGGAGGATGGCTGGCAAGGAATGCATGTGGGATCAGCACCTACAGAAGGCAACAGTGTGGGCAGAGGGGACATGGGCTGCAGTGAGCTAGGTGACAGCTCCTGCTGTGACCATGAGGACACGCCAGGCTTTTACACATCTGCACTTCTAGTTATGGGAAGCAGACTGGAATGGGAAGACTCCTCACGGGGAGGCAATCTCTGAGAAGGCTGACTACTGACTGTGCCTCCTGCATTGGGGCAACAGAGGAACCAAAACCAACGATTAGCTGCTCGGAATGTCAGTGTGCTTCCTCTCTTTCCTCCAGGAAACCTGGAGTCTGGAAAGTTCCCACAGGCTGCATGGTAGTTCTAGACACTCATGAGGCTTTAATCAACATGTAGGAGGTAGAAGCAGGAGAATTCTGAGATGAAGCCAGTCTGGGCAGGCAGCACTCGACTGTGCTGAGCCACACCCCCAGCCTTCTTTTACATTTACTTTGTGATGGTCTCACTTAGTTGATGGCTGGTCTTGAGCTCATTCTGTTGCCCAGGACTCCCCTGAACTTACAATGCTCTGGCCCCACTAGTATCCTTTTCTTTAATATGTACAGCTATGTAGTGAGTATTGCAGGAGCTGACACATGCCAATCACAGCGAGGGCCTGATAAACTACAGCTAAGCTGATGACTATGCATCACCAGCCTTAGAAACCAGCAGCAGCCAGCGTTCCCCTTCTACTTGTTGCAACACACGATAAGGCACACAGAGGGCAAAGAGGGTGAGCGAATACTGGAAGAAGGAAGAAGATGCCCAGAGCAGGAGGAAATGAGCTGGCTCCCAGGACAGCCCGGGTGCCGCAGCGCCTGCCTCTTCCTTCCCTGGACCTGGCGCCCGCGCTATCTGGGCCTCACCTGGGCTTCATTCCCGTGCTCTCTGAGCTTCTCCTTTTCATTGTTCTGTGGAAAACGAATACAGATTTTCTAGTCTCGGACATAAGGGATGAAAACATTAACAATTCCTAAGTACTTACGTCTCTAGTATAGATGGAAGGGACCATGCGTACCTTTCCCTATGAATTAAATACCCTTTATTTAAGGACTGTTAAAATTACAAACCTGCACCCAAGTGTACTATTGTGCAGACAGCAGAGAACACTATAAGGATTAACACCTGAGCACTTCAGTCTGACTCGCCTAACAATGCAAAACCACTCTGGGAAACCCCATGAAATAAATCAAATTCCTAGCCATATAAGCAGCAGGTAACTAAATAAAGTTAGTTACACCTAAATGACTATGAATCAGATATTCCCCACTCTGTTTAGTTTTCCAAAGTTCATCAACTTCCACACTAATATGAAAACTCTAAATATTTTATTCAATGATTTCTTTAGAATTCAATGATATATTCTTGCTCTGAAAGTTTACTCCTCTCTTGTTTCTAAAGGAGACAGTGTCTCTGAAGCACAGCAGAAAGTCAAAGCAGGCTGGAAGAAACAGGAAGAAGAAGAGGCAACAAGCACCGCTGGCTGGCTGACTGGACTGACGGCTTCAGGCACTGCATGCTCTTACTTGGGAGGCAACATGGCTAGCAGCTCCTCTTTGCTGATGTGGTTTGCTTCTTCAAATGTGCTTCAAGAACTACCTGTGACCCCGATGACCATGCTAATCAAGAACCAAATGGGTAATCTCAGAACTACTGCAACCGAATTATAAATATGTGACAGTTCAGTACACACAGTCTATTTACCCCATCTGTGTTCCTGGCCCCAAAACCTTCCGGAAGCTCTAGTTTATATAGGGGAACAGGAACAGCAGTCTGGGAATCTATACCCCAGGAAGCCTGTCCCCATGTGGCTGCTTGTGCAAATGGGCGAGATGGCAATTGGACTGGATGGCGATGGCCTCATTAGACCCTATAGTTATGTATCTAACACTCGTGTCGTTGGTAGCAGTACCTGGTAGTTGTAATACGGCTGGTTGATGATGCCTGCGATGGCCTTTCCTTCATAAGCAATCCCAATGAGAACTGTTACATTGTCAAGAAGACCTATGAAGGGCAGAAGTCAATCACTCTCCCAGGTTCTTGTTTACCACCAGAACATCAAACAACAGCTGGTAGTCTCCCTCCCCCTCCTCCTCCTCCATGTCATCATCATTATGATCACGATCGTTGCTTTTGGTTTTTCCAGGCAGTTTCCCTGTGTGGCCCTGGTTGTCCTGTAACTTGCTCTGTAAACCAGGCTGACCTCAAACTCAGAGATCCATCTGCCTCTGCCTCCCTAGTGTAGAGATGAAAGGTGTGTGCACCCCACCTCACTGCTAGTCATTTTTGCAGTCAGGGTAAGGGATTTGCAATGATTTACCCATGGGCAACTCTACTTGAGGCGAATGCACCAGCTCTAAGAAAACTGGACAGGGACAGAAGTGGGGATTATGGCCACTAAACTGAAGAGACAACCACGACCACACTCTCCTTAGTTTGCAGACCCATTAAAGCCACAGTGCCAAAGCCGTGACTAGACTCCTCTTGCTCCTTCTGTCCCATCCAGTGCGCTCTGACCTGCAGGACCAGGCTACTAACTACCTAGTTCTTCCCCACTTACTTTCCAGCCTTGGGACAAGAGATCAGCACATGGCACTGGATCACCCAGTAGTGATCTGTAGCGTGTGACAGTGGTGATCTGTAGCGTGTGACAGTGGTGATCTGTAGCGTGTGACAGTGGTGATCTGTAGCGTGTGACAGTGGTGATCTGTGACATGTGACACTAGTGATCTGTAACATGTAGGACTCCCCTTCCCCAAGCCAGGGGTTAATCAAAGCTCTAGGGTAGATTTCCTGCTTCCCAATGGGCTCAGAGATGTTTTCAGCACACACAGAGTACATGCACCTCTCTCTCTCTCTCTCTCTCTCTCTCTCATACGCACACACACACAGTATATATGTACACCCCCTAGATTACATACGCATGGGTTATACTCACAGACACACATGCGAACACAATGGCTCTCACACATCTTCACAGTACATATGCATGTTGCACACATGCACCCTCACAGTATATACAGTATATATTTACACACACACACACACACACACAGAGTCACTATCACTCTATCTCCTCCAGGGGCCAACAAAATTCTCTCTGGCAGCTGTGAGAAAGCCCCTCGAAGCTGGACCCGTTAGAAGCAGCGCTGTGGAGGTCTTTCTTTGTGGGGTCCTTCTGGCCTCACACTGCTCCTCTATCTCAGGCTGACCTGAAACTCACTGTGAAGGCCAGGCTGACCTCACAGTCTTCCTGCCTCAGCCTCACAAGTTCTCAATGCAGATCTTTATTTCAAAACTACAACTCTAGGCTTTTAAAACTTGAAGTCTAAGCCAGGCAGTGGTGGTGCACACCTTTAATCCCAGCACTCGGGAGACAGAGGCAGGCAGATTTCTGAGTTCGAGGCCAGTCTGGTCTACAAAGTGAGTTCCAGGACAACCAGGGCTACACAGAGAAACCCTGTCTCAAAAAATAAAAACAAACAAACAAACAAATAAAACCCGAAGTCCAGCTCTGAGACTGGGTTCTTCTGACTAATGTCTTGCTTTGCCTAGAAAAGGTCTTGCTCTAACCCAGGCTGACCCAGGACTTGGCATGTATAGCACTCAAGATGGCCTCAAACTCAAAGCAGTCCCTCTGCCCCAGTGTGCTGAGATTACAGGTGTGAGCTCTCACACAACTCCTCCTGACTTTTACACCTCTGGATTTAATTCGAGGCCTTCTGGTTTTCTTACCCGTGACAACCTCAGGTGAGGGGATGCTATGGGACCAGGGGTGGTGGAGCATTTCTCTAGCCCAGTCAGACATGTCAGCACAGTCCCTCAGGAAAGGAAGTGTACAACAGTGATTCCCCAGGAGGGGCCTCAGCTCTGGAGCTGGGAGAGTATGTGAGGTGCTACCTGGAGATGAGCTCTTCTAGTGTATGACAACAGACAGAACACAACAGCAACTATCATCTGACCCAGGAATGGCACCGTGTGTGTCACAGCCCGAGTGTAGGACGTGTGGAGGAGAGACACTTACCTTCAGTGTACTCCTTGGTGCCATCTAAGGGGTCAACCCAAACCACAAGCTGCAAAATAAAAATGGGGAAAAAAGAGGCAATGTCCATATTAAGTATGTAACATTCAGAGAATTAAATAGACTAAGACTACCCCTTTGAAGATGTTTGAACACATTATTATGGGTGGCTTAAGCCACCATCGTCAGCTCTGTCACAGTCATGGAGTGAGTCCTTTAAAGTAAACAAAGCCTGACTTAGGAGCCCTGGCGAGTTTACAGTTCTTAGCTGATAAATGTCCACTGTAAGCAGTACCTCGACCACTAAGCACAAAGTCATGCTCTAACTTCTCTCTAGATGGCGCTACAGGGAGACGTTCCCACAAGGCGCTGAGAACAGCGTGGACAGTGTAAAGTCGTTACTCATTTACATAGAAACATGTTCCTGCGGAGTTTTTTTTCTCTTTCTTTCTTTCTTTTTTTTTTTTTGGTGTTTTTAAGACAGGATCTCTCTACATAGCCCTGACTGTCCTGGAACTCACTACACAGACCACGCTGGCCTTAATAAACTCACAGACCCACCTGCCTCTGCCTCTCAAGTGCTAGGACTATAGGTACGTGCCACCATGCTTGGCCTGTACACACTAAGGACACAAATCACAGTAACATAGGAAAATGGAATGGCTTGTAAACTGGGTGCTAGACTAGAGAAATCCCTCTGGCTTAGGACTTAACATGAGCCAGAATTTCTTCCCATATACTCTCAGCACAGTGGGTGGCTTCTGATATCATGTCTTCTTATCCTTTTATCCTTCTTCCCACAGAACAGAATTTATCCCTCATAGTAATGTTTCTGTAAGTGCGATGTTGAGTGATTTAAAACCAGGATCCCTGGAGCTGGAGGAACAGGCAGTGTTAGCCACCCAGTGTGGTTGCTGAGAGTCGAACCTGGGTCCTCACCACCAGCTCTTAACTACCAACCCACCCCTTCAGCCCAACTGACAAGATGTCTATGGTTTTCAGAAATGACCAGTCCCACTGCCCACATAATGCTTTCTTACCAAATCTACCTAAGAGCGAAGACTCTCATGAAACCTACTTTTAATAATGGTTTCAGAAGACAGGAGATCTGCAGAGGGCAGAGAGCTGAGGGTTGGTCACACATCCATGTGTTCCCTGCTACTTCTGCTGGTTCTGGCAGACTCCATGACTGGCTGCTCCTATTTTGTCACCACAAACTTTCCATCTTATGGACAAACTGTTTTTGCTTCCCAGTGGCAGCAGCCCCGGACTAAGAGAGCACAAAGCACGCAGATGGACCTTACGTCTTCCTCCTTGATAGCACTGTACTGCGAGGGGCACGGCTGCTTCAGGATCTCCTCCCACTGCCCGTCTTCAATCAGCTCTTGATCCACTTCCCCAGGAGGCAGGTCCTAGAGCAAAGGCAAGGTGACACTCCTAAAGCTGTTGGTTCCCACAATGCATCGTGTGGCTGTCTAACAGGATACGCAGCAATGGGACGCCTAGCCACTTCTGTTTAATTTCTCTAATATTTAGAGCTTTTATAGCAAACCTAGCATAAGACTGGCAGGAGCCGAAAGAGAGGAAGTGAGCAGCTAGGATTGGCCCAGGAGCTTCCATCCTAGTTTGAAGTATGAGCACGAGGAACAGCATCCTCACAGAAAGCCTCACGGCTGGGTCCTAGCCACATGTAAACCCTGACTCAGGAACGTCTAGAAGGAACCCAAAACCTTTTCCTCATATCTGTTTACCTAAAATTGTAAATACATCCAGTTTCCTTTACATATTTCTGTTTCCCCAATTTCCTTTGGAATGCTGGGAGGCTGAGACAGTGGGAATGAACTTGGCATTGAGTTACACAAGGGACCTGGGATCCAGCTCAGTGGTCAGTAATTGCCCAGCACACACGAGACTCTGGCATGATCTCCAGCACCAGAGGGGCAATGTGAGTGCAGAGAAGAGAGAAATAAAAACAATAACAAAAACAAAAACCTTTTTATAGAGTCCTGTGTACTGGTAATCCCAGCACTGGGTTGGATGAAGCAGGAAGAATTCAAGGCCAGCCTGGGCTAAGTAACGAGACCCTGCCAAACAAACATCAACATTAAAACTAGAAGCGAGACAGGGCCATCGATTTGGTGTTTTAGTCTTAGCTAAAACAATAAAAACAAGATGGGAAAGGAATATAGGTAGGAAATAAAGAAGACAGCGTGTTCCTGTCTACAGAGAATATAATGCTGTACATGGGAGACCCTACAGTCTCCACCAGAAAGCTCCTAGAATTACTAACACTTCTGCAGTGTCAGGATACACACATGGCATGCTTTTTTATACCAATGGCAAACAAGGTGAAGAAGAAATCAGAAAAACAATCCCATTTATAGCAGCCTTAATAAACAAAGTACCTCAGAGGAAACCCAAGCAAAGAAGTGAAGAACCTCTACAATGAAAACTTTAAAATCAGAGAAAATCCCAGGCCCAGTGGCATAAGCCTTAAACCCCAGCACTCAGGGGGCAGAGGCAGGCAGAACTCTGTGAGTTTGAGGCCAGCCTGGTCTACACACTGAGTTCCTGGTCAGCCAAGATTATATGTGAGACCCTGTCTCAAAAAACTCTAAAGAAAGAAATCAAGGCAGAGACTAGTAGATGAAAGGTCTCCCTGCTCATGGATCGGTAGAATGAGTGATGCAAAACACAAAAGGCCCAGGCAGCCAAAAAAATTCTGAGCCAAAATAACACTACAGAATCAGGGTAACAAAGGGCACGGTGCTGGCACAAAAACCGATGTGTAGATCAGTGCAACAGAATGGAAACCCCGGACTAATGCCATACAATTACAGCCACCTGATTCTTGAAAAACACACCAAAAATACACGAAGGGAGAGGGAGCATCTCAAACTGGCGCTGGGAAGACTGGATGTCTACACGGAGAAGAGGGAAGCTCGAGCCTTCTCTGCTGTCTTGAACAAGAATCAACCCCCGGAGCTGGAGAGTGGGCTAGGAGGTAAGAACAACGCTGCTCTCCCGAGGACCCAGGCTTGTTCTCGAGCACCCACAGGCAGCTCACAACCATCCTAACTCCAGTTCCAGGGCATCCGATGCCCTCTTCTGGCCACCGCAGGTAACTGGCTCACATGTGGAGCAGAGCTATCCAGGCAAGCAAAACATCCATCCACATACACAGATCAGACACAGGTACACAAATAAATATTAATAACTTTAAAAATCTGCATGCCTCTAATCCCAGCACCTGGGAGGTAAAAGTAGATGGATCTCTGTCAGCTTTGAGGTAACTCTGTTCTACATAGCCAGGGATACATAGAGAAAGACCCTGTGTCAACAAACAACAGCAAAAATGGGCTATGGAACTGAACAGAGAATTCTCAAAAGTAATAGGATTGAAAAATAAACATTTTAAAAAGTATTTGACATCATTAGCACAAAAGGAAGTACAAATTAAAGCTGCTCTAAGATTTCATCTTGTCCTGTCAGAATGGCAATCCGTAAGAAACCTCAAGACAGGCAGTGCTGGTGAGGGTGGAAAAGAGGGACTCCTTCATTGCTGGTGGGAAACCAGTGCAGCCATATGGAAACTGGTGTGGCAATTCCTTACAACACTAAGAACAGCATCCGTAGCCCAGCTGTTCCGGCACATGGCCAGCTATCCCAGTACATGGAATACTGCTGTCTTCCACACGTCCAGAGGCCTGACATCGCACTGTTGGAAACTAACTTATCTGTTGATTTTCAATTTACTCACAATAACTAGGATGCATTTTTTTAAGTTGGAAGAGAGAGACCTAGAAACTGCTCCCCTGTGAAATTATCCTTCATTAAAACCCCACCTGCTGTGTGTGTGGTGCCTCCTGATAAGTTGGTCACGGAGGTCCCACTGCCCTAAGACAATATAGGCATTGTCATTTTTCTTGGTTGCCCACTAGCATTAGATGCTAAGACCTTACTGCTAATGACACCACACACTTTGGTTGCATGAGACAAAGAAGTCAGACCTGAACACATTTTCTCTGCAGGCTGCTGGGGAAGAAAGTATTGCCCATCTGTGCACCTGACAAACTACAGCACCATCTGTCAGGCAAGCTGTGCTCACTGGTACAACAACAGTGTCGGCACTGTTGGGGGGTAACTACCTGCTCTTGATCGAATGTGAGGGCTACTCCAGCATGGGAATCCACGCTTAGTACGTTAAACACACTCCATGTCTGGAGACCCACTCAGTGTATAAAAAGGGAGGCCATGAGTCCTCTTAGGGAGTTAAACTCTACAGCTTTACTAAAGTCACACAGTGTCAAACAGCTTCCTAAATATAGATGTTTATTCACATAGCGAATTACCACTCAGCCTTAGTCAGAGAAGATTCTCTTTCTAGAGGACTATAATGAAGGGAGAGATATATGAAGGCCTAATAAGACAAACTTACAGCTGATTGCTCAGCTCTGAATAAGATATTTAGACATTTATCCCCTCTAAGGTTTACCAGGCTTTGTAGGAGAGGGGCAGAAAGATGGTAAGAGCTGAAAAACGGGGAGAAGGGCTGCCAAACGTCATTACTGGGGTGCGAGCCAGTGCAAGCATGAACTCTCAACAACCAGATGACTGTGCTGGGTCTGAGAAAGAATGAGTCCCAACAGTTAAGCAGAGGTGGAGGAGAGATGCAGACCAGCACTCTCTCTCCTTCACTGCAGAACTATTTCCTACAGACTGATTCAGGGAAAGGGGAAGCCATTGCTTTCAGCTGTGCACCACTGATGACCAATGGATGGTCCCAATGAAATGGTCACATGGATGATCCTGAATAAACTAAGTGGGAAGAGGGGGCGGGCAAGGAAGAAGGGGAGGGGAGGAGAATCCGAAGTATGAGGGAAATCAGAATGTATTACATGTATGCACTAAATTGTCAACGAACTAACTTAATAAAAAACAAAACTAAAACATAGTCTATTGTTTCAGTTGTAAGTACACAAGTCCAATCTGAAATGACGGACAAGCAGACAAGCAAACCAAGCCCAGTCATCTCAGAGTTCCAGAACCTTGCCGACTCTTCACATATAACTGCTGATGCAGGGGCTCCAACCCAGGACCTCACATATGTGAGCCACATGGTCTTATGACTGAGATGTCTCCCACCTTAGAGCCTCACATACAGTAGGCGACTTTCTGCCACTGAGTCCATCGTATGGTATTACAATGGTGACCATAGCTCCCATCACTAGAAATGGAGACTTAGCCCATTAAGTGGACCAAAATATCATTAAGTCAGATTTTTCCCCTAAGGAAAACGATCGCTTTGTGTTGGAACGTTAGTGCCAACGCTAAGACTGACCATAACCTACGGCTCAATGGCAGGTAGGGTATGAATCCAAGTGGCGCGCGCCTCTCACCTCTTCCCCTATGATGGTCAGCTTCGGGAACTTCCGGGCCAGGGAAGAGCATATGCTCATCTGCACCAAGCGGTCGGCTTTGGTCTGCAGGTCGGTGGCCGAGGTCTGTAACCAAGAATGCAAATCTCCGTATCAGTACAAATCGGGGTAACCAGTCTTCCGACTCCCCAGTATAACGCAGACCCGAGCCCAGGGATCAACTAGTGAGGGCCCTCGCTGCTTCTCAGAGAAGTAACAGCAGCTAAGACTGAGAAGTGACGCCGGGCGTGGCGGCGCACGCCTTTAATCCCAGCACTCGGGAGGCAGAGGCAGGCGGATTTCTGAGTTCGAGGCCAGCCTGGTCTACAGAGTGAGTTCCAGGACAGCCAGGGCTTCACAGAGAAACCCTGTCTCAAAAAAATAAAACAAAACAAAACAAAACAAAACAAAAAACAAAAAAGACTGAGAAGTGAGGCTGGATAGCACTGCACGGCTCTAATATCAGGACATAGAAGGACAGCCATGAATCTGAGATCAGCTTGTACTACCGTGTGAAACTGTATACCAATAAACAATCATAGTTTAAAACAGCGTGTGTGTGTGTGTGTGTGTGTGTGTGTGTGTGCGCGCGTGTGTGCGTGCGTGTGTGCGTGTGTGTGTGCGTGCGTGTGTGTGTGCGTGCGTGCGTGCGTGTGTGTGTGTGTGTGTGTGCTGATAGAGATCACACACGCCCCTGACACACACCAAGCAGGCACTACCACTGAACTGCATTCCCAGCTCCACAACAGTTCAAGTTTGCAAAGGTGCTTTTAAATTATTTGGAATATTCTCTTCTCTAATTGAGAAACTCTTTCATAAGGTTCTAGATTCCAACCTGCTTTAAATGGGCTAAAAGTCGGGAAACCCCAGTGTGGTGCCACATGCTTTTTACAACCCCATACTCGGAAAGCAGAATAAGCAAGCTCGCCAGAAGTCCTAGGCCAGCCTGGTCTACAGTGAGTCCCAGGCCAGCCAATGCAGCACGACAAATCTCTGTCTCAAAGAAATAGATTTTATACTGTTTCAAAGTGAAGCTAAAACTCTATTATCAATGAGAATCCTCTAACTTCCTCTCAATCATCCTTGTATCTCAAGACATCCTGAAGATGATTCTCCAATGTATTAGAAAGAACCCCTGTTGCTGAGGGCCGTGCAAGAGGAGCAGCAAAGCAGCTTTAGAACTCGTGGGATTCTAACTTATGGAATTAGTCCAGCCGGGATGGGTGAGCCTTGGAGAGGTAGAGCCCCCAGAACAGAGCTGAGGACTTCACGTCCCGAGGACTTCATGCTGCCACGATCTCTCTGCTTGCTGCCTTTTCAGTCTTCATGTCCTTCCTAATCTACTGTTGTGTGAAGCTAAGGGGCCCCAAGCCCCTTACTGGGAAACATCATTGGCACTCACAACTAGAGTGCTTCATCGTTTTCAAGCATTGCTGCTGGAGCAGACAAATGCCTCGATCACCATCCTTGGAAAGAAGGTAGAGATGCAGACAGTAAGCAATGGCCACCACCCTCAGAAAGCACTTGGAGAAGTAGATTGTTAGTAGAGTGAGGTTAAGATGTTTTTGCCAGTGGCTCTGATTTAGAAAATCTTAGAAAACAATTTCAAGTTTAGAAAGGCGCACTCTTAATAGTTGAACGAGGCTTTTTTTGTTTGTTTGTTTGTTTGGTCAGAGAATAAGAACAATAGCGGCCTGACTGACGCTAACTGACATGACCCTCTTGCCAAACCTTATATCCATTTTTGCCCTCAGCTTCCTGATATAATTTAATAAAAAACTGATAATGAGTAGATATTAATGCAGCCTAAGGATTTAAAGTAGAAATGAGTGATTGTTTTTATATAAAAGTTTAGCTTTGTGATTCTTTTAAGATTTATGTAAGATTACTTTTTAAGATGAATAATAAAATAACTGATCCTTTCTTTGTAACTGCAAATTGCAGCCTGCCAATAAAAAGAAACTGGCTGAGAAAACTACCTTGCTTGCTTATACTTTGTTAATCTATAACAAGTTACTTAGTTACAAATGTATGCAGGTTCTTGGGAATAAATTGTTTTGTAAATCCATATTTCATAGAGCATTTGGTCAGGTGAGGGTGCAGGGGAACATGTTTTACTTATGCATTCCCACTGTAATCATTCACTAGAAAAAAAGACAGAATGTAAATCACATTGTAAATTTTATGCTGCTGGAGAGATTTTGCTGGGATATATAAGCTGTGGGAGAAAAAAAAAAGTTGTTAAGAGCTTCTCGCTGGAGCTTTGCTCCATCCACCAAACACATATATGCTTGCATGCATGTATGCATATATGTAAAATTGGTTAGAGCTTTGCTCTGTCAACCCAATGTGTGAACGTGTACGTATGTATGTGTGAAGTTGTTGGAGCTTGTCTTGCTTCATGTACCAAGTGTGTGTGTGTGTATGTGTGTGTGTGTGTAATTCTTTCCCGTCTTTTGCCTTTTTTCCTACTCCCCAGCCCCTTAAGAGTCAAAGAGTCTCTCACTGGTCCCAGGGCGTGACCGCCCCAGAAAATCAAGCTTTGCTCCCTGAGAGATAAGTCTGTTGAGTGATCAATGGCTGACTCTACGCCCCATTCAGTTTACCCTGGGTACTGAAGTCGATCTTTGACATCCTGATTTTGGGGGTGGGGGGAGTGAGAATGGAGGTGGGCTTGAAGCAGGGTGTCACATAGTTCAGGTTGGCCTTGAACTCGCTATATAGCCAAGGCTGGCCTTGAACTTATGAACCTCTTGCTTTCATCTCCCAAGTGCTGGGATGAAATAAGAAATACTTATCTAGGCATGGATTTTCACAGACATGTCATATGTTCTAAGGTTGCACGGTTTTGTATGAAATAGATTAGGGTTTGTTCTGGAGGTAAACTTCAGTCAAAAGATCCAGCCATATATACAAAGATCTTCGATAAAGTCTGGAGTTATTTTCAAAACAGACAGCCAAACTAAGATCTTGTGATCTCCATTACTCTAATTGTTAGTTGGTCTAGAATATGACAATCTTTACCTACTATGAAGAACAAACATTATGACTGCAGAAACAGACAGGATTTGTAGTACCTTCTGCACGATGCCCAGGTCTCCTTCAGCAATGACACACCTGACTATGGTTCCTGCCTTTTGAGCGATAGAATATGCTGAAGCTACCAGCCGCATCAACACGGTGTGGCTGGAAGCCATGATAAACCTTGAATGAAAAAAGGAAATGTTTTGTTACTTTAGAGACCAGCTACTAGTCCCATTAACTGAATTCAAGCTAACACGTACTAACTGAATGCTTAGGGCTGCCTCAATGAACTGCACGGGTTCTTTAATAAATACACACTAAAACGACTTGGGAAAGGCACAGTTTCAGAATTAATCCTTAAACCCTGTCACACTCTTTCATAGTCAACAAAGCCTTTCAAAGCCCAGAGAAATGAACTCAGCAGGTGAAAAAGTTTTAAGTGTGAGGCGTGTATCACGCAACGTGGAAGTCTTAGGAGCTAAACCTAAAATATATCTGGCCTTGCTGAGCTGCTATTTTGAACACTAGGGCTGATAAGTACACAAGAGGGGTGAGCCAGGGAATGGCCTCACTTTTGGTCCCGCATACTCAAGGTCCTGTGTGCAAACTGTTTAAAACAAACCAAACCAGCCAAGAAAAACCCCAACCGCATGTGATTGCCACTACGTAGCCCTGGCAGGCTGAGAGCTCCCTGTATAGACCAGGTGGCTTTGAATTCAGAGACCCAACTGCCTCTGCTTCCTGAGTGCTGGGCCTCTCCACTCTCTGGTTATGTGTCAGTCTCACTATTTAGCCCAGGCTGGCCTCCTGAGCACTGGTATGACAAGTATGTGTCACCAAGCCTGGCTTCAACAGAAAATGTAAAGGATGCTCTGAAGGGTCCAGTGGGGCTGGCTGAGGTCTTAGCCAGCATCTCTCCTCTCTCCTCTGTCCTCTGTCCTCGTCCTCCCTCCCCCTCCTCTCCTCTCCTCTCCTCTCCTCTCCTCTCCTCTCCTCTCCTCTCCTCTCCGAGTTTTCAAGACAGGGTTCCTCTGTGTAGCCCTGGGTGTCCTGGAACTCACTCTGTAGACCAAGCTGGCCTCAAACTCAGAGATTTGCCTGCTCCTGCCTCAAGAGTGCTGGGATTAAATTCATGTGCGACCACCTCCTGGCTCATAAATCTTTTTTAAAAAGGGAGAGAAACAATGTAACTGAAACTAATGTGTAGGACTGAAAACCATCTTGTGACCAACAGCTAGCTGTTCAGAATTAAGATGAAAATAAAATGGGTATCTAGGGTATTTTCTTATACTGTAATCAAGCTACACTGATTTTCTTTACATACTTGGTATTGCAGGTAGAATCAATTAAAAAAATATATATTTCATTGGCCTTACCCCAACTTTTCTATCTGTGAACAGCCATCTATCTAATGAACTTTGTACTGGTAAAGTTGTTCTGGGTTACTAACTCCACCCAGCACCTTTGGGGGGGGGGGGGCAGGAGGAATGCTGGGAAATCCCACCAGAGGCCTTCCCAATCAAGTTCTTTCTCACTAAGCTACATTCAGTGAATGCCTAACTGCTGAGAGTTTAACTTGTGGGAGTGGTGACAGAGGAGTAATTCTCTAGCTACAGCTTCCCATTCATATCATTCACCCTGGAGCCTATTCAGCAATCATCTGAGCCTTGTCGGGCGGGCGGGCTGCAGGCAGGATTAATTCACTTCCTCTAAGCTTGCCAGATATATGCAGTGCTTTCTTCTTCTAACAGAAAATTCCCAGGTTGCCTGCTCACTACTTTCCTTAATAAATGCACTCTGTTTATGAACTACAATTTAAACAGAACATCAGTTTGTAAGACATAAGAAGAAAAATATTACCACCCCCCACCCCCAGCTCTAATAGTTTTCTTACCATAGTTTTCAAAGAAATATATATATAAAATTTTGATTCTTGGTATAAAGAAAAAGAAAAAAATGACATAAAACATATAAAAGAGATTCTTACTAGCCTTTCTACTTCTATCCCAGTCTTCCCCAGGAACCCAAGTGGAAATTACCTTTTGATGTGACAAGTGGCTTAAGAACAAGGCACTAAGCCAGGCGACAGGTGGCTTAAGAACAAGAAACTAAGCCGGGCATGGTGTCACACTTTAATCCCGGCACTCAGGAGGAAGAGGCAGGTGGATTTCTGAGTGAGGCCAGCTTGGTCTACAAAGTGAGTTCTAGGACAGCCAGGGCTACACAGAGGAACCCTGTCTTGAAAAACAAAACAAAACAAAAAACAAAAGACCAAGGCACTGAGTTAACTCCCTTACAGCAGCTCACATAACACACGTCCTCCACCTGTCTGCCTTCCCTGTCTCTGTGAGTCTTACCTGAAGCACTCCTTCTTCATGACCTTTCAAAGCTTAGACATTAAAGACACAGACTCTGGAATCAACTCTCTATGTCCACACCCTGCCATACATTAGCTGTAGTCTTTTAGGAGAGCCACATCTTCAACTCCCATCCTTGAACTTATAAATTGGAAAAACCACGTATTTGTACAGGGTTGCTGCGACTACTAAGTAAGTACTGCACGGGAGTTACTGACTACAGATAAAAGCATCCAACAACACTGGCTAAGCAGATTTTAATGTTTCCTTTGTTCTGACTATTCAGTATGAATACACAGGAGTGTTAAAAACAAAAGGAGAGGGGCTGGAGAGACGGCTCAAGGGTTAAGATGTCCTTGCAGGAGACTAGAGGTCATATCCCAGAACCCACATGGGGCTGCTCACAAATACTCGAACCTCCAGCTCCAAGGGACCAGATGTCCTCTTCTGACCTCCATGGGCTACTGCACTCATGAGTACATATCTAAATACAGACACAGAGATTTGCCTGCTCCTGCCTCCAGGGTGCTGGGATTAAAGTCATGTGCCACCACTGCCTGGCTCATAAATCGTTTTAAAAGGAAGAGAAACAATTTAACTGAAACTAATGTGCAGTACTGAAAATCATCTTGTGACCAATAGCTAGCCGTCCAGAATTAAGACTCAGGCACATTGCCACATACAGACACACAGACACATACACAGAATCTAAAACATATAACTTAAAATAATTTTTTAAAAGGCTACTGTGTCGGGCAGTGGTGGCGCACGCCTTTAATCCCAGCACTGGGGAGGCAGAGGTAGGCAGATTTCTGTGTTCCAGGCCAGCCTCGTCTACAGAGTGAGTTCCAGGCCAGCCAGGGCTATACAGAGAAATCCTGTCTCAAAAAAAACAAACAAAAAAAAAGGCTTTGTATCTTTTAGAAGAGTATCATGGTTTGCATGTAACTATCTCCCACGGCCTCATGGGTCTGAATAAATACTTGCTCACCAAGTGCTGGTGCTGTTTTAGGACACTGGGGTAGAACCCTTAGGAGGGTGGGCCTAGTTAGAGGAAGTGGAGAGCTGGACAGTGGGCCTTAAGGTTTCTTTATGGTCCAGCACTGACACCTGCCCCATTTCTCTGCATTCTGTTCAGGCTTTCTGCTTCCAGATTCACCAAGGTGTAAAAAGTCACATGCAAGCTTCCACCACCAAGAATGGAGTCCCAGACACGGTGTCTTTCCCACCATGATGGCCTGTATGCCAGTAAACCATGAGCCAAAATAATAAACACCCGCACCCTGAGGATTTTTTACTCCTTGGTGAGGAAAGCAACTGACACAAAGGCTGTTCCCACCCTAGGAGGGACACAGTGACTGATGGGAAAGAGCATCTTCTGCATTGTATTCTAGGTTAGCACTGTAAGAGGAAATATGAAAAATACGAAATAAAAAGGCAATTAACTTAATTTACATGCTCCCGAGAAATCTTTATAATACCTGCCAACCACTCTCAAGGAGAGAAAATAGCACAAGTCTAAAATGGTGATGTGTGCCTGTAATCTGACCATACAGGAGGCTGCGGAGGACTGCAAAGGACTGAGAACAGCCTGGGCCAGAAGCCAAGAGCAGGCCAGCCAGGTGCACACAGTAAGACCCTGTGTCAAAATAAAAAATAAAAACAAGCAAGCAAACAAAAACAAAGAATAGCAGCAAAGCTCAAGTGACCAGAATTTCTCACAGTAGAAGGAGGAAGAGGAAGAAGAGGGGTGAGGAGAAGGAGGAGACCGCCACCAGCAGCAGCAGCACCACCACCACCACCTGTTTTTGTCCTTTATCTTTAATTCATATAAGGATGGTGAGCATGCAGATTAGGATTCAGACGTGTCCAACGTGTTCCCAGCAAAAGCATTAAAATAACTTATCTTTGGAACCTGGATCAGTAGTGCTGAAGTTCAAGGTATTAGGAAAGATAGAAATGAGCACGATGGTGCAAATTCTGAACAATTAATAGAGATCCCCTTATTACCAGCTATCAAACGCAATCATCAGCTAATCAGCTGGGCGTGGTGACCTTGCTTCTGGTCCCTGCACCTGGGTAGCTGAGTCAGGAGGATTGGGAATAACACATTAACTTTAGTTACACAGTAAATTCAGGCTAGCTTTGCTACCGAGTGTGGTACTTTCTCCAAACACTCATGCATGTACACATATATCCTCAATTCCAAAAACTCATATAAATATGCCGAATATATATATGTGTGTGTGTATATGTATATACATACATATATGGAGATAGAACAACCCTGGACCTCATGCATGCTAGGCAAACACTACCAACTTAACAATATCTCTCAGTAAAATTCCAGAAATGAATCCAAACATACTACTAAGGGTGGTATTTTAAATCCAAGAAAGAAGCAGATGAATGTATGACACTGCCTAGCCCTTGGGACGAGACACAGGAAGATCCTGGATTTGAGGTGGGCTACACCGCAAGATCCTGTCTCAAAAGAAAAAAGGAGAGAGGAAAAAGAAAAGAAAGGAAAAGGAGGAAAGCCACTCGCACACAAATAGCAACTGGTAGAGCTTCAAAAACAGTTGGATCTTTCTTACATTCTTATTAAAATACGTTCCAGGTAAAATGGTTCCGCTGGTAAAGGTGCTTGCCGCTAAGCCTGAGAACTTGAATTCAAATACAGTGAAAGGAGAGAACTGACTCCTGCAAGCAGCCCTCCATCCTCCACCCAAACACCTGTGGCACCTGTACACACACACACACACACACACACACACACACACACAGCCAATGCTGGGTTTTGTTGTTGTTGTTTAATGTTCCAGGAAGTCCTGGCTGGAAGCACATGTACCTTGGATTTGAAGCCAGTCTAACAGTTTTCTCTCTCAGTCTAGTAGATTTAAATTAAGGTAGAAACTACAAGAAGTATAGGAATGGCTTTATAAACTTGAAAAGGGCCATTAAAACATAAAACTAAGTGTATTAACACATTTACACAGAAATTAAAACTTCTACATGTCCAAAATGCCACAAGCAAAGCCAGTTCATACCATATAACAGGAGAGGAAAGTCCTGTATCCCCAGTAACAACTGGGCTGTTTTGTTTGGGGCAAGAACAGTTGACAAGCCATTTCCAGAAAGAGAAAGGTGCTTATCACTAAATACACGAAATGCTCAGTCTACTGAATTTAAACGAAATGCAAACCTCCAGCCTGAGAAGTGATTAAGGTTGCCACACGAAATCGTTTGCCCAGTCTGCAGGGATCGAGGAAACGTGTCCCTACTGGAGCCCTCCAACAAAAACAAAATGTATACATGGGTTCGACGCAGCTCTTCTATTCCTGGTTAAATAAATCACAGCAGCCTACTGATGCAAAGAAATGACGACTGAAAGGATCTTTGCTATTCTGAAGTTTCTAAATACGGATGCGAAAGTCAAGTTTAACTCTGTAGTTTATTCCACTATGAAAGAGAAGGTCCAGATAGACAACCACATGTGGCCACTCAAGCTTCTAGAAGCGTCTGAACGACGAGCAGTGTAGCAGTGTAGTGTTTGGGATTACAACCCCTGGCACTCCTCTAATCTGTGCCAGGGGTGGGCAGTTACCTGAACAACAAGAAACCAGGGCCGCCTGAGCCTCTGCGTTGCAGCGGGAGAAACTTACACTCAGCCTGGTGTCCCCTAAGCGCTGTCCGGCCTGGTGGCTCGCTGTCCGGGAACCGGCTGCCTCCAAGTCCACTGGTCCAATGCTGTGAGAAGGACAGCGGCTGCGCGTGCGCGAGGTCGGCGCAGGCGCACACAGGTCCCCGCGCGCTCCCGGCTGTCGGGGGAACCCGTTTCTGAGCGTTCTGCGCAGGTTTTCGCTACTTGTCGTCAGAGCCTGAGTTCCCAGGCCGTTCCTGGGTGCTGGTTTCTGGCATCTTGGCGTCACCGCCACAGTTTTTGCTTGTTTTCTCCCCTAACTTAGCTGCGACTGCACAGGTGCCACCACGCTGGCTTGCCTTTGGTTTTTAGTGAGTTGCCTTTGTGGGATTCTTTTGATAAAAGCAACACTTTTTTTTTTTCCCTTAAAAAATTTCTCATGCCGTTATTTTATGAGGATAATAATAAAAAGATTTTGTTTTTATGTGTTTTCTGCGACTCTCAAACCTTAGTTAATAGAGGCAAACCATAACTTATTTGTTCATATATATTTGTTAATATATATTTGTTCATATACATGCATATATTCATATACATTCATATAAACACACACACGGTATCATTCAGGCAGGCCTCGAATTCTTGGCAGTCCTACCTCAGCTTTTCCTGTACTACACACTCCTATTCTCACCAGCCCAGCGAGAAATGTCCACACACACCACTTACATATCGCTAGGATTGGGAAAGACTTTTTTTTTTTAATTTATTTATTTTATGTATATGAGTACACTGCAGCTATCTTCAGACAGACCAGAAGAGGGCATCTGATTCCATTACAGATGGTTGTGAACCACCATGTGGTCGCTGGGAATTGAACTCAGGATCTCTGGAAGAGGAGTCAGTGCTCTTAACAGCTGAGCCACCTCTCCAGCCCTGGGAAAGACTTCTTTAGTTTATTTCATTTACTCTGTATTTAGACATACCTTTCAGGTGTGGTAAAAATGTCTACAACACACACCCTCTAAAGCCGTACACTGGATGCTGGTGGGATGGCTCAGCAGGCAGTTTGGAGCACACGTTCTTCCAGAGCACTGGGGTTTGGTTCCCAGCACAGGCTCACAACTATCCAAACCTCTAGTTCCATGGTGCTCCACAACCTCTTCTGACCTCCTCTGGTACCAGACACACAAATGGTGCACATAAATACACCCAGGCAAAGACTCATACACATAAATAAATCAAAAAACAAAACAAAACAAAACAAAACAAAACAAAAAACTTAACAGTCCATACATTAGTTTTTGTAGTTACATTGTAACGGCGTAACAATTGCCATAAATACGGACAGATACATTCTCTCTCATGGATTTAGCTTAGCCACTGAGATGCAGAGTCCACCGGCACTCTGGGAAGTATGCCTCTTTCATGAGCTCACAGTATCTTTGTAGGGAGAATTCTGGAGTTTTGTTTTTTTTGTTTTTGTTTGTTTTTAAAAAAACAGACAAACAAATGTTTTTGCTTGAATCCCAGATGCGGGGATATGGGGCTGCTTCAGACCATCCAACTATGACAGCGGCTGCTGACTCTGATTTGCCTCTTGCCCTAGCAGAGGCGTGGTTTTGCTACCTGTGGATAATTTCTGTGATTGTATGATATTTGAAATCAACTTTTCAGATGGTATATAAATGCTAAAGAGTGGAGACAGGGTGGCATAGTTGTGCTCACAGAGAAAATAAGATTGGGGTCTGTATCTCTTTTTCTCTCCTCTATCATTGTTCTTCTCCTATCTAGAGGTAGAGGATGAAACTGGGAGAATAAAGCATGGGAAAAGAATCCACAAAGTAGCTCAGACCAGCTACATATCTTCTCATAGGGTTTCCCAGAAAACAGCCTAGTTGATTGAATACAGCTAGTTGTTCTGGAGAGTTTGGTGGTAATGTTTTCTTCATGCTGCTGTGAGATGACAGCTGTCAGTCAGGTTCTCAAATGGGAAACTACAGTTCAGAGAACGGTATTGTAAATGCTGTCATTTACTACAGAGCAGGGGAGATGGTGGTACAAACAGGAGAATTCACAAAAACGCTTAAACACCGTGTATAATTCCAGGTGCGGGGGAAGGCCCGCATCCCCCGAGCCAGCTGCTTAGAAAGACTAACCATATGGGCCAGCTCTTTGTTTCTGAGAGACCCTAACTCCTTGAATGAGGTGAAAGAGGCATGGAAGATGATTCCCACCATCAACCTAGGACTTCCACATGCACACATAGATGCATGCCCACACATGCAAATATGCACACACACACACACGGAAATGAGAAGGCAAAACAGGCTGTATACTACCTCTGGCAGTCCACGTTTCCACTCTCTCGATACTTGCTACCAAACTTCATGCTTGTTCTAATCTATTAGATGGCTCTGTGTCATCCTGACTCCCAAAGGTGAGCATAGTTTTGCATTCATTGGCTATATTTTTTTTATGAATTGCCTGTGCTTACCTTTCCCCCCTTCCTTTATCTTGTTTGTAGTCACTTTCTATACATTTTTGTTAAAGTGTGGCACAAAAATGGCAAAATTACAGTTGTAAACCCGTGTAGCCCTGGCTGTCCTGCGGAGCTCATTCTGTAGACCAGGCTAGCCTCGAACTTGGAGACCCGACTGGCTCTGCCACCATGTGCTGGGACTAATCCCCTGCACCACCACTGCACGGCTTTAGCTTTGCTACTTTTGTTTATGACCCTGGACAAGTTAATTAAATGTATCTGATTGGGGAAAGCCGAGTGATAGTAAACACCTCTCTCTACCCCTACTAGACCTCATGAAAGACCTGTAGAGATACAGACTTCCAAGCCGGAAAACCCCGCCCTTGCTCTTGCCCCGCCCCTTCCGCCCCGGAGCGCGTGCGCAGTTCCTCGCCGCCGAGCTCTTCAAGGGTCTCTACCTTTAGGTACCGGGCGGCTGCCGTGGGCCGTGTGCGGAGGGCTCCGCCCGGCTCGTCCACCATGCACTGGGGGCTGTGCCCTCGCGGGCCCGGGGCGGCGGCGGTCGCCGCGGCTGGGAGCTTCTGGGGGCCAGCCCGTTTGCCCAGCCGCCTAGGGTGTCTGGGGATGACGAGGAGGCTCGTGGTACGATCCGTGGCCGGGGCGGACAGCCCCCAGAGCAGCTCGAAAGGCGGCAGATACCGTGACACGGTGCTGCTGCCGCAGACCAGCTTCCCGATGAAGCTGCTGGGCCGCCAGCAGTCCGACATGGAGCTGGAGATCCAGCAGGTACCGGACGCGGCCACCCGAGCAGGGCGGGGCGGGCCAGCTCTGCGGGAACCCTGCAGGCCGCGCGGCTTCCCCGGCGAGCGCCCAGCGGGCCGGGTTCCAAAGTGAAGCCCGGAGCCGCACCGAGCACCTTCCGATTTCCGCTCCCAGCGAGTCGGCTTTGCACACTTTTCCCTTTGTCACTTGTCAGAAAGTAGCCAGCGTGAGCATGTGTAAATGAAACTTCAGGAGTGGGCTGGAGAGGTAGCTCGGCGCCTAAGAGCGCTTGCCACCCTTGCGGAGGATCCGCGTTCCGTTTCCAGCACACAAGTCTGGCAGTTCACAACCACCTGTAACTCCAACTCCAGAAGATCCGATGCCTGACCTCTGTCTGCAGGCACCCGCGCTCGCGTGCACCACACACGAATAATCAAAGAGAAACTTAAAACTAAACTTAAAACATTATAAAAGTATTACCAAAGAAGGGAGGTTGAACCCCACCTTAGTCACATGTTTAGGTTTTTCACAGGAATCATGATTTCTTTGAAGGACAAAGTAGCGGCCCTTTTCTGGGTCCCCTGTGTCGTCGGTATCTGTCTCCTATGTCATACTGAATTTGCTAACGTCTGAGATTCATTCGTTAGTGTCTGCACACTAGAGTATTTAAGATATTTCTGATAATCAGGAATACTGCTTAAGTGAATAGCGTTAGCCTGAATATTCTTTGGATTTAGGGAATTATTGAGGCCAAAGAATTGAAAGAATAAATTACCAGTGTGTTTTGGGTGGCAGAGTGGACTGGGAATAGACAGGTTTTTCAGCAGGTCTGTATTGAGGTAGTGAATACTGAGAGACTTGCTAAGAATTTAGAGCCACCATGCCACATAAACGTTTACACTTTAGTCTGAAGAATTGTTGGGATTTTTGAAGACTACTGAAGGGCTGGAGAGATGGCTCAGTGGTTAAGAGCACTGATTGCTCTTCCAGAGGTCCTGAGTTCAAATCCCAGCAACCACGTGGTGGCTCACAACCATCTGTAATGGGATCTGATGCCCTCTTCTGGTGTGTCTGAAGACAGCTACAGTGTACTTATATAAATAAAATAAAGAAAATCTTAAGAATAAATAAATAAAGACTACTGAAAGTGTTAAGAGAATTCTAGTTTATTCCAAAAAGTTTTCCAGGTTCTATTTCTGGGCTGAATGGATTGGAATGGGATAAATGATGACCAGGTATTGATAAGGGTCTATGTATTTATGTGATATCTAAACATTGGCTTTTTTTTTTTTTTTTTAACAGAAATGTGGCTTTTCAGAGCTTTATTCCTGGCAAAGAGAAAGAAAAGTAAAGACGGAATTTTGCCTTCATGACGGGCCTCCTTATGCCAACGGTGACCCTCATGTTGGGCATGCCCTGAACAAGGTAATTAGAATTGAAGTGTAGAGCTTGGAAGTAAGTACTCTGCTAAAGAGTTTATATTGTCTGTGTATGGTAATTATATAAACTAGTATTGGCCTGTGCAAATACATGAATTATTAGTGAGTTTATGTATTTATTATGGTGTTTGGGAGTCAAACCCAGGGCCTTGTTTGTGCTAGGTAAGTATTCTTCTAGTGAACTGCATTCCAGATACACCTTGTGTGTGTGGTAAGGAACCCGGGATGTACCATGTGGGAGACTAGCCCTGCTCCTGCATCTCCTCTCTGTATCTGCAGCTCTCACTAGACACATTAGTAACCATGCAGCTCTCACTAGACACATTAGTAACCATGCAGCTCTCACTAGACACATTAGTAACCACATTTGATGCTGCATGGACACTAGCATTGCTGGAGTTTCCTGCCAGCCTTTTGTTACTCTACACTTAAGTTCCATCTTACTTGATACTTGCTGTTTATGTGTCAAGCATCTGTCTGTATTCCAGGTAGTGAACAACAAAGTCATATTCCTCCCTTGCTCTCTACCTGGAAAGGTGAGCAGGTAAAACATGTAACACACTAGATAGTGATGATAGCTGTGGAGGAGACAGGACGGGGAAGAAGAGACAGCAGGAGACTCAGTGTCAAGCCTTTCTAACAGAGGCTTAGTTTACTTTATGTGCACGGGTGCTTTGTGTGTGTGTGTGTGTACATCTGTGCACCACTGCCATGCTTAGTGCCTGTAGAGGCCAGAAGAAAGCTTGCAGATGCCCTGTAACTGGAGTTAAACACGGTTGTGAGCCTCCGTAGGTGCCCAGCTTCTCTGGGAGAGCAGTCAGTGCTGCTAACCACTGAGACATCTCTCCAGCCCCCTGTAACAGTTTTATATAGGTATATATGCTTATGTGATTGTATGTACAACAACACACACACACAGAGGCTTTGTTTTCCCCTTATCCTTATTGGAATTGAACAAAGGGGCTGTGTGCATGCTGGAAAAGTGCTCTATTGCTGAGCCACGTGCCGAGTCCTCTTTATTTTTTATGTTTTATTTTTTTTATTTTTTTGTTTTAAAACAAGGTCTCAGTTGTCTAGGCTGGCCTTGATGCCACTGTAGTTCAGGCAGGCCTTGAAGTTGGGATCCTTCTACTTTAGCCTGTGTCTGTGTAGACGTATGGTTGATTATAGTCTCGTTTTCTTGGGCCTGGCTGATAGTACATTTTTAAGTCTTTCTGCCTGCTCCTTTCTAAAGCGGTGTGAGCAGGGTGACTCAGGTATTGATGTGCCTGCTGCTGAAGCCTGTTGCTGACCTAGGGCCTTCTCAGTACAAAACAGTGAGGATGAGGTTGCACCCACCATGTGCAGTGTTGTTCTGTAGGGGTCTGCACTGCTCAGCAGGCCTGAGCAGCTCATGTTGCTTTATTTATGGTAATTTTCCATAAGCATAATACTAATTTCTAAGTGACATATTTCTTGTCTAGAATTTAGAAAGTGAGAAGTGTTTCTCTGAAAGGTAGAATGGAAGCTGGCTTGGTGGCACATGCCTTTAATCCCAGCACTCAAGAGGCAGCACTGGTGGCAGGAGGATCTCTGAGTTTGAGGCCAGCGTGGTCTATAAAGTGAGTTCCAGACAACCGAGGCTGTTACACAGAAAAAACCAACAACCAAAAAAAGTAGAGTGGGCTGAAACTTTCTCCAAACTTGACAAATAATGAACTTTGGGGCATAAAGGTTTTCATATATAATTCTCTTGTTTGATTTTTTCCCCCTTGATAGCATTAATATTTTGAAATTCAAATATTTGTCATTCTTGTGTGAATGCTGCACCTTAATTAGTAGATTTAATGGTTTATTTTACGGAAATACTTTAAAGTCGAGCTTTGTGCTTTAAAATAGTATTTCTAGAAAGAGTGAGATTATTAGCTGTGTGTTTTCTGCTGGTGACTGCACTTTCCCTGCAGATTTTGAAAGACATTGCCAATCGATTCCATATGATGAGAGGTTCCAAGGTACACTTTGTGCCTGGCTGGGATTGCCATGGCTTGCCCATTGAAACAAAAGTGTTATCAGAGCTCGGTGTAGATGCCCAGAGTCTTTCAGCCATGGAGATCAGGGAGAAAGGTAAGCTCTTTCCGTTTTTCACTTTAAACCTTCCTGTCAAACCAGGCTCTGCCAGAGGGACTTTGTGTTCTCAGTGAGACCTGTTGGATGATACTTGTTTATCCCAGGTTGGCCTCACAGTCCTCACATCCTCCTGCCTCAGCCTTCTCAGTGGCATCACTGGCATGGCCCTCCATATAATCCCGGACTTTTACAAAGTGACTTTCATGAGACTTGGTATGTGGAGGTTGGCGGGACAGTGTTGGGAATGTCCCAGCTGGGCCAGTTTTGCATCTTATTGTCACTGAGTTGCTGTTTCTAACCTCTTCAGGTGGAGCTCACTGCCTAAAAGCAGGTATAGAACTAGAAGTCAGTTCCAAACTACACCTATCTCAAATCTGGGTGTGGTGGTGCTTGCCTGAGAACTGAGAGTGAGGAGCCTGGGTTGTAGTCCGAGACTGTCTCTAAGTGAAGCCCACAGATCTCTGGCAGTCCCTGCCTTGATCAGGAGCCTGCGCCATCAGATACGTCAGATACGTGAAGGTGGTTCTCCTTCTGAAGCATATTCACACACTCCCTTAGATTTGTATCTGAGGACCAGCGGGAGTTTGCAGTGCTGAGTATTAGTCTCTGGCCATTTCTTGAATGAATAACTAATGAGGAGGACTAGTGAGATCGCTCAGCGGAGGGAGGGGGGCACGAGTCATGCCTGAGCCCCTGAGATTGATCCCCGTGGTGAGGGAGAGAACCCAACCAGGAAGGAGAAAGTTGTCCTCTGACTTCCCTACATGCACTGCATGACATGCATATCACAGGCATGCACACACACAGGTGTGAGCACACACACACACTACATTATTACTACTATCAATATAAGGAATGATGTGGGATATTTTCCAGTGTATTTATTTATTTATTTTAAATATGAGATGCATAGTCTGGAAGATACTAAAGACAGTATATGATTCAGATTTTTGTTGTTTTTTGTTTTGTTTTATTTTTGTTTTTTAAGACAGGGTTTCTTTCTCTGTGTGGCCTTGGCTGTCCTAAAACTCACTTTGTAGAGTGAATTTGAACTCAGAGATCTGCCTGCCTCTCTCTTGAGTGTTGGGATTAAATGCATGTACCACCATTGCCCATCGAAATTTCAGTTAATTAAAAACAAACAAACAAACAAACAAAAACCCCAAAAAACCCAAAACTTGTTCTGTATTTCAAATGCTTTCCAATAATGTCCCTGTTAAGAATTTTTCATAGGACTGGGAAGGTAGCTCAGTAGGAAGAGCAGCTGCCTGGCTGCCCGAGGACCTGGTTGGTGCCCAGCACTACCCGTTCTGAGAGTGATGGCTCTCTCCTGGGCTCCCACAGTCAGGATGGAAAATCCCTACTAAGTGTGCTGGAGCCAGCGCCAGCCAGAGTCAGCAAGGACTTTCTGGTCTGACGGTGCATAGCACCTTCCCGTAGAGACGCTCTGAGCAAATCATGCTTAATCTACAGAAAAGGTCAGCCTGGTGGCTCATACTCCTAATCCTGCTACTTGGTACTCTGAGACAGGAGGATTGTTTTGAGTTTGAAACCACTTTAGGCTATATAGTGAGTTCAGGCCAGGGTGGGTTAAAGGGTGAGACCTTTCAAAAAAAGGAAAAAAGAAAGAAAAATTTGCCAGTCTCTCAGAGGCCTTTTCTCTCTCCTCCCTTACCCCTTCTAGCCAGATCATTTGCTCAGGCAGCCATTGAAAAGCAGAAATCGGCGTTTGTCCGCTGGGGAGTGATGGCAGACTGGAATAACTGCTATTACACATTTGACCCAAAGTACGAAGCCAAGCAGCTGAGAGTATTCTACCAAATGTATGAGAAGGTAACAGGATAATCTCCTTCCTCCTAGTGTATGAAAGTCCACATCTCAGAAATCCCAGCCTCAGTACTGCCCTGGGCTGCTTCTGCTGTGATGAAAGTGGAGAAAGGCAGCCTGGGAAGAAAAGGGTTTCTGTGGCTTGCATGTCACCATCACAGTTTATCATTGAGGGAAGTCAAGGCAGAACTCAAGCAGGGCAGGGACTTCGTGGCCGGAACTGAAGCAAAGGCCATGGAGGAGTGCTACTTACTGCTCGGTTCCCTGGGGCTTGCTCAGCTTTTCTACAAGTACAGCCCATGGCCTCCTGTAGTCCTGCCTGGGTCAGTCTGAAGGAGGCATGTTCCCAATTAATATTCCCTCTTTTCAGATATGTATAGGTTTGTTTCACTTAACAAAAACCAACCAGCACAATATCGTATCTTTGTCGTTTTCAGGGCTTGGTTTATCGATCTTACAAACCAGTATATTGGTCTCCCTCATCAAGGTATGTGTTCTTTGTTAATTAAAAGCTTGAGCACCTTTGTGACGATTCCCCATGTTTATGGACTATGATATCTTAAACCCTAGGACTGCGTTGGCTGAAGCAGAGCTTGAATACAACCCTGAGCATGTCAGTCGGTCGATATACGTAAGATTCCCCCTCCTGAGACCTCCTCCGAAGTTGGAGTCTCTTACAGGTAGGTTTAGCTGGAGCTCAGTTTTGATGACGTCATGGAGTTACGATGCTTGCTGATATATTCACAACTTTATTTCCACAGATGCCTCATCCCCTGTTAGCGTTTTAGTTTGGACCACCCAGCCTTGGACAATTCCCGCCAACCAGGCAATTTGCTATATGCCAGAGGCAAAGTACGTAGTGTGTCGTATCTTTTTATGTAATCTACAAATAGGATTCGTGTTAAATTTATTTCACTCTCATGACCCTGTTGAAATGCAGTGAATTGTCATTTAGTGGCATTGCTGTGACTGTCACTGCACTCTAGAGAAGATGCCCTTTGGAGACCTTTAGCTGCTTATGAAAGTGAAACACACGTGAAGCATTCGGTGCTCCATAAACTAGTCTCTGACCGTGTGACCCGTCTTTCTAAAGATGTCACTTAGCTGTGGCTTGTCTCTTTCTGTCACGGGTGACGTGCTCTGAACGTCACCTTCAGGTATGCTGTGGTGAAATGTTCTGCCTCTGGGCACCTCTACATCCTGGCTGAAGATAAAATAGCACCTGTCGCTTCTGCCTTGGAAACAACATTTGATGTTGTTGCAGCATTTTCAGGTGAGGATTTATAGACATTGTCTAACTGTCAGTTATTAAAATGTTGGGCTGATTGGCATTTAGTAGTTTCTTGGATATTACCCATTGTAAGTTGAAACAGATCCGACATCCGTGTTTCTAGGGGGCGAAATGAGAAAGGATGTTGTTTGTTTGTCTGTGACAGAGTCCTACCATACAGACCTGGCTGGCCTGGAACTCACTGTGTAGACCAGGCTGGCCTCAAACTAACTCACAAAGATCTGCCTGCCTCTGCTTCGCAAGTGCTGGAATTAAAGGTATGGGCTACCATGCCTGGTGTCAAAGATAATGCTTCTATCAGAAGTTACAAGTAATAATTTAATGACTAGTTTTATTTAACTGTAGAATTATTTTAAAATTAATTGTGATTCTTAGAGACGATAATGTCTTTTGAATTGTTGAAAAGCGGCCTTATAGTAAGTATAATTTAAAAAATAGACTGAGCCTATAGCTAAAGAAGCAAGCCCTCTTCCACTCATCAGTTGAGGTATAAGACGGTTTGAAGAATGACCATGCAGCCCTGTAAGAACAAAGAGGAGTTTTGTAAGAGGCAAGGGGGACCTGGGTTCCCATGGGCACTAGGGAAGGAGAGAGCCTGCTCTGGTTTGTTTTGGGTTTTGTTGGTTTTTTGAGGGCTTGAACGCATGCCTCATACATGCTAAGTCATGAGTTTGCCTCCAGCTTTTTTTTTATCTTGATTTGGAGACAGGACCTTGTTAAGTTTTCTTGGACTCAGTCTGATTACAGATTTGCTGTAATAGACCACAACAGATAAAATGGTAGTATTTTAAATTATTTATAGTGAGGCAGAATTATGCCTAACTGCTCCAAGATCGTCACAGTGCTGCCCTAACAGTGGTGCTCTCAGCTGGGTTGTACCTGCCTGCATTCTATAGATTACTGGGCATCATAACTCAGGGGAGCCAGTTCTGAGCCCAGCCAGTCTTGTGCTTGGTGTCTGTTCGTTCTCTTAGCGATCTAAGTAGCTCAGGGGCAGAGCACTTGCCTAATGTGCCAAGCTTCGGGTTTCATCCCCAGACCAAGAAAATAAAGATGCTGGCTACCTCTGTCTGTGCACAGCGGTTACCCTAGCAACTGAGAGATGGAAGCAGTGGATCAGGTATTTCAGGTCATCTCCAGCTGCCTGGTGAGTTTGAGATGGGCCTGAGCTCTGCAAGGTTTTATCTCACTGAAAGACTAAAGAAAAAGATGGACTTAGACTGCCAAGCTTAAGAAGGTAGAACTACCCAGTAGAACAACTCCTTAAATAACTGGGGACTGATCCCAGGCATCAGACATGGGGAGAGCTCTGCCACCCAGCTGAGGCCCCAGCCCTTCGCAGAGTACACTGGGTAATGGTTTTCTTGACCCACAGGTGTGGATCTGGAAGGTGGCACTTGTAGTCACCCTTTAACTCCCGATAAAGTGTCTCCTCTTTTACCTGCTACCCACGTGACTATGGCCAAAGGAACAGGGTTGGTTCACACAGCCCCAGCTCACGGTATGGAAGATTACAGCGTAGCATCTCAGCACAGCCTCCCTATGGTACTGTTCTTCTCTCTTCCTTTTTATTACTTGCCTTGCAGAATGAAAATAATTGCTCCTAACTAACATCTTTGTGTCTTGGTAATAACAATTTTTGTCATTATAGTTAAACTGTGAAATGATTACATTTGTGCAACATCCTAAAACGTTATTAAGCCATACTAAATTAAGAAAGATTTCCCTGAAGCATATCCACTGACATGAAGGCACTTTTTTTTGTTGTTTTTTTGTTTTTCGAGACAGGGTTTCTCTGTGTAGCTCTGGCTGTCCTGGAACTCACTCTGTAGACCAGGCTGGCCTTGAACTCAGAAATCCGCCTGCCTCTGCCTCCTGAGTGCTGGGATTAAAGGCGTGCGCCACCACCGCCTGGCGAAGGCACTTTTAAAACACACACAGTGTTTGATTGTGTGCCCTTTACTGTACCTTGCAGAGGTGCATTTGTCATCAGTCAGAGGTTTGGGGCAAACCAGAGTTGAGCAAGTCCAGCACTGTGTTTCTAAATTATTTTTATGTATTTTATGTGTGTGGATTTTTTGCCTGGATGTATGTGTAAGCACCACATGTGTGTCTGGTCCCCATGTGTGGCATGTGTTGGATCTCCTATAGCTGCAGTTACAATGGCTGTGACCCACATGTCTCAGTACCATTTCTCCAACAGCTCAGTGGTCCTTAACAGAGGTTAGAAAAACGCTTTTTGTAGTTGAGGTAGATACATTATTCAGAACCTGCTGCTCTGGCACACTTAGTAGCCTATAGTGTAGCTGAGACCCAGGCAGTATTTGCACTGGGAAGCTGAATAATTGATGGGATTGCTCTGCTTGTCTGTTGCTATCCTGCTGTTCACATTTTTTCCACAGTGGTCTCAAAGCAAGCCAGTACAGAAATGGAATAAGAGTCACCATGCTGAGTCACCAAACACGTTATAGCTGTGTACACACACAGCTGCGCTGATGCTGAGTCACAGAACACGTTATAGCTGTGTACACACACAGCTGCGCTGATGCTGAGTCACAGAACACGTTATAGCTGTGTACACACACAGCTGCGCTGATGCTGAGTCACAGAGCACGTTATAGCTGTGTACACACACAGCTGCGCTGATGCTGAGTCACAGAACACGTTATAGCTGTGTACACACACAGCTGCGCTGATGCTGAGTCACAGAACACGTTATAGCTGTGTACACACACAGCTGCGCTGATGCTGAGTCACAGAGCACGTTATAGCTGTGTACACACACAGCTGCGCTGATGCTGAGTCACAGAACACGTTATAGCTGTGTACACACACAGCTGCGCTGATGCTGAGTCACAGAACACGTTATAGCTGTGTACACACACAGGTGCGCTGATGCTGAGTCACAGAGCACGTTATAGCTGTGTACACACACAGCTGCGCTGATGCTGAGTCACAGAACACGTTATAGCTGTGTACACACACAGCTGCGCTGATGCTGAGTCACAGAACACGTTATAGCTGTGTACACACACAGCTGCGCTGATGCTGAGTCACAGAGCACGTTATAGCTGTGTACACACACAGCTGCGCTGATGCTGAGTCACAGAACACGTTATAGCTGTGTACACACACAGCTGCGCTGATGCTGAGTCACAGAACACGTTATAGCTGTGTACACACACAGCTGCGCTGATGCTGAGTCACAGAGCACGTTATAGCTGTGTACACACACAGGTGCGCTGATGCTGAGTCACAGAACACGTTATAGCTGTGTACACACACAGCTGCGCTGATGCTGAGTCACAGAACACGTTGCTCTCAGCCTCCAAACAATGGCAAGTGGCTTTCATTGAGTCATTGGAGGGGATGGTTAAGCTTTGCCCTCTTTAAACTCCTGAGCTTCTTTTCCACACTTTCCTGAGCAACCTTTACCATTTGGTTAAGAGGGATGCAAGCAAAGACAGAGGCCACTGTAAGAGTGTTTTAGAACACTTGTATTGCCCAGTATTAAACTTCAGATATGTGCTTTAATGATACGTGTTGTCTTTGGTGGTTTCAATATATAGAATTTAGGAATTTTTATTGACAGAGGAAGAAATTTCCAAGTTTTTAAAGTAAAGAAAAGGTAGACTGAATTGAGATGCTTTAAATATGTTGTTTTACTATAGATTGCCGTAAGGTAACTTGTCTCTATGTTTTAACTGTTCAAAATGGTACATTGTAGGACTGTTTAGTGGATGAAGGCGGAATGTTCACCGATGCCGCAGGCCCTGAACTTCAGAACAAGGCTGTACTTAAAGAAGGAACAGATGTGGGTAGGTGCCATCTGTTGATAACGGGCCCGGTAAACCACCATAGTAACACAAGGTATTTCTGCTAGAAACCACCAAGAAGACCCCTGGTCACTTTTTATCCTTCCAGTCAGAACAAACGTCACTTGGTTAGTCATGGTTCAAAATGAAGCTTTGGATCTACCATCTTTTGTGTCAAATCTATTCTTATTGCTTATGCAGATCAAGATAGTCATCGGAAGGTAGTCATCGCAAGTAGTGTCCTTTGGTTGGGAGGGGTCTCAGAGATAACCAGCATATCGCTTTGGTTGGGACAGAAACTGAGCTTGGGTAGATGTTGCCTGTGAACCAGACATTCCCACTCCTTCAGTCAGCTTTGCAAATAGCTGAGCAGGCAGGCCCTTGTGCCTTGGCTTGCCTTTCTGTCTTCATGGGGTTAGGAGGGGAGCAGTTTGGAGTCTGATTCAGGTTTCGTGGAGTTGGTGCCTCTGCCACCTCCACACCAGGCCTGGGGTGGGGCTCCTGTCACTGGCACTTCTGCCCAGGTCCAGTTCTTCCTAGAAGCCTCAAGTGCTGTGAGTTTGTTAAGAATACTTTTAAGTTATGGTTAATAGGAAATTTTGTTTAAGTTATAAAGATGCTTCAAGCTACCAAGAATGTGTTGAAAGAAGAGAACATTGTGCACAGCTATCCCTGTGACTGGAGAACTAAGACACCCGTGCTGATTCGAGCCAGCAAGCAGTGGTTTGTAAATATCACGGACATCAAGGCTGCAGCTAAGGTAGGAAAGAACTCCTGCTCTAAGGGTTGGGCTGGTCATTACCACCATAAAAAGTATGTGTCTGTGTGTGTGTCTGTGTGTGTGTGTGGGGGGGGGGGGAGGGGGGCTGGCGGTAATGGGGCTGAAGGAGAGAAGATTTATAATTTTTTATTATGATTTATTTTCCTAAAATTGTATGCGCTTAGGCCTAAAAAGATCTCATACTTGATTCTTCCATGTATGCACGTGTAGAAACAAGGCTGAAGGAGGCTGAGTGGGTCCTCGGGTCACTTGTGTGTCCAGGGTTGTAGACACAGCCCAGGCTAAGGGCATCTGCAGTAACAGCTGTATGACCTCCTAGGACCTCAGCTCTATAACTTGTCCTCCAGTCCAAGGCAGTAATGTCTGCCAAAGGAGCAAGTCGGTTTCCACAGCAGTGACTGCCACCACATGATACACATTTAGTGCAGTGTTTTGTATCCCCTGTTGCCTTGAAATTAAGACTGCTAAAAGGAAGGGAGCAAAACAGAATTCTGGTCCATTTAAAAAATTGTTTTGGGGCTGGAGAAATGGCTATGGGTTTAGAGCTACTCTTGCAGAGGATCTGAGTTTGATTCCTGGCACCCGCTTCAGGCTTCTCATATATGTATATGTATGTGCCTATATATGCCTATATATATATATATATATATATACATACCTGTGTATGCCTATAACCCTAGCTGCATGGGGTTCGGATCCCTTCTGTCCTCTTCAGGCACTGTATGTACATGCACAATTGTGTGTGTGTGCGCGCGCGCACACACACACACACACACACATCATTTTTTAAAAATTTTATGAATTTTTTAAAAAATGTTATGAATTAACTAACTTTATAGTTGGTGTTGCAAACATTTAGCGTGTTTTCAAGCTCTTTCATTTAATTCGCTTGACTATGTATGTATTTTTACATGTATCACTGGTTATTTTGAAAATAGCTTTATGGGCTGGTGAGATGGCTCAGCGGGTAAGAGCTCTGACTGCTCTTCCGAAGGTCTGCAGTTCAAATCCCAGCAACCACATGGTGGCTCACAACCATCCGTAATGAGATCAGATGCCCTCTTCTGGGGTGTCTGAAGACAGCTACAGTATACTTATGTATAAAGATAAATAAATCTTAAAAAAAAAAAAAGAAAAAGAAAGGAAATGGCTTTATTCTATTGACTACAGGAGTTGAAACCTATTTATTCGCCAGGCTGAACACACAGATGCTTTGCTCACAGCTAATGTAACTAGGGTGCCTGCTTTGTCACTGGCTTGATAATTAGGATCCTTGTCAGTAGCTTGGGTTTCTGCACATATGTGAAGTGGGCGTGAGACATGTTGTATTTTTTTTTTCATTCCAATATGAGATACATCTTATTTTTTGATGTATGCTTATTTGCATGATGTTGGGGGATAAGACCTCATGTACCTCCTGCTGGTGGGAACTCACTTTGTAGGGCAGGCTTGCCTCAAAATCGTGGCAGGCCTCGTGTCTCAGCCTCCTGTCCTAGCTAACGTAACCAGTGTGTTAGTGCATATGCCCATCTGTCCGCTCACGACAGAGGGGAAGTCTGCTTTTGTTGCCACACTTGGATGTCTTTGCTTTCCTCGTGTTTGCCTGTGGTGGGAGGGGGAGCTATGAGTGGTCAGACACTCAGAACGGAGAACAGGAGTAGGGAAAATCAGCACAGCTCTTCACAATGTGTCCTGCTCCTCCCCCTTGACCTGCTGGTAAATGAATTGCAGGAGTCGTTGAAGACGGTGAAGTTCATTCCCGGAGCCGCACTGAACAGCATGACGGACATGCTGGACAGACGGCCGTACTGGTGCATATCCCGGCAGAGAGTCTGGGGGGTTCCCATTCCTGTGTTTCATCATAAGACAAAAGATGAATATTTGATCAACAGGTAATTCTTTTCTGATTTTTATTGTTTAAAATGAGTTATGTTTCCATGGAAGAACGGTGTTTACCATTAAGAATCCGTTGTTACTGTCCGTTGCTCTGGGGCTTTGAGATGGCCTTTCATGATGAAGTCCAGGCTGCCCTCAGAGCCTGGGTCCAAGTTGTTTGCCTTCCTCAGCGGGATTACAGGTTTGTCCCGATGTCCTCCTCGCTCTCAGCTCTGTCTGTCTCACCAGTGAGCACTGGCTGCTCTGGCACAGTCTCACATTCACGGCAGTCCTCCTGCCTCAGCCTCCCCAGTGCTGGGAGTAGAAAGTCACACTGTTGCTGGGCTGGATGAGCCAGCAGTGAGCAAGCCTGAGACAGGAGCACGGGGTTAAGGCTAAGTCCGCAGTGTGACAGCGAGCGAGTGAGGCATTCAGAGGGCTGATGTTCCCTCAACCCCATGACCATGAGGATGCTGTTGGAGTTTGCAGTTTCTACGTTGTTGCTGTTAAGGTTTTGTTGTTTGTGTTCCCTCCCTTCCTCTCTCTCTCTTTCTCTCTCTCTCTTTCTTGTGCACCCCCTGGGATTAAAGCCTGTGCCACCATACCCAGCTCCTAGTTGCTGTTTTGATAGATGTGGAAAGGGGACAGCTAATCATTTCTGTAAGAATTCATTGTAAGTTTTCATTTCCTAAGACTGCTTTGACTTTATTTTGGTTAATGAGATTTTACTCAACTATGCTATAGCATCAGCGACATTGGCTGAGTGTGATTTTGTTAGTTCAGGATCTAGTCAGCAGTTTCGAGGGGCAGAGGCAATAAGTGATGGGTTGTTTGTTGGTTGAGAGACTGTAGGCCCAGACTGGCGGCCCTTCCTGGGGATTCCTTGGCGTTGTTGAGATGATTTGGTTTTCACTGTTGCTGTGATTGTATGTGTTAATAGTATCATTCTGAGTGTATGGATTTTAGAAGTTTTAAAAAATGTTAATTTAAGTTGTTGTTTTTTTAAAAAGTCACGTATGACCACACAAAGGATAGGTTTGTTGTTATCTTTAATAATTTTGTGCTAGGAATTATATCAAGGCCCTGTGCATTCCTGACCACTGACTTGTATTCTAAGCTGAGGGCAGGGAAGAGTGCTCTGCGGGAGGCAGGGTGGCAGTGTGTGCTGTGCGTAGGAGCCATGGGATTCCAGGGCTGTGAGAGGGATAGAAAGGCAGTCACTAAGAACTGGCCGGGGGCTGGAGAGATGGCTCAGCAGTTAAGAGCACTGACTGCTCTTCTGAAGGTTCTGAGTTCAAACCCCAGCAACCATGTGATGGCTCACAACCATCTGTGGTGAGATCTGAGGCCCTCTTCTGGTTTGTCTGAAGACAGCTACAGTGTACTTAAATATATATAATAATAAATAAATTAAAAAAAATAACTGGCTGGGACAGGCTGAAGGAGTCTTGAGCACCACACTAGGGATTTTAAGAAGTCTTTTTCAGGCTAAGCATGTACAGGCTAGATTTGTAAGACCATTTGAGTATTGTTATAGTTTAGAGTTGACTCTGCTCCAGGATTGTCCCTGTGTGGCTCTTACAGAACTCAAGAGTTTTTTCAGTTATATTTCACTACTATCTTAATACATCTGTTGAAAATGAAATGATTATAGTTGAGATAAATTCACACAAGTAAACTTAAAGCCAGTTGTTTCTTAGTCCTCAGCTATCAGAATGCAAGACTTTGAGGGCATTGCCTTGAAGTGAGTGCGGTAGGATGAGTATATGTTATTAAAATTAAGAAGTAAAACAGATTTGGCTTTTATTTGTTTTGTGTGCAGGGGATTGATTGAACTCAGGCCCTCTCAGACGTGAATACACACTGTATCACTGAGTCGTATCCCAGACTTCAGCAACTCACATTCCACCACTGAGCTGTATCCCCACACTTCACCAACACAAACTCGACCACTGTGACATACCCCAAATTTTCAGCAACACACACTCTACCACTGAGCTACACCCTCAGACTTCAGCAGACTGGTGGAACTGACAATTGTTTTCAAAGTGAAAATGTACACAGATTGAGCAGTCGGTGAGTGAGATGAAATAGACGTCAGCTTTCTCAGGTACACAGAAGCACTCATTTTATTTTGTCAGCACATTCTCCTGCCATGCTACAGACTCTCCCGTGATCTGCTGCACAGCGCTCAGAGGGTGTTTGCCGATGTCCGGATTTTAAGTAGCAGTGACATACAGAATATTGGCCTACAGAATGACAGACATACACAGCTGCACGGTCTGTCAAATCATAGGTCATTCTCCTGTACACCGTTGATGCTGAGAGCTCCGTGCTCCGTAGTCTCCATGGCTGGGTCCTCTGCTGACCTAGCACTTGAACTTGAGAACATTTACATTCTTAAGTATTTGTTAGTTAGGAAACAGAATGAAGATCATCATTCTTTTTCTGAATCAAATGATAACCAAGAGCCCACCCAGAAATGTCTGCCCTTCCTTTTCCATGTTTGTAGCCGGTTGGAGGCCATCAGAAGTAACAGCAGCTCCACTGGAATCCGAGCACAGTCCACATGGAGTTGCTGTTACACCCGATGACTCCATCAGTTTGCCGGATGGGTCCTTAGCTTTAAAACACTACTCCCTCGGTGTGGAGGAGTCTTGAGGATTGAACCTGGAGCCTGGTGCATCCCAGGCAAGTACTCTACAGGAGACTGGAGCTAGCCCCAGCCCTCTACCTCTTCCTGGTGTGTGGTGGGAGTGGTGGCAGTTTGGGACAAGACCTAGCCTGTACCTTGCAGTCCTGCCTCAGCTTCCAGGGAGCTGAGATTCCCGGTGAGCTCTGCCGCGCCTGGATTTTCTGCTTCCTGGACGAGAGTCTGCGAGTTGCCTCTAAATATACTTACTTGTTTCCCAAAGAGAACCTGGGATTCCTCGTGTCCCAAATGAGTTTAAAGACTGACAGAATTAAACTCTGGACTCAAACTCTGACATGTCAATTTCATTTATAGCTTATGTTCGCTTCTTTTCCTCAAGAACTTTTAATGTTAATATCATTGGCCATTTCCTGAATCTGTAATATAATCCCCGTATAATTTAGGTGGCAATCTAGTCCCTGGTTAATGAAAACAAGTTTTGTTTTGTTTTTTTTTTCGGAGACAGGGTTTCTCTGTATAGCTCTGGCTGTCCTGGAACTCACTCTGTAGACCAGGCGGGTCTCAAACTCAGAAATCCACCTACCTCTGCCTCCCAAGTGCTGGGATTAAAGGCGTGAACCACCACTTCCTGGCAACAAGTATTTTTTAACATAAAATGGATAAAATTTAGAAACATTGGCCACCTAGAGAAGACAGGAAGCTGTTGATGGCGTTTCTTTCCTTATTTTAGACGTATGTTGTCACCAGCACTGTTGACTTACGCGCTAAGGTAGCTTAGAGCCAGCCTCTGGAAACCTGTGGACTTTATGTTCAGTAAGTAAAGAAAGCATCCTAAATCGTTGCCTGCTGCCTCTACAGCCTGCGCATTGGACTTGGTGGGAACAGGCTCTTCCTTCTGAAGCTCCACCGTGTTCTTTGTCACATTTAGACAACAGACAGGAACTCTTAGCCTCTTACCTCGTTCTTTCCACGGTCACTTCCAGCAGAGATCCTGTCCTGTGCCTTTTGCTTATAAAGAGAGAACAGAGGACCAAGAGGACAGCAGCGGCTCCTTACCTGGAAGTCCTGAGTGCTTCCTGCTTCTCGGCTAAATAGCACATGCTGCTGATAGCAGAGCCCGGGTGATTGGCTGCCGTCAGAGCTGCCCCACTGCCTGGGTTTTCCCTGATGGAAACCGAAGCAGGAACACGGAATGCGTGACAGATAAGGCCTCTGAGTACAAAGTTCTAGTATGGTCTGACTTATTGCTCTGTGAAATACAGCATTAAAATGGAAACAGACTACAGAGTGATAAGTGGTTTCACCCACTTTTATCAACAGTAATTTATACTGGTCTTTAGGTCATAAGTCAACTGTGTGCTGAAGTATAGAATATTGTTAATAAAATAAAGAGAATTCTTGAGTTTGCAAGGACAAACCTTAAGAAATTCTTTTACACTATTTGAAAGCATGACCTCAGTTTCATTATAAAGAATTCTACTTGTAAGTATTTATCGGAAGGGAAAACACTAATGAATTCTGTACAGAGCTATGCATATAAGATGTCCAGTTTAGCTGTGTGTCCGGGAACTTAATGACATCCAAAGGAGAAAGAGCTAGGAAGACAGCTCGGTGGGAAGCACTTGTTTGGCATGCATGAATCCATAGGTTCAAAGCCAGCCTCAGACATGTGCACACAGCTAGTGTTTAAATTATGTAAGAGGAGGTCACGCAGACATTTAAGGCCATAGCTTTGCTCTTATTGGCTGCCTAGGTTCCACACTGAAAATCCAGTGACCAGAGCATGTCCAGCATTTGGCTGTTTCGAGGTGGTTGCTTTTTGTCGTTTAGTTCTGTTTTGGTGGGAAGTCAGTCCCTACTACTGAGCTGTGCTCCTGCCCCTGAGTTTTCCTGAGTCACAGACTGTGGCAGGCAGCTCCACTGTCCACAAGGTTGGTGGCCCTCCAGTTTGTCTCCTGAGTGTGGGATTCTGGTCCACACAAAGGGCAGGCGGCAAGAGGAATCGGCTCTTTCATGACAGCAGTGCTGTGCATGTGAGCTTCAGTGAGAAGGCTTGTGTTAATCAGCCTTTAAAAAGTAAATTTCAGTTTTAAAGTTAAGCTAATCAACTTTTTACTGACAAATTTGCATACATTTGGTAATACAACATGGCCTCTCACGACACAGGCATGTTGCATTGGGGTGTGCTTGTTTGGTTTCCTTAATTCTCTAACTCTAGAGCTGATTGGGTTTCCTCTAAAAGGTGAGTATTTTGTCTGTCTAGAATGTCTGACTGCAGAGCAAGAGGCTTAGCAAGGAACAGCAGGGTCCTTCACAGGTGGTGGGAGGCGAGGCTGGAAGGCCTGACTCAGCCAGTGCAGCTCCTTGGGGGGCACTGAAGACAAAAAGATCTTTTTTTTTCTTTCTTTCTCTCTCTTTTTTATTTTTGGAAAACATTTTTTTTTTCTTTAGAGTCCTAAGAACAAAACTGGGTTATTTTCTTGGTATTATGTATATAGTT
The DNA here is from genome assembly GCF_000001635.26 of Mus musculus. NCBI lineage: Eukaryota > Metazoa > Chordata > Mammalia > Rodentia > Muridae > Mus > Mus musculus. The sequence goes on along the minus strand of NC_000067.6, from coordinate 185,310,757 downwards.
TAATTTGCCAATTTTTTTTGGAAACAAGTATGTCATATATGTGTATGTATGTATATGTGTGTATGCATGCTTGTGGTTGAGGTCCTAGGCCCTGCTCATGCTATGCCAATGTTCTCCCACTGATCTCCATGCACACACACCTGCTGATCAGCCTTTGTAGCTCATATTGACTTTGCACTCAGTCCTGCTGCTACCTCTTCTTGAGTTGCTGAGGTGACAGAGTGTACTGGCTAGTTTTGTGTCAACTTGACACAGCTGGGGTTATCACAGAGAAAGGAGCTTCAGTTGAGGAAATGCCTTCATGAGATCCAACTCTAAGGCATTTTCTCAATTAGTGATCAAGGGGGAAAGGCCCCTTGTGGGTGGGACCATCTCTGGGCTGGTAGTCTTGGGTTCTATAAGAGAGCAGGCTGAGCAAGCCAGAGGAGGCAAGCCAGTAAAGAACATCCCTCCATGGCCTCTGCATCAGCTCCTGCTTCCTGACCTGCTTGAGTTCCAGTCCTGGCTTCCTTGGTGATGAACAGCAGTATGGAAGTGTAAGCCGAATAAACCCTTTCCTCCCCAACTTGTTTCTTGGTCATGATGTTTGTGCAGGAATAGAAACTCTGACTAAGACACAGAGGCACACTGTTTGAGGCAGGCTTTGTTGTTTGTTGGTCTTGTTTTTTGAGACAGGGTTTCTCCTTCCCTGGCTGACCTGGAACTTATTCTGTAGGCCAGGCTGGCCTCAAAGGTGTGCACCCCATCCCTCTCCCTCCCATCCCCCACTCCATCCCCACTCCAGCTTTGAGGCTGAATTTTTAAGAACTACTGCACATTGGTTTTCATTGGTTGAGATTATATTTGTAGTTCTAAGATTCATAGAAATATTACTAAAGTAAAAGAAAAATAAAACCAAACAAGCTCTCTTTCTCACTGATTGCCAGACCTCAGACATCTAAAATAAGGATTTCATGATCTTAAAACGAAGTGCTGTAAAATATACAATTACTTAGCATTGAGGTGGCGGAGGCAGGAGGAGGCAAGACAAACCTACTCTATATAGTGACATTGCAAAAAAAGAAGGGAACACTGGAAAAAATTAAAGCATGATTATATTTCTTCTGTTAAGACATTGTTGTCTTTTTAAGTGAATTATTAACATTTTTATAAGGGAATATTGCAGTTAAAGGGAACTTTATTCAGAGGCTAAGGTGTTTAACCTCAGGGTTTCATAGTTGACTTAATAGCATATAGATATTTAAAACCAAGCATGTTTCTGTGATTTATAGACTTAGCTTACTGTCATGTAGCTAAATAAACACCTAAGTTATCATTTTAAAGTATTGTTGACTTATCTGATATTTATTTAAAGATAAGGAAATAATTGAAGTTGAACTTGTTATGGGATGGGTGTGGAATACGTCATGTGAGACTTCTCACTTTTCTTTAGTTATTAAGACTTAAAAATGTAAAAATGTTCATAATCTTTTTATACCTTTTCTAAAATACCATATCTTCCTCTTGCTATTAGCCAGTAAGCCAGCTAGAGTGTGTTCTTTGAGCCCTGGGCCTGCTCTGTCAACACACTAATCTCCTGAGACGCCCTTCTCCCCCGCCTCCAACCTTGGTTCCCAGCCTGTCCTTTGCCTGTACAGTCAGAGCTTGTTGCCAGGCTCAGCAGCTCTCGAGAAGAGGGTGTAAGTTCACCCAGGGTGTATGTGACAGAGAAGGCACACAGCAGTGAAAACAGCTCTTGCCTGAGAGGGTGGCCTCTAAGACCTGGTTCTAGACTGGTCATTTATTTAGACTCAGCCAGGTGCTGAGAGTCCCTGTCCCAGAACTTCTGAGTGTGCCGTGCTGGTCACTTATTGATGATGCTACTGTGAAATGCAAACAGCTTACTTTCACTTCTGCATGATGTACGCCTGTTTATTCCAATCACATTGAAAACTTTTCACTGCTTGCCTGAATTTGTCAGGCTATCGGGAACATGAAAGGCTGGTGATGTTTATCTCCTGAGAGTTCTTTTTTTAAGGGAAAGTGCATAACTGGTGTGAACAGCATATCTGCTGTCTATAATGTGTACATTTGAATGTACTCTGCTGGTATTTCTGTTTTTGTTCTTTGGGACATTAGGTTTCTTCAGATTTTTCTATTACCTCATGTTCATATTTTCTTAACTGATAAAGTGTTCTGTGCACACTATATAAAAACTAATGTATAACCAAGAATTATTGTCTTACAACTGGTTACCTATTGCGTAAAGTTTTTATGGTCACCTAGGGAAAGCTTATCTTCACCGTTAAAGTCCACCTAAAGTGAATGTCCTAGCAGTTGGAACTTGGGCCAATTTTATATTTTTATAATCATGATATATGTAAATTCTTGGACATTTTGGTAGCATTATATGTTTAGTCAATCTTTTATAAAGTATCACTTTAATATATATATTTTTGGAGCCAGCCTCACTGTGTAGACCAGGCTGTCCTTGAATTCACAGAGCTCTGCCTCCATTTGCCTCCTTAGTCCTGGAATAAAGGTGTGTGCCATTATGCCTTCGCTTCTCCCTCCCTTTGTAAGGTTTACTTTGCTTTATGTGTGTGCATGTATCCATGTGTGTCACAGGCAGACCTGGCGCCCACAGAAGAGGGCATTGCATCTCCTAGAACTGGAATTTGGTTGTGAACCAACTGCCTTGTACTCAGAACTGAGCCTGGCTCCTCTGCACTCTTAATCACTGAACCATCTCTCCAATCCCCACCTTAGTCTTTAGTGAGGCGTCTCCCGTTTCAGGTCACAGAGTCATCATAATTTATATCACCTACTTGATTTGCATCCCTTTGCAGATTTTACAAACAGCTTTATTGACCCGTGGCCTACCAGAGCTGGAAGACTGAGATAACAGTGTGGTTAATATAATATCTGCTGGTGCAGATCTGGACCTCGGCTTTGCCATGGTCACTGTCCTGTCCGTTCCCAGTAACGCTGGTGGATCTGCACTGGCTTGCACTGGTTATGGAGTGGAGACAGGCAGCTGTTTCAGAGATAGGGCTCACTGTGTATTTTCATCTTTAAGTAATAATCATGGAAGCTGATCAGAGCTCGCTCACTGAGAGTGCTGCTCTTTCAAAGGATTAGAGTTTGATTCACAGCACCTACATCAGGCAGCTCTCAACTGCTTGCAACTCCACTTCCAGGGGCCCCAGTGGCAGCCAGCCTCCAAGAATAAACACAAATGTAGTAGAAGACAAACATACACAAACTCATGAATATATAAGTAGAAATAAATCCTAAACCCTAATGTAGGTGTATGACTTAGTAATCAACACAGAACCATTATCTCAAAGTTATCTCAAAGACTCAGTCGGCATTCTTTTGGTTTTCAGAGTCAGGGTTTCTCTGTGTAGACCAGGCTGGTCTGGAACTCACAAAGATCCACCTGCCTCTGCCTCCCTAGGGTTGGATTAATGTACCATTAGTGTCCAGCGTGAGTTCTCACGTATATAATTATTATATGTTAAAATGTCAAGTGCTGCTGTGGGGACTTTGTTTACTAGGTCTCTTGGTGACGTGCTGCTGCGGCTGCGGCTGCGGCTGCTGGTGGCGGTTTACACATGAGAATCCAGAAGTGCAGAGGCCCAGGGCCTTGCCTGGGTCCCTTGCTGAGTCAGTAACTAGGTTATCGCTTGTCACACCCAAAGCTGTGGGGTCTGAGCTGCTGCCTGTTGTGTGCGCTAAACAGAAAACAACTCCAAGAGGCCCTGGTGTGAGCGGTAGGACGAGTGTTGCTACTGCGCAGCACTGGACAGGAGGGCGGTGATCTCCAGGCTGCTTGTGCCAGGGGATGGACGAAGTCATGGGCAGAGGCCATGGGGCCTTGAAAGGTTCTGAGAGGGATGTTGAAGGACAGCAGTTACAGGAATGCTTCTGCTGGAGTGGTGGTCAGCTTCTCTGTGAGAGAGGGAGGGGGTGGTGGTGGTCAGCTTCTCTGTGAGAGAGCGAGGGGGCGGGTCTTCTCAGTGAGAGCGAGGGGCCGGGGTGTTGGCTCTGTAGCTGGTGCTGAGGCAGTGAGGTAGACTGAGATAGTCAGGTAGAACTGACAGGATGTGTCAGCTTGATCTGGCAGGAAATGAGGACAGAGTTCCTGGATAGGAACCGTATGGACGACATGGGAGGTGAGGAGAGCGCTGTTTTCCTGTTTAGGGACATGCATGATCACAATGGTCTTGCTTGTACCCAAATTACAAATGATGGGACCAGTCCAGTTCTTACCCGCGTTCACGCGACCGGCCAGGAAGAACGCAACAAACCGGAATCTTCTGCGGCAAAAGCTTTATTGCTTACATCTTCAGGAGCCAGAGAGCCAGAGAGAGCCAGAGGAAGAGAGAGAAAGAAAAAGAACAAGAAAGCAAGAGAGAGAAAAAGCAAGAACAAGAGAGAGAAAAAACACAAGAACAAGAGAGAGAAAAAGCAAGAACAAGAGAGAGAAAAAGCACAAGAACAAGAACAAGAAAGCAAGAGAGAGAAAAAGAATGGCAAAACCCCGTCCCTTTTAAGGAGAATTATCCTCCGCCTAGGACGTATTACTCCCTGATTGGCTGCAGCCCATCGGCCCAGTTGTCATCACGGGAAAGGCAGAACACATGGCGGGAAAACTGCCCCTGCACGTGTGCAGATTATGTTTACCACTTAGAACACAGCTGTCAGCGCCATCTTATAATGGCAAATGTGAGGGCGGCTCCCAACATCTCCCCCTTTTCTTTTAATAAGAAAATAAGAGCAATAGGCCACCCATATTAATGAAAGTGGAGATAGAGGTCAAATCCCCAGTGTGCAGGTAAAGGAGCCATGTACAGGATTAGCTCTTAGGCTCACAGGCTTTTACCCAGAGCAACCCTGACCTGCTCCCGTGTCGTTTTTCCTGGGGGAAGGGAACTAGGACACTGAACCTTCATGAAAGATGACATGTCTCCCTAGAATAGGCTCATATGTGCCGCAGAGCCCTTCTACTGCAGTGCTTAGCCGTGCAACTCTCTCGGTCTGCTGAAGCACACTCACTCTATCCCGTGCAATGAGACTAGCCTCGTGGGGTGCAAGAGCTGAATGGCCAGCGACCTATTGCTTAAGCATAGATATATCAGGGGAAGCACCATGTTCTAGAGCTGCAAGTGCCTGGGCAATAACCACCTTGTCTCTCCTAGTTTTGGCCCTTAAGCTTACAGACCAACCAGAGAAGCAACACTAATCCACAGCAAAGTGTATCTCCAAATAATCCCACCCATACCCATTCTTTAAAGAAGGAAAATGCTGAGGAGATCCAATTGAGTAATCCTTTGATCAGGGACAGGTCCAAGCGCGTGGAGTTGACCTGAATGATGGCAAGTCTCAATTCCCGAAGGGTCTGTTCAAATTCAGCTGTCCAATTCTGTAACATATACTGAGAAAGACTTTTTAACAAATTAGCTGCCCTAGTAAATTTCTCATACTGAATGGAAGTAACGCATAATGAGAGTTCCCCCAAGCTCCTGACAAACCTTGAGCCAGTCTTGTAAACCTTTGTTCTTTCTTGGGGCTATGGCCGCTCTGCATTCCTGCGTGGCTTGCTCATAAATAAGCTATTCTACCAGAGGTGCGGCTTGCTCCGAATCTCCAAAAATACGCTCTGCTGCCTCTGTCATTCTGGCCACAAAATCTGAGAAGGACTCCTGAGGTCCCTGGACGATCTTTGTTAGTTGTCCAGTGGCTTCACCTGCTCGGGAGAGCGCCTTCCAGGCCCTAATAGCCTTTTCATCTGATTCAGAACTATTAAGAACTGGCTCCTTGAGCTCACCTAGTGATGAGTATAGGCTCCTTCTCCTAGAAACCTCCGCTGATTGATCTTTTTTCTTTTCTTTTTCCTTCTCCTTCCTTCTAATCTCTCCCCAGGTATTCTTACCTGACCTAAACTTTTCCTCAGGTTCAAGACCCGTGGAAAGGCCTGTATACTTATTTTGTGCGCCATATTTCCTCTTTGCTCCTACTCTCTCTCCCCGCTTTACTTCTGATAGATTGCCCTGAATTTCATCCAGAATTTTCAGCCCTGCCTTAACCGCTTGATAACATGTGAAAAGGAACAAAAAGGCTCCTAACACTAGAGAAAGTTCAAGGCCAAACATACCTTGTAAAGCTATTTCCCACTTTACTTCTGATAGACTGTCTTGAATTTCTTTAGAAAGTTCAAGACCAGACTTACCTTGTAAAGCTATTTCCCACTTTACTTCTGATAGACTGTCTTGAATTTCGTTAGAAAGTTCAAGGCCAGACTTACCTTGTAAAGCTATACTTACGGGTACCCTGTTCCCCAGCTGAAGAGTTCTGAATTCACGCAGTTGAATCCTTCTCAACAGTCTGTGTTACAGGAACACTTTATTACCACCATTCCCCAGCTGAAGAGTTCTGAATTCACGCAGTTGAATCCTTCTCAACAGTCTGTTTTACGGGAACACTTCATTACCACCGTTCCCCAGCTGAAGAGTTCTGAATTCACGCAGTTGAATCCTTCTCAACAGTCTGTTTTACGGGAACACTTCATTACCACCATTCCCCAGCTGAAGAGTTCTGAATTCACGCAGTTGAATCCTTCTCAACAGTCTGTTTTACGGGAACAATTCATTACCATGACCCGCAGTTCTGGTTCCGGAATGAGGGATCTTCCTTGCGCCAGTGATGGTAACCGTCCCGGGTTTTTCTTGTCCCGGGTTTTCTCGTCCCAGGTCTTCTCGTCCCGGGTTTTCTTGTCCCGGGTTTCGGCATCAACTCTTACGCGCGTTCGCGTGACCGGCCAGGAAGAACGCAACAAACCGGAATCTTCTGCGGCAAAAGCTTTATTGCTCACATCTTCAGGAGCCAGAGAGCTAGAGAGAGCCAGAGGAAGAGAGAGAAAGAAAAAGAACAAGAAAGCAAGAGAGAGAAAAAGCAAGAACAAGAGAGAGAAAAAACACAAGAACAAGAGAGAGAAAAAGCAAGAACAAGAGAGAGAAAAAGCACAAGAACAAGAACAAGAAAGCAAGAGAGAGAAAAAGAATGGCAAAACCCCGTCCCTTTTAAGGAGAATTATCCTCCGCCTAGGACGTATTACTCCCTGATTGGCTGCAGCCCATCGGCCCAGTTGTCATCACGGGAAAGGCAGAACACATGGCGGGAAAACTGCCCCTGCACGTGTGCAGATTATGTTTACCACTTAGAACACAGCTGTCAGCGCCATCTTATAATGGCAAATGTGAGGGCGGCTCCCAACATCCAGTAAGCCATTTAAGGTTTGAGAAGTTGGAGAAACAATAACTGACGAATGTTTGTCACAGGGATGCATTGCTGATCCTGCCTGTTTCCCCACAGCCAAACCACTGAGCATATTATTAAACTCGTCGAGCAGCACGGCAGTGATGTGTGGTGGACCCTCCCTGCTGAGCAGCTTCTCCCGGCAGAAGTCCTAGCTCAGGTCAGTGTGGGCCACTCTGGGAGGTAAAGGTGACTTTTTGAAGCAATGGAACTGGGAGAATTAGAGGCAGATGCAGTTTGGAAGTGAACATTTTTTCTTGCAGTCAAAACATCCTCTGTAGCATAGCAGTGGAAGGTGGGGCATTTGTAACCCCACCCACCAGCGCTATTCCGGCTGTCCTAGGGGACTAAGCAGATGGTACCACGAGAAAAGTCCCTCTTGTTGGCACAACAGGGCTGTGTGGGTCTGACACAGCGATCCCTGATGGTGTTCTCTGCCGCCATCTTACTGAAGAGGAAAATGTGATTGTTGCTACACCAGTGGCCATGTCTACACATGCTGCCGGGGGCTGGGCTCAACTGTGAAGTGCATTTTAGTGTTTATTTTTTAAATGTGGATGTAATGACTGTATTTCACTTCCTTTAAACTTGTGGAACATTTACTGTGTGTGGTATGCACAGCCTCTGTAGGTCAGCTCTCTTCTGCCTTCTTCTCAGGCTGGTGGCCCTGGGGCTTTGGAATACGCGCCAGGGCAGGACATTTTGGACATCTGGTTTGACAGTGGAACTTCATGGTCTTGTGTTCTTCAAGGTAATTATTTTTTCTTTCTCTTTTCTTTTCATTTTGTTTGTTTTTCAAGTTAGGGTCCCTGTGTAACAGCCCTGACTACCCTGGAACTCACTTTGTAGGCCAGGCTGGCTTTGAATTCAGAGATCTGCCTGCCTCCTGCCTCCTGACTGCTGGGTGCAGGGATTAAATGCATGCACCACCAAACCCAGCTCAATTTCCTTTTTTTATTTTTATTTTTTAAAGATACATTTTAATTGTTTTTCTGTGTGTTTGTATGTATCTATCTGTATGTTGGTATGTGCATGTGAGTGTAAGTGCCCATGGCAGGTGAGAGGGTATTGAGTCCCCTGGAGCTGGAATGACAGGCATTTCTTAGCTATCTGTTATAGGTGTTGGGAACTGGGTCCTGGTCAACAGGGAAAGTAGCAAGAGTGCTAACCATTGAGTCATGTAGCTAGCTGCTCTTTCAGCTAACCTCTGGCATTAGATTATAAGCCAGTTACGTCCTGAGGGCTGGCAAGATGGCTTAGTGGGTAGAGGTGCTTGCCACACAAGCCTGGTTGCCTTAGCTGGATTTCCTGGAGCTCAGACAGAGGCAGGAGTGCTATCTTGGGAGACTTGTCCTATGAGGGGCACATGCACAATAACAGTAATAGTTCTGAAAATACAGAGCTGTTAACGTAGATCTTCAGCCAGAACCTGTGTGGGACTATGGTTTGGTTATGGGGTCCACTTAGACCCAACACAATGCAAACACCAGGACAATGCAGATGACAGAACTTTATTATAATCAAGCCAGTACTGATCAGTCAGGTCCAGAACAAGCTTGGAAGCCGCACTGCAGCCTTGAGCCACAATGTTCGGAGCTTTAAACTTGAAAACCACAAGCATTTGTACCAGATTACACTTACATTTTTTTTACCAATCAGGATTTAGGGACAGGGGCTTTTCTCATGAGGCTGATGTACATCAATTGGTATGGAATGTAGATTTACCATCCAGTCGGAAACCATTTGTTCTTTTGTGGTTGGGAGTAGTCATTGTGTTTTGGGGAGTAAAAGATGGCTATCAGAAGCTGGTGCTAGGGCCTGGGATCTAGAACTTAGTTCCCCCATGATTAAAACGGAGTCTGGAAACAAAATGGCAGCACTTAGGACAAGTTTCTTTTGCTTGTTCCCCACAGGTTGTTTTTTGGTTTTTTTGGAACAAACAGTCTGTGTCTTAGTTAGGGTTTCTGTTGTGAAGAAATGCTATGACCATGGCAGCCATAGAAAAGAAAGCATTTGGAGGATGGTTCCTCTCTCTCCACATCTTCCCAAGCATCCTGCTGTCACCTGAGGTTTTGATCTTAGCCATTCTGACTGGTCTGAGGTGGAATGTCAGGGTTGTTTTGATTTGCATTTCCCTGATGACTAAGGATGTTGAACATTTCCTCAGGTGCTTCTCAGCCATTTGATATTCCTCTGTTGAGAATTCTCTGTTTAGCTCTCTTCCCCATTTTTTAATAGGGTTATTTGGTTCTCTGGAGTCTAACTTCTTGAGTTCTTTGTAAATATCAGATATTAGCCCTCTATCGGATGTAGGTAAAGATACTTTCCCAATCTGTTTGTTGTTTTGTCCTATTGGCAGTGTCCTTTGCCTTACAGAAGCTTTGCAATTTTATGAGGTCCCATTTGTCAATTCTTGATCTTAGAGCATAAGCTATTGGTGTCCTGTTCAGGAAACTTTTCCCCTGTGCCCATGTCCTGGAGACTCTTCTGCACTTTCTTTTCTGTTAGTTTCAGTGTATCTGGTTTTATGTGGAAGTCCTTGATCTACTTGGACTTGAGCTTTGTACAAGGAGATAAGAATGGATTAATTTGCATTCTTCTACACAATAACTGCCAGTTGTACCAGCACCTGATTTGTTGAAATTGCTGTCTTTTTTTCCACTGGGTTTTAGCTCCTTTGTCAAAGATCAAGTGACCATAGGTGTGTGGGTTCATTTCTGTGTTCTTGAATTCTATTCCATTGCTCTACCTGCCTGTCACTGTACCAGTATCATGCATACAATCACTCTGGAAATCAGTCTGACGGTTCCTCAGAAAATCGGAGTACTACCTGAGGACCCAGCTATACATCTGCTGGGCATATACCCAGAAGATGCTCCAACATATAATAAGGACACATGCTCCACTATGTTCATAGCAGCCTTATTTATAATAGCCAGAAGCTGGAAAGAACCCAGATGTCCCTCAACAGAGGAATGGATTCAGAAAATGTGGTACATTTATACGATGGAGTACTACTCAGCTATTAAAAACAATTCATGAAAGTCTTAAACAAATGGATAGAACTAGAAAATATCATACTGAGTGAGGTAACCCAATCACAAAAGGTCACACATGGTATGCACTCACTGATAAGTGGATATTAGCCCAGAAGTTTGGAAAACCCAAGATACAATTCATAGACCACATGAAGCTCAAGAAGAAGGAAGACCAAAGTGTGGATGCTTTGGTCCTTCTTAGAAGGGGGAACAAAATACCCATGGGAGGAGTTACAGAGACAAAGTGTGGAGCAGAGACTGAAGGAAATGCCATCCAATGACTGTCCCACCTGGGGATCCATCCCATATACAACCATCAAACTCAGACACTATTGTAGATACCAACAAGAGCTTGCTGACAGAAGCCTGATATAGCTGTCTCCTGAGAGGTTCTTCCAGTGCCTGACAAATATAGAAGTGGATGCTCACAGGCATCCATTGGACTGAGCACAGGGTCCCCAATGAAGGAGCTAGAGAAAGGACCCAAGGAACTGAAGGGGTTTGCAGCCCCAAAGGAGGAACAACAATACGAACCACCCAATATCTCAGAGCTCCCAGGGACTAAACCACCAACCAAAGAGTACACGTGGCGGGACTCATGGGTCCAGCCACATATGTAGCAGAGGATGGCCTTGTGGGACATCAATAAGAGCAGAGGCCCTTTGTCCTGTGAAGGATCAATGCCCCAGTATAGGGGAATGCCAGGACAAGGAAGTAGGAGTGGGTGGGTTTAGTGAGCCGGGGGAGGGGAGAGGGGATAGGAGGGTTTTTGGAGGGAAAATGAGGAAAGGGGATAACATTTGAAATGTAAATAAATATCTAATAAAAAGAAGCACTACTGCACAAAGTGGAAAAAAGAAAAAAGAAAGAGGGGGGCTGGTGAGATGGCTCAGTGGGTAAGAGCACCCGACTGCTCTTCCGAAGGTCCAGAGTTCAAATCCCAGCAACCACATGGTGGCTCACAACCATCTGTAATGAGATCTGACTCCCTCTTCTGGAGTGTGTGAAGACAGCTACAGTGTATTTACATAAAATAATAAAATAAACCTTTAAAAAAAAAAGAAAAAAGAAAGAGAAGAAAGCATTTAACTGGGCTGTCTTATAGTTTGGTCCATTATCAGCACGCAGGCAGCCATGGTACTGGAGAAGTAGCTGAGAACTGCATCCTCATTATTGACTGAGAGAATCTGTGCCTGGCCTGTGCTTTTGACCCTTAACATCCCTCCCCCCCCCAGCTATACACTTTCTCCAATATGGCCACACCTTCTAATCCTATCAGACTTCCACTGGTGACATTCAAATCTATGAGCCTGTGGAGGCCGATCTTACTCAGACCACCACAGGCTGCTACAGTTCAGGTCTAGAAAGGCCTGGGAGATCATTTAGTCCTGGAATTTCTCAACATACTCTTTTTTTTGAGGTGAAAATTTTTTTAAATTTTATTTTATTTTCTAAATTCTATTTAGAACTACACTACTTAAGATTAGAGTGGGAACCTTTAGCCAGCTTGGTGGTGTGTGCCTGTAATCCCAGCACCTGGTAGGCCGAGGCAGGAGGACCATGACTTTGAGGATTGCCTGGGCTGCATAGGACAAAATTCCACCACAAATGTAGTTTGTTTCTGTTCTTGTATTTCCCTCTTTGCCAGCAGGGCCTTCTCTTTGGCCTGCTTGGCAGCCCTGCGCTACCCAGTTTGGAAACCATGGACTTAACCTGACCCCATCAGTGCTCACAAGAGGCCAAGCTAGAGCCAGGACGGTGGTCACGAGGTTAGCGGTGTCAGAGCACACACGTGACCCTCTGCTTTCCTGTGCCCAAACTTCTGCACAGATGTACCTTCCTACCTCCCTGCTCTGCAGACATTTCTTGCTTCCAGTTAGCTAAGTTTTTGACTCATTGCCGAAGGGACAGCGAGAGTCAGAAGGGAACAGGAGAGGGGGCTGCACAGGAGCTGTGTGCAGACAGACATGTGCACAGGAAGCCAAGGAAAGAAAGAACGCAGGAGATGAGGGAGTCGGGAGGAATCAGGAGCACGCCGCCACACAGCCCTCACATCCCACCACGGGCCAGCTGCGAGCTCTGAGGAGAGCTGGGGGCAGCAGCTCCTCTGCAGCCGGCTATCTATGCACTGGAAGGACTTCAGGCTTTATGTGGAATAAGGGTGTGATCCAAGGCCTTACTTGGGGGTTGTGGCGGGAGGGTCCTAGCAGGTAAATAGATTCCTCATTTGGACCTTTCAGTTTAGGCAGTTTGAAAGTCAAATGTATATATTCATGCTTACAGACTAAGATGTATAATTTAAATAAACTTTTGTAATGAATTTTTTTCTAATTCTGTTTCCTGGCACTATTACGTTTTAGTCATTTTGTTCTCATACATTCACACAGTATAGGTGAGCAGCATTGCTTGTTGGAAAAGCAGGAGGAAGCATTTTCGGCTGGCACATTGTGGTGTGGCACAGAGTCAGTCCTCAGTCTCAGAAGGAGTGTGCTGTGTGGGAAGTAGTACCTCAGTGTGGGACAGAGCCATCACAGCCAGCCACACATGGCTATGGTGACCGTGCACAGTAAAGACGAGAGTCATGCTGGGCCTTGGGTGGATGAAACTGCACAGACTGTTGCTCATACCTGCCTGTCACATGACTTCCACGCATGCTAACCAGCTTCCCACCACACCTTGCTAGCTCTCAGTGCCACCTGACAATTGTGATCAGATGGGTTTGAAGGCAGCAGAACATGGTCGCACTAGAACCCGGTCACATTGGTTACCCTAACACTGTGGCACACACTGGCTTTTATTTTCTGTTCTAGTGAACTTCATTTGTGTTAATATATTTCAGACACGCAGCAGAGGGCAGACTTGTACCTGGAGGGAAAGGACCAGCTCGGGGGCTGGTTCCAGTCTTCCTTACTAACAAGTGTGGCCACCAGGTCAAAAGCACCTTTCAGGTAAGTACTCTGCGCAAAGTGAGCCCGCTCTGATGATCCTCTGAGTGCCTACCGTGTGTGCCACACACGCTTGTGGACATAAGTGTGTAAGCCAGCTGTGGGCAAGCTGGAGCACTGTTCTTCCTGTCTCTGGGAGGAGAGACCCACAGAGTCAATGTGTCCAGAAGAGGTGCGTTTTGTGGGTGCGGCAAGGCTGAGTGACACTGGTTTGCCTTTTGTGTAGTTGTGGTGGCATATCCTGCAAATCCAAGCGCTCTGGAGGCAGAGATAGAAGGAGCTCAGGACCTGGGTCCGCCTGGGCCATGTGCAGACCCTGTCCCCAAAAGACCAGCAAAAAGCAAATAAAATCAACACAAGAACAAGGGGAGAGACACAGCAGTGTGTGGCGCCTGTCACTTGGCAGATTGCACCTCCTGGAAGATAGGTGGCACTCATGGAGTTCGCTGGCAAACTTTGTGAGGCAGCATCTTCAGCTGTGTGGCGATCCACCAGGAGTGCAAGGAAGGACAGTGTCTCCTGCTGGGGGGACCCACAGGGACTGCGGGACTGAAACCCTGCTGGGGTAGAGTACAGGCAGCCTGTGGAGTACAGGAAGATGGTGAGCGGTAGCCTGAGGGTTTGCTCTGCTGCACTCGGCTCCACCCGAGACAGTTCACTGCCCAGTGCTGTGTCACTTTTAAAAGCCACCCACGGTAGAAAGTGCTTTTTCCCTAAGTTGTCTTTGAAGTTAGTTTTAGAAGGCAGTCTGTGCTACTCTTTATTTTGTTGGTTTTAGTAATCAGGGGGCATGAAGTGCTCTGATATACAGAGAAGAGAACCCCTGCTTTGCTGTGTTTAAGGGGAGGACTCCCTGCTTAACACCTTGATATGTGAATGCTGAGAAAAAGAAGTGTTCACCCATTGTCAAGACATCCCCCGTGATTACAATGGTATCTCACGCTGGTCCTCATCTTTCTTAGGACAGTGATGGTTCATGGATTTACACTTGGAGAAAAAGGAGAAAAGATGTCCAAGTCCCTCGGGAATGTCATTAATCCTGACACTATCATCAGTGGAGGAAAAGTAGGTGTTTGACTAAAACTCATTTTCATTTTGTTGTCAGGTCCTAAAATTGGCAGCTAAGTCTTTAGTAGTTACCTGAGTGAATAAACACAAGATTAACAAGATTAGAACCATCTCTGACAGGATATGCTAGGGATGGCGGCCGCTGGGAGGTGGAGACATGAGGGTTGCTTGAGCCCAGGAATTGAGGGCCAAGAATAGTGGATGGGTTACTATAATGTTTTAAACATAAACTTGTGTGTACACATGTGTGTGGAGGTCTCAAGGTATCCGGTTTTATTATGTTAAACTACAGATTTATAATTAAATGGAAACAGGAGAAAAAAATGAGATTATGAATTCTGAGTGTATATAATTGCACTCTTAGGACATACTCACTTTAAATTCAGAATGGCCATCAGATCTGGGGTGACTGGAAATTGGGGACAGATTGGAGGTGCTTCAGGAGAGGTCGTCCATAATGTGTGTTACCTTGCTCCTGTGGCTTTCCCATCTTACAGTCACCGGGCCACGCCTGGGCTCTCCCGTCTGTCTCAGACAGGACTGTCTTGCTAGCCTACCTGTTTTCAGATGTAGCCTACTTTGCAGTGGGTGTTGCAGTGTTGCGTATCACACAGCCTGCGTTCACAGACTCCAGTTTCTGAAGGGGAACTTTAGTAAAGCCTTTGTTCCTCTCTAATTGAAATAAATTGAAAGCTATTCTATTCACATGTTGTTTTTCTATGAAAAGGACCACAGCAAAGAACCTCCCTACGGAGCTGACATCCTGCGCTGGTGGATAGCTGAGTCCAATGTCTTCACGGAGGTGACCATTGGCCCCTCTGTACTCTCTGCTGCCAGAGATGACATCAGCAAGGTCAGACCTGCTCAGGGAACTTTATGAGCATGCGTGAAAACGAGCTACATGTGGCTGTCTTTAAATGTCCATGTTAATTTGTTCAAAACAGTAACACTAAGAAATGTACATGTCAGCCAGACAGTAGTGCACGCCTTTAATCTCAGCACTAGGGAGGTAGAAGTAGGCAGATCTCTGGGAGTTTGAGGCCAGCCTGGTCTACAAAGAGAGTACCAGGACAGCCATGGCACACAAAGAAACCCTGTCTTGAAAAACAAAATAAGCAAACAAAAAAAGTTCATATCTTTTTATATTTGATTAGTGTATAGATTACACCATAAGCTGGTATAATATTGTGCTATACATATACTTTCCGTGTACTCAGTGACTTTGCAAGCTAGATTCGTTTCTTTTTTTTCATATGTGAATCAGATGAAATAGCATATAGCCATCTCTGTATGAATAAACACATGAGCAAAACAGGCTAGGGAAGGGAGTTAGTGGTTGTTTCTTTATAAAACTGGGTATTAGAATGAGAGTTTCTTTGTGCCTTTGCAGTCTTATTTAGGAATAATAGGATTTTAAAATCTTACCAAAAAATAGCAGAACTTAAAAATAATTAATAGTTATGAAGTAAGTGGTGGAATGGAGAAGCCTTGTGATCTGTCTTTAACTGTGTGCTTCCTCTCGCGCTGAACAGCTCAGAAACACACTCCGCTTTCTCTTGGGAAATTTGACCGGTTTTAACCCCGAGACAGATTCTGTTCCCGTGAAGAATATGTATGTCATAGACCAGTATATGCTGCACTTAATTCAGGATTTTGCGACAAAGGTCAGTGCACAGTAGCAGGCTTTGGCAAACAGCAACATCAGCACCTCTCCCATAACTTCCAGTGAACAGACCTCGCTCACTAGAAATCATCCCTATTGTACCCCAGAAAGTGCACCACTACGTTCACACAGTTTACGATGACCATGACATGAAGTGTTTTGATGTCTTTGCTGGATTTTTGCTTTTTTTTCAACATTTAATGTGTGTGTTTGTGTGTGTGTGTGTGTGTGTGTGTGTTTGCCACTGGAATTCATATGTGAAGGTCAGAGGACTACTGATGGGCCTTGGGTCTCCTTCCACCCTGTGAGTCGCAGGGATCTAACTTAGGTTGCTGGGCTTGAGAGCAGGCATGCCTACCTTCTGAGCCACTCCATCATCTCTTCCCTTCCTCTAAGGCTGTCTTCTGGTGAGCACCACAGCAAGCAGCTTCCCTCCCTCACAGCAGGCTCCTCTCTCAAGGTCAGAGTGGAACTGTACTGTTCAGGCAGCTGTGCCCCTCGAGCTCCTGGAGGGCATCTGATCCTGCCATACATTGCCTGGCCTCTGTCTGGTGGGCATCTGGTCCTGTCATACATTGCCTGGCCTCTGTCTGGTGGGCATCTGATCCTGTCATACATTGCCTGGCCTCTGTCTGGAGCCTCCGTGGCTCTGTAACTCTTGTGGTTTTTATGCCTAAGAAACCAGCACCATGAAGAAGTTGCCAAGTTCTGCTGTCGATTCAAAGTGTCATCTGACCTCATCTGCCACAACTGTAGCTGCTTTTGTGTGATTTGTTAGTGGGATCTAAGAAACAGTTGCCTTTGAGCAGGGAACCTTTCAGCAGGATTCTACGTTCAGCTTTTCTCCTTTCAAATGACATTGCACATTCACGCTGGAGCCTTCTTCAGTGGCTAGGTTGTGATCTCGGACACCTCTCTTATTGATCCTGTCTTCCCTTCATGGCTCTGATCTAACAGTTCCAGCCTGTATCGTGGAGCTTGCTCAGGTGTCTCCCCTCGACAACTGCACGTCTGTATACCTGTGCACTCTGTCGTAAGGTGACTGACAACAGCAAACAGTAACTGTGCACAGCACAGCACAGATACTATGCTGTCTTGAAGCTTTCTTTGGCAGACAACTTATTTCATTACTTTTGAGTTTAGCCTCACTCAAGTTACCAGGATGGGCTGGAGAGATGGCTCAGCAGTTAGGGGCACTGGCTGCTTTCCAGAGAACCTGGATTTGATTCCCAGCACCCATGTGTTAGCTCATAACCATCTGTAGCTCCATTTCCAGGGGTCCCACTCCCTTTTCTGGCCTCTGCAGCCTCCAGGCACACAAGTGGTACACAGACATACATGCAGGCAAAACACCGATATAGACAATAAAACAAGTTTGAAAAAGTCACTAAAACAAGAGCAATGCGCAGCTGGGTTCTCTGCCAGAACACGGCGTGAGTGACCTCTAGCCAGTGCCCAGGCGTCCTTCTCTTTGTCCTCAGGTTTCTGGCCATTCTGCCCTTCCAGACTCCCACCCAAGGCCCCTGAGTACTCCTGAAGCTTCCCACACTCTCAACTCTGTGCTCTTCTGCATTCCTCTCACACCCTTCCACAGGCCAGTGAGCCAGAACAGCTCTGTCACAGCAGCTGCCCATCCTGGGGACAGTTGCTGGGATCACATACGTCTCCTTTCTGACAAGTACTAGGCAACCCCAACTTAAGGAAGAGTTCATTTTGCATCTGTTTATTTGGTATAGCGGGGGCTGTGCCACATTGTACATGCAGCTGTCCAAGATCATGATAGTCCCAGGGAGCAGATTTGGGTTGTCAGGCCTGTTGGCAGGTATCTTTAACTGCTTTGCCACCTCAGCAGGCTGAGAAGACAGGTTGGCAGGGACTTGAGGTGGTCAGTCACGTGCCACCTGTCTACAGCCAGGAAGCCTGGGAATAATGTGATTGCTCATTTCTCCTGTTCATTCAGCCCAGGGCTCCGCCCACCACGCTGCCACCCATATTCAGAGTGAGTTTTCCCTCCAGTTAAACCTGTCTGGAAACACAGCCACAGACATGCCCACATGTGTGTTAGGTGGCTCTAATTCCCGTTCACAGTCAAGGTCAACCATCCCCTGAGTACTAGGATTAAAAACATGGCCTAAAAACCTTAAAAAGTTAAAAGTGGTGTGAGTCCATCACTTAGGACTCAGGCAGGAGAGCAGCTCGTGGAAGAGAGCTTGCCTAGCGTGCACGAAGGGCCTGAGCTTCTCTTCAGCACTGCAGATTTACAAACTGAAGCACACGGGGGGCTGGGAGAACAGATGCCGGAGCACCTGAGTGTGATTTCTAGACAACATCACGTTGAGAAGGTCAATGTGAAGGTGTGGCATGAGCTTGTGATTCCAGTGTTGGGGGGTTCAAGACAGCAAGCAGCCAGCGGAGCATACTTGAGGTCCAGACCAGGGAGAAAGCCTATTTTAAAAGCAAGGTACATGGTTCCTGGCTTGAGCTTGACCTCTGGCACCCACACACGTGCACCTACACATACACGAGCATGTGTGTTCTTACACAAAACAAGCAGGTAAATAAACATGGGCCTTTCCTTGGAGCATGCTCTGCTGGCATTCCCAGAGGAGAGGAGTGATCATTGAGTAGTTGTGCCTCTACGATGATGTTCTCTGACATTCGTGCATACTTGCCTTCTGTCTTTGAAACATTTTTTTCTTTTTCATGTATGTGTACGTGGTATGCGTGTGAGTGTGTGTGCTTGTGCAAGTGTGTGTGTGCACCGGCACGTGTATGCGGAAGCACAAGGCTGACATTATTCTTCCGCCTTATCCTTTGAGGCAGGCTCTGACAATGAAACAGGCAGGTAGGATGGCCCATGGGGTGCGGGTGCCTGCTGCCTGGTGACCTGAGCTGAGTCCCCAGGACTCAGGACACTGATCGTCCCTGTGACCTCCACATGTGATCTGTGGTACATGCCTTCTCCCCGTGCCCCAAATAAATGTAATAGCACAGGTGTAAAAGTAACAAGAAAAGCGAGGCAATAAACAGCCCTCAGGACTCCAGGGGAAGCTTTATTAAAGGGGAGGAAACCCAGAGCTCAGCCCTAGGATGGCCTGTGCAGCCAGCCTGCCTCAGAGATAACTGCTCCACAGTGGCCTATGCTACCCAGGACTTATGCGAGTTCTGGGGGTCCACACTGGTTCTTGTGCCTGTGCAGCAAGTGTGGCATCTGAGCCAACTCCTCTGAGCTGCTGGTGGGAGGAGCTTGCTTTGCCATGATGTCCTGCTGTGCTTGTTGCTCGCTGCAGCCTTCACGTTCACTGTCTTTGCTCTCTAGATTACTGACTCATACAAACAGTATGACTTTGGGAAAGTTGTCAGGCTGTTGAAAGCCTTCTACACCAGAGAACTGTCCAGCTTTTACTTCAGCATAGTCAAGGATAGGTAAGTGTGACTGTGCACAGCCCTCAACAGGGATGTCTGAGTATCCGTCTGCAGTGTCCACGGTGAGCAGCTGGGCAGAATTATAGCTGGGGTCTGGAGTCAAGCCTGACATCAGTTATGCCTGCCACATACTAGCTTCGTGTTCGGGGTAACTTAGCTGGTAATCTCAGTTTGTCTGAAAAATGAAGATGATAATACCCATCCTTCTAATCCCAGCACTTATGAGGCAGAGGCAGGGGGATCTTTAAGTTTAAAGCCAGCCTAGTCTACAAAGAATTCTATGCTAGGCCAGCTAGGGCTGCACAGTGAGACTTTGTATCAAAACTGAGCTGCTCGTGTGCCTGGTGCCTCTTTACAATGAGCTAGAGCTGCTGGTAGATGACCACCATGCTGTCCTGAGGGCAGACCAGGACTAGCTGGGCAGATCTGTAATGACACTGGCCTTCACAGTGCGCCCATGGCACCAGTGGGAATGGCAGTCACTCAGATGTGGTCAGTTACCTTACTATATGCAAAGTCAGTGATCTAGACTGTCATCCACCTTAAACATCCACAGTTGGGCAAAATATGAGAAACCAGATACATCCTGAGAGAGTAAAATAGGATAGACGATAAAGTGTCCAAAGGCAGCATGGATGTGCGAAGGCCAGAGCGGCATGTCAACTGCTGAGCAAGCTCTTCTTCCAGGCTCTACTGCGAAAACGAGAAGGATCCCAAGCGCCGCTCGTGTCAGACAGCATTGGCAGAAATTTTGGATGTGTTGGTCCGTGCTTTTGCCCCCATTCTTCCTCACTTGGCAGAAGAGGTGTTTCAGCACATTCCCTATGTTACAGGTAAGGAGAACTGCTCTCTGCATGGGAGGGATCACGCGAGGGGTTGACCGAGCTGTTACAAGTTCACACATGGACACTGGCAGTGTCTGTGATGAGGCTCTGTGCCTTCATACAGAGTTAGGACTGCATCTGGTGCCTTCTGAAATGTATGGAGCCTTGACAATATTGAGAAATCACTTTTGCTTAAATTGTTTATAAGAGTCTGGAGAGATGACTCTTTAGTTAAGTCACTGGCTGCTCGTCCAGAGGACCCAGGTTCAATTCCGAGCACCCACATAGCAACTCATACCTGCCTGTAGCTCCAGTTCTAGGGGTCAGACACAGACATCTATGAATGCAAAACACTAATAAACATAAAATAAAAATTAGCTAAAAAAAAAATCTTTGGGCTGGAGAGATGGCTCAGCAGTTAAGGTCACTGACTGCTTTCCAGAGGTCCTGAGTTCAATTCCCCACAACCACATGGTTGCTCACAGCCATCTGTAATGGGATCCGATGCACTCTTGTACTGTACTGAAGACAGATACAGTGTACTCACATACATAAAATAAATCTTAAAATGTGTTTATAATGTTTCATAATGTATTTTAAGCTTTATTCAAATAAAATACAGTGCTTTATAGTAAATGCTTTTATGTTAGTTTTTTTCCTCTCCTGATTTTATTTTCATAGAAAACTAGAAACTCGGGCATGGGGAACTGTTGTGTCCTCATGGAACACATCCCATGTTTATAGTTCTGCTTTGCTTTGAGATTTTTATGTTTATGTGTTTATAATGTGTGATGGAAAGGGAGCCTTGGATCTGCAGCTCGGGAGAACATTAGAAGTTCTGGTTCACTGAACCTCACATCCTAGATGACAGCCCTGTCTCTCCTTAGTGGTTGGTTAGAGCTTATACATTGCCTAAGCTGTATCTAACTCAGTCCCCACTTATTGTTTAAGAACCCAAGAGTGTTTTTCGCACTGGCTGGATTAATACAAGCTCTATTTGGAAGAAGCCAGGACTGGAGGAGGCAGTGGAAAGTGCGTGCGCCATGAGGGACTCCTTTCTTGGCAGCATCCCTGGCAAAAATGCTGCTGAGTACGAGGTCATCATAGTGATCGAGCCAGGGCTGCTGTTTGAGATCATGGAGGTATGTGGAGTGGGTGGAGGCTGTGTGTAGTAAGTTTAGTGGTGGATTTAAGATCTTGGATTAATTTAGAAACTAGGATTTCAGTCTTGCAGTACTGATCCTCTTGCTAATTGTTTGAATTTGTGACATATGCAGGGCCTGTTTAGGTCAGTGTAGAAGTGTGAGCCTACATTAAAAAAAAAAAAATAATGGAAGTTTTATTTATTGAAGGCCTGGATTTTGAAAATTTATTCATCTGGATCATGTTCCAAAAATGAGTTCTCTTTCATTTCATGAGAACCAGCAACAGAAAACCAACACTTTTCCTAAAATTTTCATATTTTAATTCTACATATACACATATACACATATAGATATGTGTGTATATGTGTATGTATATATATGTGTGTGTGTGTGTGTGTGTGTACTATGTGTGCCATCATAAATGTGACTTCCTTAGGAATCCTAACTAGATGTCAGATGGGAGACTTGTTACTACCTATTACTAAGTGAGTGAACTTGTCGAAACCAAATTGATCTTAGTCTCATAAATTTTTTGAAGGAATATGTATATAAATTCACAAACTTATCTGGAAGATTAAAATTATGATGGGAAAATCTCAAAGGGCTTATCAGATAGCCTGGCTCATTGTACACTGTGGAAAAATTGTACTACTGATTGCTACCTGTGTGCTACACTAAAAGCAGGTCTTTATTTAACAGAATCTTTTAAAAAAAAGATTTATTTATTGATTATTACATATAAGTACACTGTAGCTGTCTTCAGACACACCAGAAGAGGGCATCGGATCCCATTAAAGGTGGTTGTGAGCCACCATGTGGTTACTGGGATTTGAACTCAGGATCTCTGGAAGAGCAGTCAGTGCTCTTAACTGCCAAGCAATCTCTCCAGCCGCCTATTTAACAGTATCTTAACTCCTAATAGAGGAATCATGATTGGAAAGGAGGCTCTAAAAAGTTGGCAGTTTTAGCTTAACAGACAAGGGTAACTGAACCTCTTTTTTCTTTTCTCATTGCAAAATAAGTATAATAAACACGATATAGACTGGGGTTTTGGGGGGGTGGGAGGGACATAGTTTTCAGAGTGAAGCAAAATGTATACTCCAGTCAACAGCTAAAAGTGACTGTCAATTTTTAATTGGAACAGTAACTTTCACATGCATTCCAGATGCTCCAAGCTGAGGAGACCTCTAGCACGTCTCAGCTGAATGAGCTGATGATGGCTTCCCAGACGACATTGCTGGCTCAGGAGCCACGGGAAAGAACTGCAGGTGACATTGAGCTCACGGGGACATTCGTCATCAATCTAGAAGGTGAGAAGAGTGAGCAGGGACTGAATAGTTGATGTCACCCCCAGCTTTCCATGGGACTAGGCTACCTCAAGACTGGCTGAGCCAGGTCTCAGGGCTCTGGGAACGGAAGCTGAGGCCGGGACAGTTCCTTCTCACCCATGAGTGACTGTCACAGAGTCTTTCCCCCCTCGTGTTCTGATACAGTGCCTAATGTGGCCCAGCCCCGCTGACCCATCCTGTGTAAATTCTAAAATTTCCTTTTATGCATATCCTAATTAAAATACCATTAGCCATTCTTATAAAGGGCTGGGCAGACTTTTTATCACAGGATTTCTGTGCACTGTTCAAAGGGCTGTCACCTTGATTCATCTTCATTAACAGGAACAGTGGAGAAAGTTGTGGCTCCTTTTGTGTAACTGAAGTTTTGAGTAGTGGCATTGCCACTGTCTCTAGAACTTGTCGTTTTGAACTCTTGAGTTAAGAGCTGGGCATGGTGGTGCATACCTTTAGTCCCAGCACTGAGGAGGCAGTCAGATGGATCTCTGTGAGGGCGACATAGAAGAGACTCTGTCTTTAAAAAACCCAAATCAACTGTCTAGCAGGGTCAAGAATGAGAGCCAGTTCCAAGCATGGCAGAGAAGCGGTTGGTCTGAGTCGACTGCTCTTCAGTCCTGGCCCATGTTAGACACGTGGGAGGCAGAAGCGCGCGCCTTGGGAGGAGCGTCCACGTGGGAGGCAGAAGCGCGCGCCTTGGGAGGAGCGTCCACGTGGGAGGCAGAAGTGCGCGCCTTGGGAGGAGTGTCCAGTGAAGCACTGAGGACTGGTGGTACAAGCTCAGTGACTGGACATGCTCTGTGTGTTCTTTCAAGGTGGTGACATTCGTGAGGAGTCTTCATATAAAGTCATTGTGGTACCGACTGCCAGAGAGAAGTGCCCTCGATGTTGGAAGCATACCTCTGAGACTGCAGACGCTCTCTGTCCTCGGTGTGCAGAGGTCATTGGTGCAAAGTAGCAACCTGATGTCAACAGACGACGACACTCCCCACAGTACTGACTGGCTGAGGAGATGAGCTGTTAGACAGTTCCCTAGAAAGAAATCCAAGGCTTACACAGAAAGTAGAGGGGCAGATAGATGGTAGCAGATGGGGTAAGAATCAGAAGATTAAAAGAATATTTCTTGTAACTATAGAAAGAATAATGTATGTATATATATATATATGGAGATATATATGCAGATATACATATATACAGGGCACACACACACACACACTCATGACTTCTTCAGAGACAGACACTGAATATGGTTACTTTCAATGTGGCAGAATGTTTTATATTTTATTAAAACTTTTTTGACTCAGTATTTAAGCTCTATGATATCTGAAAATAAAGGCATTCTGGGAAACTCCCAGCATATGATGGTGAAGAAGCTGTGGATGACGAAGCGTGGGATTCTGCAGGGAGTGGCAGTTGTGTGCCTCTACAAGGTGAGGGGGGTCAGTTCCTTCTGCCCACTAGCAAACACCAAGTTTCTAAAGCAGCAGGACTCTGAGTGTACTACAAAGAGCATCACCAAATTGTTATTCAAGAGGAGAAATCTCTGTGTTCCTACGGGTATGAACAGTGGAGGAAATAACACGAAGCGTTAATTTATTTCACTAATATACATAAGTTCACAATAATGAATAGACAGGAATAACAGTATATACAGAATTCACTACTTAACAATACATTGACATTAGATAAATAGAGCATTTCTTAAACAACCCAATACTGGATTGATTTCCAAGGATGTCTAATCTACTAAGTAGAAGCTAGTTGCCCAGCACTCCACCCCGTGAGGTGGAAGGGCGTGCTCTGCTGCTGCTGTGTGTGCACTGTAAGATATTGTTTCCTAATGAAGTGGATTATAGCAACTTCTAAGTGAATGCTATAATCGGTGTAAGCTTACTGGTACTAAGTTTAGTTTTCCATGATTTTAAATCACAAGGAATCATATATTACGAAGCTATTTCAATGTAGCAGGCTTTACACTGGCCTTAGATGAACTTTTCTAACAGGTCAATCTTTGCAAAAGTGTGAATGAAGCATTGGGAAGCCTGGTGCTGTGTACTGCTGACTACATTTCTCCCGGCCCCTCCATTTGTACATCTAACATAACCTGGAATAGAGAAGTTAGGATTATTTAAACACCTTCATTAATAAGGTAAACATATGTAATCGTAAGAAGAGGGGCAGTGTCTAGGGAAATACTAAGGTTTCCAGCACATGCCACGCCCTTGTTGCAGGACACCACCGTGTGTTAGAACCTAATTATTTTGTGACACTTTGTTGTTAGAGAATGGATACATACATGTTAATTTTCCTTTCTTACCAGAATTATTTTAAAAGCCCTTAGTGAAGTAGTAGACTGTTAATTGCTTTTGTTAAACTCAGGACTTAGTTTTAAAATTCTATGCATTTTATAAACTTTTTAGATGATATATCTAAAGACTTAATAATCTGTGTTCTGGTTCATTTAGTCAGTTTTATTCCCCCCAAAAATGCAAGCTACCCCCCTCCCAAAAGACTTAATGGGATTAGAGGAAAAAGACCAACATCATTAGCAATTAGCAGTGCTTGCAGCAGGAGGCTTTCCTGGCAAGCTGCCCACATCCTGTGCCTTCCAGAGTGCTGCAGAAGGTCCTGGGGCAAGTGGACCTACTCAGGACTGTGTCAAGGATGGTATGTATGTCAGTCAAGCTGTGATTGCAGGGATTCCCGCACAAGCTGGCTGCTCCTCAGAGCCACCCGAGCAACATCGGAAACATTTTTCTCTGAAGATTTGAAACCTGACAGTCAGCGGAGTTAGTTTTAGCCAGTCACAATCTTATTTAGATCTAACTTTCTAATGACAAAGAATTGATATTTGTGTGCGCCTGGGTGTCTGTCACTTTGTTGTGGAGTCCCTGAAGAGTATTCTCAGCCTTCTAATGGAGTTGGCTTCTTCCCTTGATTAGAATGAGTATGGTACACGTACTGTGAGCAACCATGACCATGGCAGACAGCAATAATTGCACTATATGGCTACATTCCAGATACACTTGAACTGCAGCCAGGGCTTGCTGATCTGCAGAGCGCAGTGCATTTCCTCACACTTGTCAGCACTTGGACTGCTCTAGGCACTACAGGGTCCAACACTAGCCGAGGCTCATCTTCTCCACCTAGCTGAGGTAGGTATGCTAAGGCTGTGACAGCACAAAGTGCCCCATCCTGTTCCCGGACAGGCAACATGACCAAGTCCCAGAAACAGACAGTTTTGAACACTTGGAAGAAAAATAAAGTTGAATTTTTAAATATTGTTTCTTTGCTTTGTTCTTTTTTTTTAAACATGTCTTACAAGATAATACATTTTTACAATTACCTGATGTGGATACAATTTTGGAACTTGACAAAATAGAGTAAATTTTAATTTACATAATAACTGATCTTGCTGCTTTGTTCACACCTCTGATTCCTAAGTCTGGCAAGGACAACAGACTTGAGGTCCTTCCCCAAGTTCCCCGGTCCCCTGCTGATCTCAAGCCATTTCTCCTCTGACAGCAGTAGCACCCTGGACAGGAAGTGGTTAGCACCCAGAGCTCCCTGCCAGGTGGCATCCCGGTACACGACCAACCATGAGGACATCTCTGTGTGTTTGAAAGGGACATGGGCTGTATCTCTAGTGTGCTCATGGAAGCAGTGTGAACACACTTAATCCCCACGGAATCATTTGGATAGGAACTAGACTACTACACTAAGAACAAAATCTGCAAATTATAACCAGTAACAATACCAAAGTTTAACAATAAAACTGCTTATTTGAATGAAAAAATAAAGAATAAAGCATCTGCATTAGTCACAGGATAGTTAATGTGTTTATAGTTTATCTTCAGTCTTTGCTGAAGATGGGGAATTTAGACAGGATTGCACATTTTAAAGTAATATATTTATTTATTATACAAAAAAAAAAACCTTCCGAAGTTCCAGATCTTACTATGAAAAATGACATGCAGTGGTTCATGTAGTCACAGGACTGTAGGCTACTGTCATAAAGTCGCCATGGCTTCCACGGCATCGATGAGGTGTAAGGCGAGGCTGTACTGCCCGTGCTTCTCTGGCAGGAGCTCCATCACTTTATGCACGAGTTTAGCTGTTGCTGCAATAGGCACGCCAGTGTTCTGAAGATCCTGAGGGTTCTGCGAATGGGACAGGACAGCCATTAGTTTGATGCAGCCAAACATGACCTTACTGACTTAAGCTTTACTGTGGAAGTTCTCCCAATAAAAGCATCTCTTTGGCCGGGCGTGGTGGTGCACGCCTTTAATCCCAGCACTCGGAAGGCAGAGGCAGGCAGATTTCTGAGTTTAAGGCCAGCCTGGTCTACAAAGTGAGTTCCAGGACAGCCAGGGCTACACAGAGAAACCCTGTCTCAAAAAAACCAAAGAAGCTCCCTGGCGAGGCCATCCATCGCGGAGCGTCTGCTCACGCCGCCCTCCACTCACCATTGCCTTCAGCCAGGTGCAGAGTGTGGGCGGGAGTCTGGCCAGCAGCTCCATGCCTTCCTTCGTCTGGGTGTGGAAAAGCGCGTGAGCCAGCCTTTGCCCGGTCAGCACTAGCAGCTGAGACGCCAGAACTTCTTTGTCCTGAACTTGAAAAATGGCCTGAGGGTGAACATGGAGAAACAATTCAGCAAGAGCTATTGTCCCAGGGTTGCCAATGAAGACTCTACTTCGGCTCTCAGGTGTACGGACGAAGGGAAATTGAAATTGACCTAGAATTTAAACCCAACTTTTGCTCATCAGCTAATTTTTGTTACCTAAATTTTCAATTCATGACACTGTATCTCATTTACAAAAAATGGGAGAGTGTTAGATTCTGCCGTCTGACGGCTACTGAGTACTCCGAAGTGGCCTCGGGCTTGGAGAACAGCCAACCTCTCCTTATTGCTGATGGAGTCACTCGCTCCTAGCCTGAGTGCATACCTACCCACCCTGACTCATTGCTTATGAGGTCTGGCAGCCACACTGGCTTTCTGGTCTTGGACCTTGCCACGCTGCTCCCTATCTCTGGACCTTTGGACTCCTCTGTTCCTCAGCTCTGGGAGCGGCTAGTTGGTTCTCCTTGAGGGCGGTTTCGTTACCACTTTCTTTCACCCACTGAGACTCCTGTGACTCGGTTTACGTTCATCTCTTGGTACAGAACTTCATGCTTCTCTGTTCCAGCAGATGATCAATCCTCAAGGGGCCTCACCTGTTTACTGCTCTGTGTCTGTATGAACCTGGCAGCAGGCACAAATCCAGACAGACACAGCTTTCTATTCCTTTGTTGACTAGACTTGGTCTCATGTCCAAACTGGTTTATGTAGATGAGGCTGACCTTAAAAGTTCTTATCCTCCTGCTTCTGCATCCCAAATGCACACAGCACTATATCCAGCTCTGGCTGTGTGTTTTATAACTTCCACCCCATGAGCATCTCGGGTCATCCCTACCTCCTCTCCTCAGAGGCCAATGAGCATCTCGGGCCACTCTTACCTCCTCTCCTAAGAGGTCAGCTCCATGGCTGTACAGCTCCCCCACATAGTGCCTTCGAATGACATCGTCGCTCACTTGAAGGTGATGGGCTAAGTCCACAGCCAAACCTGGCCAGTTGAGGTCTTTCCAATGAGTGTTTGCTGCTTCTGCAGAGGGATCTTTGTCCTTGGAATGCTGAGCCTGGACAGCTGCACTGACAACTTTCAGTAAGAACTTGAAGACAGGAAGGCACAGCACTGCCTCGTCAGTACTTTTCATTTAAAAGTAGCCCAGTGCTTGCTCTGTAAGCTGGTGGCCTGTGTTCAATCCCAAGAGGTCCTCTCCAGGTGGAGGAGAACTAACCCCAGAGCTGCCCTTGCCCCTCCATACTCATTGCCACAGGACAAGCTCCTCCCAGACACATCAATAACATAATTAAAAGTGCCTCAAGCCAACTTTGTCAAACAGACTACATTAAAAATATTTTTAATTTTTAAAATATATATATGTGTGTGTGTGCATTTATGTGTACACATGTGCACACAATGCCATAGCATGAGTGGAGGAATCAGTTCTCTCCTCTAGCATGAGATGGAATCAAGGTCACCAAGTGTCTTCACTCAACTGTCCCACTGGCTCGAAAATGGTTTTTCTCTCAATAAAGGCACACACACTAGGGAAACTAGCTCCTGGGAATCACTTGAAGAAGTAGGCCATCCTTTTAAAAGACAGCTGTATTTCTACTTTGCTATTTCCTCCTAAGAAACAAGAAAATTCACTGACTAACTTACCTGTTGTCTTACTGAAATAAAATTTGGATCCATTTCCCCACTAGGTAATAACTGAATTGAAGTTAAATCCTTAAAAAATGCATTCTTTCCCTAAAGAGAAAGACAAGAAAGCAAACGCACCCTGGTGAGTACCGATGAAGGGAGACTAAGGGGGATTCTAGAGCTGACCTCTTTATGAGTAACTAACTAATGGTTGGCTTTTACTTTTTTCTTAAACAGAAAGATGTCAGCATTCTATTCGCATGGTGACCACTGTCCAGTGTGTGACCACCAGCCTTTAAGATGGCCCCACTCATCTAGTATTTGAGTCCCACGTTATTCTTCCCCTGAATTGTGGGCTGCTGGCTGCGAGCGACTCTAACTAGACAGGGACAGCACGTGACGTTACAGACTGGGATTCTGCTTTGGGTGCTCTGGTTCACCCCGAGAGGACCCAGTGGTCAGGAGAGCAAGCCTGCAGACAGTTACACGGACCAGATCACATTCCCCAATCCAGCTGAGCCTTTAGCTGACACCACCATGAAGCAACTCCACCATGGTCTCACGAGATCCTTTATGCCAAAGGCAGTTAGGTAAGAAAGTCAGATTCCTGACCCATAAGACCTGGAAAAATGAACCAGGCATGGTGGATCATGTCTGCAATCCCAGGGCAGGTGAGAGGATCTTGAGCTCCAAGGCTATTTAAGTGACACTGAAAATTACCACGGTCTGTGGATCTGGCTCAATAACAGGAATTGCTACCTTATACAAGGCTGAAAGCTCAAACTGTAAGTGTTGGTTGTTGCAGACACTTAAGTCTTGTGGGGTAATTGGGTAAGCAGTAGGAGATGACTGGAACAATGAGCATACATGCTTAAAGAGTCATACAGAACTGGGCAGGCTGCGTAGATGCTCATTGGGTAAGAGCCCCGCTGAACAAGCATGCGTCCTTGAATTCACATCCTGAGCATTGACAGAAAAGCTGGCATGGCATCTCAGGCAGTAAGGAAGAACGCTACTCTGAGGAAGACACCCATCTTCCTCTGGCCTCCACACTCCTCCCAACACAAAAACCAACCAAATAATAGGGGGTCAGATTTCCCTCAGGAGGAAGTAGAGTGAGAGCACCCAGGCCTGCCACTCAGCAACACTTTACCTTGAATTACCTTTCATCTGTAAACAAGCCATTCCAGAGAGAGAGAAAATCTACACAGGGTAGCTGCTGGGGTAGCTGCCATCTGTTTTTCTTTCTGTCCTCTGTAGGTTAGATGCAGTCTCTACCACTATGCTGTACATAAACAATTATATGCTGCCCTAAACAACTCTAACCTAAATGTTAAATATTGTTGATTAAAAATCTCTCAGCTGGGCAGTGGTGACACACACCTTTAGTCCCACCAGATCGGCAGAGGCAGATTGATCTATGAGTTCTAGGACAGCTAGGGCTACACAGAGACATCCTGTCTTGAAAAACCAGACAAAACCAAAAATAACAAAACAAAATAAAATAAGCACCAAGAACTACAATGGCCCCTTCCCAACTCTCTGTCCCTCTTTGGTTAGGGAGGGATAGCACCCAGGGCATCCGTGCCCTGCCATTAAACTGTATCCCCAGCCCCCAAATTTCTCTCTTAAAATATATATTGTCCCTGCTTATGTAGACTATCAAACTAAGCATGTCTAAGATCACCCCAAATAAGTTTTCTATAGATGACCTGCCCAGTCCCAAGCTTGAGAATGGCTCTGCTGTAACCCCTTCAGGCTCCACTAGCTCTGCAGTGGATGCTGAGATAGAGTCCTCAGAGCCTTTACAATGTATTCCCTGGGCCACACCCTCCCAGCTCCTGACTAAACCTTTCACATTCCACACTCTATGCACACTGTGGACACCACCTTTCCTTGAACATCTTGATGACCAATGCACCAAACTTTTACTGAGCTCTTGCTTATAGGCAATGTACACAGACACGGGAACAACAAAGACATGTGGGAAGTTTTGGGGACACAGACATGGGCTTTGAAGAGGGTTCCTGGATGATAACAAAACAAACCCGGACATTGGCCACACAAAATAGTTGCCTATGAAAATCAGACAATATAAGCAGAGACTGTGATGGGATGTGTGGCTGAGGGTGGCGATGGAGCAGGAAAGGCTGGGGACAGAGCCAACCAGCTCCACAGTTTTATGGGCAGAGCTCCCTTAGAACAGTAGAACCGACCATGACCCTGAGGGCTGTCAGTGTAAGAGACGCTGCTGAACACATGCCATGCCCTGCACACCCTCTTCAGAGAGGCGGTTTTCCACAGGGAGACGCTTTCTCTGCTCCTACAGAGACGCGAGGGGAAGCCTGTTTTGAGAAAAGTGATATCACACTTGGCCTTAGCCAAAGGCGGAGCCTGAGAAGTGACATGCTCTCTATCTTATTTGCTGAAGCTGCATCCTCCAACTCCGGAGAAGTGAGTGAGTCTTAAAGCTGAAGTTCTTACTTCCTGTTAACCCTGTATCTCAGGGCACCTGAGCAGGACGGACTTACTAATCCGCCAAGTGATGCAGAGCCTTTCCGTGGACCACCAAGTTTGAAGCTGATTTGGCAAGGAGCTAAAAAATGCGAGGCAGGACACCAATCTGATTGGGAAGATGGCTTTCTCAGTGTTGGGCCGTGAGAGCAATGGAGACAGGATGATAGGAAGGGTCTGCTGGCTGTGAGAGCAATGGAGACAGGATGGTAGGAAGGGTCTGCTGGGCAAGGCAAGCGGGGAAGGCAGTGATGGACAGCAATGTTCAGGTGGAATCGTTTTGGCTTGAGACAGGGTCTCAGCTCAGGATGGCCTGGAATCAGCTAAGAGGCCCACACTGGCTTTGAACACACCCCTCTAGCTTCTGCCACAGCACCATGCCAGCGACAGCTCAGAACAAGTGAAGAGATGGGGCTGGAGTAGAGTTCACCTCTAGGTTTCTAGTGTGTACGAGTGCAGAAACAGCATTAGTGTCAATTACTCAGGCCATGGAACTCGTGGAAAGCAAAGTGAGTCAGGGCAGGATGAGTGTCTGCAGATATGTTTCAGATACAAGCTCCTTAGGGCATTCAACTGAAGCATACTCATCAGACTGTACAATTAAGTCCTGCCTACACACACAGAGGAAGCAAGCGGGTCTGTCTGTCTGTCCAGGGGGAACATGCAGAATGGAAAGGACTGACAGCAGAGGACACTGCCCTGAAGCCCACTGTGAGCAAAGTAAAAGAATGGCACTAGGTAAGGGTATAAGGGACCTGGAACCTCTCAGAGATCACCCTACAAATCACTAGAAAACAAACAATACAATTCAGTAAGGAACCCATGTGCCTGCCAGCCAGCAACTCCAAACCAGCTCCAGAGCCCTCTGGGGAGCTTACCTTGCTGTCAAAAAGGGCGAGTGGCTTCACACTCTTCAGAGAAAAGCGCATGGACGCGTACAGGATGGAGCACAGGACGGAATGGTGCTCCACCAGTGGGTAGTGGATAGGCTTCTGCTCCAGCGCCAGCTCCACTATAGAGATGGGGCCTTCCACGGACAGCCAGGCGTCCTCAGTGTCCAGGACGGGCACCTGGACTTCATCCCTGCTAATGTCAG
This sequence comes from Mus musculus, assembly GCF_000001635.26. NCBI lineage: Eukaryota > Metazoa > Chordata > Mammalia > Rodentia > Muridae > Mus > Mus musculus. The sequence continues at coordinate 185,278,148 of NC_000067.6, read as the reverse complement.
CCTGCGGGGTGAGAATGGAGGTCTGTGTCAGGAGTCGGAGACTAAGGGCTGCAGCATCCCAAAGTGCACACCTGGAGTCTGCGTCCCCACCGACACCAAGAACCACAAAGTATAAAGCAGAGGGAAACAGAGAAGTGAGTGCCACCTGTAGCAGAGTTTCCCCAGTTAACTTAAGTGTTAGTGCAACAAGAAGCCTGGGATTGAACAGGGAAAGGGAGGGGAGCTAGGAGTTTCAGAGTCAGAGACAGGAGGAGGAGGAGGAAGATGGAGGACAAACAGGATGAAACAGATTCCGCATGGATTTACATAGCCACAGGTAGCTATAATATCCTATAGGGATAGAATAATTGGGATAACGTGTCTAATCCAGGTGGGCAGCTTATATCATTATCAATTGGCTCTGAAATTATTGTGTGGGCATCTTGTGAATTGAGAATTTATTGATATACAAATCTGATTAATTATAAGCTCTAGAGTTTTGATTTACTGGTTTACTGGAATTTGGGACCCCCGGCCACAGGGGGTGGATGGCTGAGAAAGCACAGGCAGCTCTGAGGCAGGAGAGCTGCAGCTGGAGAGCCTGCTGCACTGAGGCTGCCTAGAGGCAGAGGGACCTCAGGCAGAGGGGAGCTGGGCATAGCAACTTTTTAAATACTTCCCGCAACAATCACTTTGTAGGCTAAAGCCAAAACCTACAGATGAATATGATATACAGTCCACCAAATGTCATCTCTTAAACTGAATGTTTTCAGGACATCTAATGTCTAAAGAGACACTCAGACTGAGCAAGGATGTGGGGGAGGGTTTTGCATGTGTGTGGGTGGGGGAGGTGTCTCACTGCACAGCCCTAGCTGGCCTTCAGTCCTTCTGTCCCCGATGCCCAGGAGGAGAGTACAGGCAACGCGTCACCACATGGCTAGTGTTCACCTCCAATGACGTCTGAAGAAGTTCCAGGCAGGAGCCGAGGAAGGATGTCAGCGCCGTGTCGCTCATCCCCACATCCTGTTTTCAGAAAGGAACACAACGTCCCTACATCAGAACGGCTGCGCTGCAGAAAGGAGGGCTCAGCATGGCCACTGCCTGACTTTCTACACTGAATACCATCTGAAGTCACTGTGTGTTCAAATTCCTGCTAGTGGGTTTGGTAGTATCACTTTTATATCAGCATTTAGTGTGATATCAGTGTTATTAATATCAATCTTCAAAGTCAATGTTCTGGGGTGAGGGTGTTCTGGGCTCAGGGGCTGGGGTATGCTCAGCATACGTAAGAATCTGGATTCCATCTCTAGCACCAAGGGCAAGAGGGGAGACAGTAACATCTCCTATCTGTACACTGTAAAGACAGAGTCTTCAACTTGCCAGAGCGTTTGCTAGCCAGCGAACCATGGAATATGGTGAGATGTACACATGAAACTCAACCAGGAAAGGTCCAAGATACCAACATGGGCTGCTGGTTTTATGGTATCTTGAAGGCACTGAACTGGATTTTCTGAATAAAACGATAATCCTCACTTGACAACCAAATACTAGACTCAAATTTTTTGGCAAGAAATAGTTCCCAATGACCCCTCAGCAGGCCAGTGTGAAGGAGGCCACTGCATCTCTGCATAGTCTTTTTACAGCCAACAAGCAAGCAATTCTCCATATCCTCAAAGTACATAATACAAAGTGTGTGTGTGTGTGTGTGTGTGTGTGTGTGTGTGTGTGCACGACCACTTAGCTCCAGTCACACAACCTCCAGTCTGAAGGACACAGCAGAAATCTTCAGTCGTGGTGACGGGCTGGGGGAATGAGGTCTTCAACAGTTATGTTTACGTCTCTCAACACTTGAGATATTTCAGAACAGGTCCCAGTTTTGAACAGCGACACTACTGATCAGCAGCCTCAGTGTCTGTGGGTCAGTCTCAGTTGAGGCGAGCTGAGATTGGATGGAGAGCCTGCCTGCAGGGGAGGGCAGGCATCTCTGTGAGGTGCTGGAGTCCAAGGCTAACTGAGCTGGAGGGATGTCACGGGCTAGCTGCTGTCTAGTCAAGGAAACATGAGAGCGGCCGGAAACCAAAACTATGTCCTTAAAGCAGCACTCTCTTTCTGTTCCTTGTTCTCTCCAGAGAGATCACCTCAGCAGTAAGAACAAGTGCACTCCTACAGTAAGACAGACACTATGTAGACAGTGTGTAGGTTTGACAGGGAGACTCACTCACCCTTCGGCACAACCTATCCTTTGGAGATTTCCCAACCTGAAACAGACAGGAAATGTAATATTTAGCAATTTAAACTAAAAGGCATGAGAATGGTACAGGAAATAAAAAGCAGCCAGAAATGCAGCTATAAATACACATGCCAGGAATTAACTGTTGGTTGGCTACCAACAATAAGAGCAATTTTTTTGTGGAAGCACTCAAATACTATATCACAAAAAAAGTCACACTGAACTCATGAATAACAACTTTCCATAAATAATTCTTGGGCTGGAGAGACACCCAGCAGTTAGAGCACTGTTGCTCTTGCAGAGACCTAGGTTCAATTCCCTGTACCCACACCATAGCTCACAATCATCTAGGGCTTCAACAGGCTTACACATGGTGCACATAGAGGCACACAGGCAAAATACTCATGAAAGTAAAGTGAAATAAATAAATATGTCTAATAAAAAACCCTTCTCCCCAATAAACTATATTTTGAAGTAATAAGAAAAGTCCCTGCAGGCATGGTCGAGCAGCTCACTGCTGAACTCCCAGGCCATGAGAGGAAAGGAGACCTTGAATTTTAAAGTTCAAGGCTAGGCAGTGAGGCTCTGTCAGATAGAAAGAAAGGAGCAGGGGAGCCTGAAAGATAACAGGACAGGCAGACGGAAGAACGGAAGGAAGGCAGGCAGGCAACAGAGGTTGGTAAACCCAGCTCTCAGTTTGTGTGCAAGTAGCTGTGCTGCCTAGAGCTTCCTAGTAAAGAACCTAAGAGCTCTGTTTGTGGAAAACACAATAATCTTCAGTGGTTACAAAAGAAACCACCAGAACACATAAGAATTACACTCCGGGCTAACAAAGATGTCCTTGATTCAGTAGGCACTGACTCAAGCATGACTATGTTTACAGGCCAAATGGGAGGTGGAAGCTCTACCTTCAGGAAAACTACCTGAGAGTTCACAGAGGACAGTGGAGCTGAGTCTGAAAACATGACCTCATTACCTGAGATGAATTCCTGGGACAGACTTAGGGCAGCAGGCTCAGTCCAGGCCAACTCTCTGACATTCCACAATGTTGTCAGAATTCCGAGCATGCAGTTTCTCTACTAAAAACTGCTCAGTGTCTTCAGTAGTGAGTAGCAGATTCTACTCACTGAGCCTTTACCACACATGCTAAGAAAACTCTGTGCTAAGTAGGTTACAAACTAAAAAGCACAAAACCATTGCCTACAAAAGTATTTTCTTTCACGCCCAACTTCTTTTCCTTAGAGCCATGTCCCTGTCACATGAAAGGATTTTTAAGTCTTTTTTTAAAAAACAAAAAAGTTTTGTTTATTTATTTTATGTATGTGAGTACATTGTAGTTGTCTTCAGACACACCAGAAGAGGGTGTCAGATCTCATTACAGATGGTTGTGAGCCACCATGTGGTTGGTGGGAATTGAATTCAGGACCTCTGGAAAAGCAGTCAGTACTCTTAACCACTGAGCCATCTCTCCAGCCCAATTTTTAAGTCTCTAAATCCAGAAAGCTATCAGTCTAGAGACGGAAACAGAAAGTGACTATTTTTTTTCTTTTTCTTTTTTTTGCTTTTTCGAGACAGGGTTTCTCTGTATAGCCCTGGCTGTCCTGGAACTCACTTTGTAGACTAGGCTGGCCTCGAACTCAGAAATCTGCCTGCCTCTGCCTCCCAAGTGCTGGGATTAAAGGTGTGTGCCACCACCGCCTGGCATGACCATTTTCTTAATGCAGTGTTCGATTCTCCTTTTTATCTCCTGATAGGTCACCTCACATATAAAGGGAGAAAAGCAAACTTTGTACAGAATGACTTACAGAATACAACAGAATAAATGACTCCTAGGCCTGTTGGACGGTGGGTAAAGGAGATAGAAACAGTGGTTACAGGGTAAAGGATAAGAACGTTAAGATTTTGTAGTCAGGCATGGTGGTGTGCACCTGTTATTGAATCACAGGAGATTTGCTAAGAGTTCAAAAACTAAAATTAAAAAAGGTACTGTCCAGTCCCCAGAGGTAGATTCCTATTGCTGCAGACACCATATATATTTGAAATATAGAGCCCCGTTAGAACTGACCTGGAAGGCCAGCTCCCTGTGGACAGGTTTCAAGGCACCAGAAGGTGCCATCTAAGCTTTCAGAGGAAGCAAACAACCAACAGTCCACCCACCTACAATGCTAATGAACCACAACAGTAAGCAGAATGGTATGCTACCCTGGGGTGCATTAGTGGCACACATACCTCGGCAGTAACCAACAGCTCTCTCTAATTGGACTTAAGGACCACTCAACAAGAGGGAACTCATTCTGATACTAGGAACTTAGCCAACTACCTGGAGAACCTACAACTGATACACTGCTAACCTAGCATATTCCCCACGTACATTCTAAATGTTTGTTCTTGTACTCAAAGACAAGTTAGTTCTCACTCTTCATCCAGGAACCTTCTCTTACAGAGATCCACAATGAATCAAAATGCAGAGCCCAGTCCCAACTGATACATCTACAGCACAACTCAGTCACCCAAGGCTCAGAGATCACCGCGGGAGAGAGGACGGTGAGATTCTAAGAGCCAGGGAAACGGGGAGTCTGCTGTGAGATTGTTTCTCTGATACCCAGGAAGTGTCACCAACACTACTGTGTAAACATGAGCTGAACAAGAATGGTACAACAGACATGCTGATGTGGAAGAGGGAAAGCTCACAGGGCCTCAGCCATAGACAAGGAACTGAGGGCAGCTGAGACACGCTGAGGGGGAGAAACAGACTTCCCTAAAGAGCACACTAACTCATTATCCAATACCAATTAGTCAGCCCCGAAAACATATACCTACAATAATAACATTATATGGACTGTGCAGATTGTATTTATAAGTTTAGGAGTATATGTGATTATATGTAATAACAATCAGAAAAAATGGTCATGAATTTTAAAGACAGCAAGGTGGGGGTATACATAGGAGAAGCTGGAGGGAAGAAAGGGAAGGGGATTAATGATGTAATTATATTATACTCTCATATATGTATATATATATATATATATATATATATATGCACATACATGTAAATATATATATGTACACACACACACACACACATACATATAATTATATATTATAATGATATACATATGTAATTTTAAAATGCTACTCCTGGGAAGTACATTTAACTGAGCAGGGGCAAAACACAGTACAACTGACAACCAGAAACACAGTCTACCAACACACCCCAGTGTAAGCAATCTTTCTAATATCAAGAAATGAAGGGCACTAAATTAAGAAATCAGTATGTGAAAATGAAAACCACCTCACCTTATCCATTAGGTAAGTAGCAGCAGAAAACCTTTTCACCAAGAACGTATTCCACATCATCAGCGCGATACCTACACAGCAAATGAAATGAGCCGTGAGCAGAGCGCTGCTGAGGGAAAGTCATCAGACACAGAGCCCCGCCCCAAGCTTAGGGAACTACGTGGACTCTATATATCATTTCTTGCATCTTATGCCGAATTTTTGTTTTAAATAAAAGGGTAAGGGAACAGAAGAGTGTCCCTATAAACAGTAAGTATCCAATCCATACCTCAAGTGACACGGAAGAAGTACGCCTCATTACATCACACAGCCTCCAAGAAGGAGGCTTAAGGCTCGTGTGCTTGGTTGCTGTGCTAAGGGTGGAGCCGAGGGCCTCGCACATGCTCACAAAGCCTGCTACTCACTAGCATTCCTGGCACTCCAGCTCTGGAGGGCATGAGACAGACGAAGCACACACTGACTGAGGCGCCGATTTGGGGAAAGCTCCTGCAAAGCGTCTGTTGACACCATAACGACTGGGACCGCAGCACATCTCAAAAAGTCCCAAAAGACATGCATGGAGAGATGGCTCAGTGGTTAAGAGCACTGACTGCTCTTCCAGAGGTCCTGAATTCAATTCCCAGCAACCACATGGTGGCTCACAACCATCTGTAATGGGATCCGATGCCCTCTTCTGGTGCGTCTAAAGACAGCTACAGTGTACTCATATAAATAAAATAAATCTTTAAAAGAATATATGTCAAGGTAGCCGGATATGGTGGCACATGCCTGTAACACGAGCCTTTGGGAGGGCAAGGCAAGGGAGCCAGGAGTTCAAGGGTGGCCTGGGCTACCTTAGACTGCAGGAGAACAAAAGCAAAACAAAACAAAACACTACCTGCCTCCTGCCCACAAAGTACTTAAAACATTAAAAACACTTAAAGAAAAAAGCCTCAACTAAGCAAGTAACAACAGCGGTGCTTTTACTCGCCCAGCAGAGCAGCTGGCGTCAGTGGCCCTTGCTCCACAGTCCCAGGAGGAGGCAATTACAGAGGGTTCTCTGCACACAGTAATGCACAGTGAGATGCTGGGAGAGAGTGGGAGCTGGCCACTCCCATCCTAGTACGGCTGGGGCTCCGGCGGACTCCGCACCTGCTACTCACCATTTTGAACGTGTGGATTAAGAATGTGCTTCAAGTGTTCTATGGATCTAACCAAAAAGCGAGCTTCCTTAGAGAGAAGAGAGAGAGAGAGAAGATGAAGGTTATTTCACATCAATGGAAACCTTCTTTGACATTGATTCTATGCCTGTGTCTGTGGCAAGTGCACTCTGTGGAGGAGCACATCAGATGCCCTGGAGCTAGAGTCACAGGCTTGTGGGCAGCCAGGCTACTGTGCTGGATTCAAGTCCTCTGAAGAGCACCCAGTAACCCTAACCACGGAGCCATCTCTCTAGCCCCCACTGGAGACTTCTTACTAAATTTCTGCCTAAGTCTATTTAAGAATTTGGCGAAGGGACTGGGCAGCTGGTTCAGTGGTTAAGAGCACTTGTTGCTCTCGCAGAAGACCCACACGGGGGCTCACACTTATCTATAACCCAAGTTCTAGGGGAGCCAGCACCTCTTTTATTCTCCAAGGGCACCGTGCATGTATACGATCCACAGACAACAGGAAGGCAAAGCACGCACATACATGGAGGAGGAAGAGGAGAGGAGGAGTTAGAGGAGGGGGAGGAGCGGCTACTGCTGCTGGGCGGTGGTGGTGCACACCTGAGGCAGGTGGATCTCTGTGAGTTTGAGGCCAGCCTAACTACACAGTGAGTTCCATGATAGTGAGTGCTGCACACTGAGACCCTGTCTCAGACACAAGCAAACAGAAGAGCCTGACAGAAGCAGAAGGATCATGAACTCCAGACCTTGTGGGTTACATATGGAGGTCCAGGCTAAGCTATAAAGCTAAACCCTGACTCAAACAAATAAGAGGGAGAGGTAAACGAAAGAAACTCTGTGAATCAGGTAAGGAATAACTGCTGATAAGATAACTTCAACCATCTCATTATCTAATTAATGATTAATTTCTAGACACACCCAGATCGTGTTGACTGGGACTCAAGCTCCCAAGGTCTATCTACTACACAATTCCTCTCTTCAGGTAATACTTGCATTTCACAGGTATGAAAACTGAATTCCCTTTTGCAAACAATCACCATACAGCAGATTGGAGCATCTACCATGTACCAAGCCTACTTAAGGCCCCAGTAATACTACACTGAACAAAATAGACCCAGACCTTTGTCTGCACTGAGCATAGGGTCTAGTGAGGGAGTCTGACAATAAATATGAAAGCGAGCATATCGGACAGTGTTAGGAGTGAATGGTAAGAAGAATGAGAGCACTTGCCAAACGCATGAAATTCAAGAAGAACGAAGAGCAAAGTGTGGACACTTTACTCTTTCTTAGAAATGGGAACAAAACACCCATAGAAGGAGTTACAGAGACAAAATTTGGAGCTGTGACGAAAGGATGGACCATCTAGTGATTGCCATATGCAGGGATCCATCCCATAATCAGCTTCCAAATGCTGACACCATTGCATACACTAGCAAGATTTCGCTGAAAGGACCCAGATATAGCTCTCTTTTGTGAGACTATGCCGGGGCCTAGCAAACACAGAAGTGGATGATCACAGTCAGCTATTGGATGGGTCACACGGCCCCTAATGGAGGAGCTAGAGAAATTACCCAAGGAGCTAAAGGGAACTGCAACCCTACAGGTGGAACAACAATATGAACTAACCAGTACCCGGGAGCTCTTGTCTTTAGCTGCATATGTATCAAAAGATGGCCTAGTCGGCCATCACTGCAAAGAGAGGCCCATTGGACTTGCAAACTTTATATGCCCCAGTACAGGGAAACGCCAGGGCCAAAAAGGGGGAGTGGGTGGGTAGGGGATTGGGGGGGTGGGTATGGGGGACCTTTGGGATAGCATTGAAAATGTAAACGAGGAAAATACCTAATAAAAAAAAAAAAGAAAAAAAAAAAAGAAGAATGAGAGCAAGGGAACAGGAGACACTGGAGGGAAGCCTCAGAAGCTACCTGTGTAACCACAAGGGCTGACATTCGCAAATCCAAATCGCACGCCATACTCACAGAATCATCGAGACGTTTGCTAAAACCTTTGAAGCCTCCCTATCACTACTGTCACCACACATGTTGACACTGGAAATTCTCCAAAGATAATTCAATTTAAAACTAAAGGCAATGGGCTGGAGAGATGGCTCAGAGGTTAAGAGCACTGGCTGCTCTTCCAGAGGTCCGAGTTTAATTCTCAGCAACCACATGGTGGCTCATAACCAACTGTAATAAGATCTAGTGCCCTCTTCTGGACTGCAGGCAGAATGTTGTGTACATAATAAATCTTAAAAAAAAATAAAATTAGCTGGGCAGTGGTGGCACACGCCTTTAATCCTAGCACTTGGGAGACAGAAGCAGGCGGATTTCTGAGTTTGAGGCCAGCCTGGTCTACAGAGTGAGTTCCAGGACAGCTAGGACTACACAGAGAAACCCTGTCCCGAAAAACCTAAAAAAAAAAAAAAACTAAAATTAAATTAAATTAAATTAAAGGTAGGAGGGTAGGAGTGTGTGTGTGTGTGTGTGTGTGTGTGTGTGTGTGTGTGTGTGTGTGTATAGTTCCCTAACCCTGTATGAAGCAGATGGATAGTTACAAAGAAACTACACAAACAAGACAGACAGATATTACTCAATCCTTCCACTCCAGCAGAGGCCAAGGACTGCACTAACAGGAAGGAACACTGGGTATTATGCACGCCACTTTCTCTACTGCTTCCAGATGGCTACTACTGTAGGGTGTTAGGGTGTTCTGCCTAGGGAGACACTGAGACAAAGGGCTCAGGACGTTTCCAGAGGTCAACCAGCTGTGTGCTCCGAGTAAGATGGCTATGAGGGATGGGAAGAGGGTACGAAGGCTCTCATGCTGACTCTGTGAGCCAGAACCAAATGCGGTACTGTTTGCTCCGTCTTTCTTTTAAGACAGTACTGCACTGTTTCCAGTGTGGACTGGAACTCAGGTCCTCTCCTTACCTGAAGATGTCCTGAGTGACCTGTAAAGGTTTTCTTTCCTCCTGCATTTCTGTATGAATGGCACGACCTAACAGCACTTATCACTTGGTAAAAGTAAAAGGAAAGGCCCTAAGTGCAGCCTAGCGTCTGATGGCTGGGCCTAGTGTGTCCATGCTTACTACTTTTTAAATATCTGCATGAGAACAATAACCCAGAAACAGCCCTACTGTGCACATGGCAACTCTTGTTCTCAACTCTCTGTTAAGGCCTCACTTCCCACACTATTAGGATCATGACCATCCTGTGGGCACCCTGGTCTGGAAGTACCCTAGGGCGTGGCTCTGGATCCAAGTCGAATGGCTGACCTACCACTGGTCACCAAACCAAATATCCCCCTATCTCATTTACTTAAGGAAAGCAGCCATCCTTCAGGCTTGACACCAATATGAAACAGGATACAAAAGCATCCCAGAGACATTCCCTCTGCCACCTCCTTGACTTAAATCTCCTTCCTGAGCATTCTTGTAAATGGCTCCCCTTGAATCCAAATCCTTTCTTTGAGGTCCTTATCTCAGGCTGCATTATTGTATAAAAATTTACTATCTGTCCTGCCTCCTCATAAAGGCTCTTTAATATGTAACAATACTGTATACTACAAGGACATGCCAAACAGAGTGATCTAAACAATAGACTTGTGCAGAGTGCTAGTCACAGTCAGTCTCAGGGGAAAAAGCAATGGCAGAGCTGGAATGAGGATATAACTCCTGAAGTCTGAATGAATTATCGACCAGGGTGTAAGAAAGCCACACTTAGAGCTGGGCATGGTGGCGTACGCCTTTAATCCCAGCACTCGGGAGGCAGAGGCAGGTGAATTTCTGAGTTCGAGACCAGCCTGGTCTACAAAGTGAGTTCCAGGACAGCCAGTTCAGGGCTATACAGAGAAACCCTGTCTCGAAAAAATAAAAAAATAAAATAAAATAAAAGCCACACTTAATTACACAGCTGGCCACTGTGCTTCACACAGCTTACAACTCAGGAAGGCCTCCGTTCAAGGCCACTTAACTAGATCCTGTCTCCAAGGAAGTAAATGTGAAAGGGCTGGGGATATCGTTCAGGGTTGGGAGTCCTTGCCTAGCAAACATGAAGCCATCCATAGGTTCCATACTGAGTGGAGTGTGCGTGCGCATGTGCCCGTGTAAACACACACACACACACACACACACACACACACACACACACACACACACACACACACACACACACACACACGCGCGCGCAGACAGAATCAGCAGGTGGAGATGTTTACCTCCGGGTCTTTGTTCCACTGAACCACATACTCCCAGCAGCAGTGGGCGTGCAGCACATCAAGCTCAAGGCTACAAGGGAACTGCTCGTAGGCCAGGTGGAGCAAGTCTGGAAGACACAAGAGGGTAACAGCATCCTTTTGGTAAGCAGAGCTCACCCGTGTCACTCCACCCTGGATTCCACAGTGCTCATTATTCGGGTGTCACCTGGTACGGCTCCTAGGTCTATCTCCACCTCTGACACCTCAGGGAAACTTCGTGTAATACCTTCTCTGGGTTCGTCTGGATTTTCTACATCTCTCTCTTTGTTGGCACATTTCAACAATTCAGGGCTGAGGTCCTGTTTAAATATCCACTTGGCTACACTGTCTGCAATACCACCTATAGGTTTGAGACAAGAAAGAAAATGAAATCTGGTAAAATATGAGCAGCAACATGTTAAATGAAGCCAAATACAGAGCACGGGTACAAATATTCCCTTAGGTACACATATACACAGCACATCCACTTTGGAACCTGAGCCTGGTGATGCCAAAAAGCCATGGACTTAAAGCACATGAATACCTATCATTCAACCTGGGAGGGCAAGCAATACAGCTGGTATCTGGGGGCACACTTCTACACTGAGAAAATCTCAAATAAACATAAATTGGCATGTATCAATCCTATAGACTAGACACTTGCCAGGTCCATACGTTTCAAGATAGACCACACCGGACACGGAGGAATTACTACTATTTTAAAGGTTTCTTTTGTGGTTTGTTTGAGAAAGGGTCTTGCGTCAGGCTGGCCTCAAACAAATCATTAAACTGAGGATGAGTGACTGTAAACTTGTGCTGCTGCTGCTGCCGCCGCCGACGACTCTGTGGTGGGGGGACGTCGATGACGACGGGACAGGGTCATGTGTGCTACACCCAGCTCACGAGGTGCTGGCGATCCAGCCTATGACTGTGCAGGCCAGACAATCATTCTATCACTGGAACTCATGTTGCTTTACTCTAATTTAAGATAATGTATGTATTTGTATATGTGTATTACATGTGCATACATCAGAGGAGGATGCTGGGTGTCCTGCTTTGTAACCCTGCCTGATTCACTTGAGACAGGGTCTCACTGAACCTGGAGTGACAATGGCAGCGCCCCAGTCTGTCACTATCTCTCACAACCGTGGGTAGAGTGTGCATAGCCACACTTAGCTTTTATGCGGCTCAAAGATCTTAACTCAGGATCCCATGCTCAGCAGCACGCGCTCTTACCCACTGAGCCAGGACCCCAGTGACCCCGCCCACTCCACATTACATCTAATATACAACTGACTTCACTGTGTTATAAAATATTAATGAGTAAAACTTAGTCATAATTTATATGTTTTACTCATCAAGAGGACATAAACATTGTGTGAGCTGAAAATATTCAAGGATTCTGAAAAATTCTGCTTACTACAAAAACAAAATACATTTAAAAATAATAAACACTAGCCCCCCCCCCCAATCTTCCTGTCTTTTGGGGTGGAGAAGTAGGGGCAAGAATTAGGGATCACTATGTTGCCCACTACGGCTCATCTGAAATTTATTAGCTCAAATGTTCAGCCCCTATCTGTTTCCAGAATAGCTGAGACTAACGTATGCCACCATGCCTGGCTTACCTCTTATTTCGATTCAAATACAGAGTTTTCCATAAAAATAATGCTTCATAGTAAATTCATCTTGTCTGTGGAAACATCATGAGCAGGGCTGGGAGGTCAGCCTTCCTGTCTGCCTTCGAAGTGACCCCGTGTCTGCTGCTCTACAGTTATGCCCGACTACACTTTTTGCACTAATAGTAAAATAATGCACCCCGACCTTCTTACGGTGACAACACAGGATGCAGTAAATGTACGATATGAAAAATTGTTACCAATCTTATAAAAAAATGAGAAAATGGGCTGGAGACACGGCTCAGCAGTTAAAAGCACTGACTGCTCTTTCAAAGGTCCTGAGTTCAAGTCCCAGCAACCACATGGTGGCTCACAACCATCTGTACAGCTACAGTGTACTTACATACATTAAACAAACAAACAAATAAATATTTAAATAAAAGAGAAAGCAAGCTAAATAAAAATCTATAAACATAGGCCTGTAGAGATGGCTCAGTGTTTGAGAGTCAGTAGTACCCAACCATGAGGCCTGCAGTAGAGAGCTCGTTTCCCGTGTAACGAGTCAGGCATCCAAACACCCTTGTAAGCCCATCTCTGAGGTAGCAGACACAGAAGGATCCCTGGGTCTGGCTGGCTTCCAACCTAGGCTAGAAAGTTTGAATCCTAGGCTTGGAAAGAGACCCTGCTGCAAAGGAACAGAAGGAAATTGACTAAGGACACGTGACACCCTTTCCTGGCCTCCATGTGTGCACACCAAGTCAATGCACCTGCATGCACTCGTGCACGCGCGCACACACACGCACACACACACACTAATAAATCATAAAAAATATATAAATCTAGAAATATTGTTCTGGTACCAAGTGCTTCCTAGAGCCTCTGGTAAGAATAATGAACACTCAGTGAAAACTGAAAACGAGCACACAGTTGTTCTCACTGAGCGGCTGTGGAGGAGCAGGAGCAGAGGCTTCGGAGAGAGCGGCCAGCAAGAAGGGTGGAGAGATGACAGTGCCAGGCACTTGGGTGCATCTGGTCCACAGCACAGCAGAGAATCTACACAACTAATTGTACATTCAAAATAGACAGCACAGAGGACTCTGAGCGCTCCTGACAGAACAGTAGCAAACATCTCTGTAACAGACCTGAGCTAATGATGCACAAAGTAAAATGTTACTCCATGTCTCATAATGTGTATGACTACTTTGTGGCAATCAAACATAAAAGCATACTAAAGGAAAATTTAAAACCACAAAACGGGGAAGAAAGAGAGGAAGGGATGAAGTTGCTAGCTCTCTGGAGATGAGGAGGGAGAAGAGAACACTGGTCGGAAATGGTTTCCTGGGTAGAGACTTAGATTTTGAAACGTGAGCAACAACTCAAGTGCCCAGGAGTGGGTGAGGCAGGAGGATAGACGGACTCAGGTCCAAGGATGGGAGTCTCCATAAACATTTCACTTACTGAAAACCTAGTGCTGCTCTAATAGTAATTAAAAAACACACCCATGTTCCTAGCATTTGGCTGAGGCAGGACTATGAGGTCAGAGCAAGCCAAGCTACATTAAAGGAAATGAGTAAGCGCACATTCAGAATGCCATGAGTGTACATGTGCACACCCTCACGATTCAGAATGCCATGAGTGCACATGTGCACACTCACGTGATTCAGAATGCCATGAGTGCACATGTGCACACTCACGTGATTCAGAATGCCATGAGTGCACATGTGCACACTCAGTGATCAGAATGCCATGAGTGCACATGTGCACACTCATGTGATCTTTAGCTCACCTTTCCCCCCTTCTAACAGCTTTTTAACAGAAAGCCTTGGCAGTGGCTCCGACTGCAGAGATGGTGCTTTGGCGGCTGGGGGGCTCAATTTGCTATGCAGCAGAGTCTGGAGTATGAGGCAGTCCTCCAGCTGTCTCAGCAGGAGCTTCCAGTACTCCGTGTCCAGAGAGAGAGCTTCCCAGGAGTCCGTGAGGGCTTCGGCATCTGCATCCAACACCATCTGGGAAAACTGACAGAAGAGATCCTGCTCACACCCTGGGCAGGGTGCTTGCTTTCCCTGCTGTGCTGTGCTGGACCCATGGCCTCACCTGTGCTGGGCAGGTGCTCTTCTGAACCTGGCAGACTCCAGATCAGTGTCAACTTAAAGCAGCAGAGAAGTAATTTATAGATTTAACACTTGAGTGGATGAGACTCAGACTCAGGACAGTTATGAGAGGTCTGTCCTGTGGCCATAAGTCAGGCTCAACCAGTGTGCAACTTAGAGTCTCTGGCCTCTCACAAAGGCTGCTCTCCTCGGCACTGACACAAAGTACCAGCTAATGCTATCACTGCAAACAGCTCAGTCTGGTAGTGTCATATTTACCCCATAACCTCCAGGACTGATCATGTTTATAGCAAACCACTAGAGACCCACCCAGGTGTTAACCTAACAGCCCACTAGGAGAAACTACTCGACCTAACATGAAATGTAAGAAAAGCAAACTTCTTAGCACAAATGAACCCTCAGGAAAGACACAGCAAGTTCGGTAGAAGCGCTGGTCTGTCGGACTGAGGGCTGGGTCTGGAGGAGGATGGAGACAATCATTGGCTGCAGGATGTGAACAAACCTAGGAGGCAGTCCAGTATGACCCTGACCCCTTGGTGAGGGAAGCATCACTACCCGTCACCAGCTACTTCAAACTCTTCACACACTCCACGCTCCATGCTCTAGGACACTGCAAGCCACCCACCCGAGGATGGAAAACCAGACATCAGCCAGCGGGACAGATATGGAGCAAAGCCACATGGCTGCCCACTTACTTTCTTATCTGTAGCACCGCTGGACATCTGTGCGGCCACAGAATGCCCCACATGTGCAGACAGCAGGGCAGCGCCGCTGTTCTCTGACTGGATGCAGGCCATGCGCATCTGCTGCCACCAGGGGGACACAGACTGAGAATCCCACGTCTCATCGATGGCCACTGCAGAGACAAGGGACGACGTAAACAGTAACGTCTCACTCTGTCAGTATGGGCATGTACTATACGTGTGCCATCCTTTAGGCTTAAACTACACCTATCAAAGGTGTCCCTGCACACGTCTAAACGCCCTAGAGTATTAATATTGTGTGCTAGCTGGGGTTTTGTCAACTGGACACAGACTTGAGTCATCTGCTAGAAAGGAACCTCCGTTAACAAACTGCCTCCACAAGCTGAGCCAGCAGGCAGCCAGCACCCTGGAGGTGATACCCCTCAACCCCAGCTGGTGACCTGGGAGTGAACAAGAAAGCAGGTTGATCATGGAGGACAAGCAAACAGGCTATACTCCTCCAGTCTCTGCTACAGCTTCTGCCTCTAGGCTCATCAACTCCCTCAGTGACGGACAGACGGACTGTTTCCTGGAAGGAATGAGCCATTTCCTTCCCTGCTGCTTTTGGTTTTTAACACAGCAGTAAAGACTCTAAGACACTGCAACTGATTTTATTCAGAACATTTCTCTTCCATTTCTTTACACTCTTAGTCATGTTGTTTCTGAATCAATACCAATCCTTATTTGAACTATCTTCATCACCATGAGAGGAATGTCGGGGATGGGGATATATGTATGTTTAACTTCTAAAAAAATGTACCACTTACTGTATGTGTGTGGGGTTTCGTCTGCATGTGTGTCTGTGTACACACGTGAGTCTGGTGCCTGTGAGGCCATAAGAGGGCAATGCATCCCCTGGAACTGGAGTAGTGAGCCACCATATGGGTGCTGGGAACTGAACCTGGCTTTTCTAGAAGAGCAATGAGTGCTCTTAACCTTTGAGCCATTTTTCCTACCAAAATGGGCAAAATATTATTTCTATAAAAGACTGCTTTCTGGTGACATTGTACCTCTGACAGCTGAATTTCAGTGTCTCATATTAAAGCACACTGCCAAAGCACAGCAAGCTTCCGACCAGCACATGTGCTCACATGCATGTGTTTATATGTAAGTGTTCATGTGCAGGCTTCATGTGCATGTGTGTTTAAATGGCCAAGGATGCAAACCAGAGCCTGTGTATTCAAAGGATCTACTTCCTAGCTACCCACCCAACTGAAGTGTTCTCCACATTACAGTCTCCTTTTGTTGAGAAATTCCTCCCGTCTTTGTGTGGTACTTCAAACATAACATTCTGTTTCTGAGCATCAAAGTGGAAACCCTGAGGACACCGGCCCACAAAATGCACTGGTCTCCTACCTTTCATCTTGCTCAGCAGGGACAGCATGGTATGAAGGCAGCAGACAGACTGTGGTTTGTCCAAAATGTCTTTTTCCTTCGAAAGCCAAACACTTAGGAGCAGAGACTGAAATGAAATCAAATCTTGTTCAGCCTAAGTAGTAGTTAACGTAGGGAAGACTGCATACTTCCCCACCGTGTGCGTGTGCGCACGGTGATGCAGCTGTCTAGCTGTGCTTGGTCTACCATGGAATGTGGGCATTACCCTGAGGTAAACTGTGTGTGTGTGTGTGTGTGTGTGTGTGTGTGTGTGTATGTGCGGGGGTTATCTTAATCTTGCTTTTGCCAAAGATACAGAGACACAGTGGTGGGGAAACAGTATGAACTATCAGATTCCTATTCTTTTTTGTTTGTTTTTTTCCGAGACAGGTGTAATTTTGGCTGTCCTGGAACTCACTCTGTAGACCACACTGGCCTCGAATTTAGAAATCCACCTGCCTCTGCCTCCCAAGTGCTGGGATTAAAGGCGTGCGCCACCACTGCCGTATTTTAAATGAAAGCACGTTGGTGAGCATGGAAGCCTTCCTACAACAGTTCTCGATTTGTAAAACACAATGGATGATTCTGAGACGCTGGGACTTGAAGAGCACAGGTGTGTAAAGATTCTATCTCTGAATATCTACGTTTGGAAATGCTGAAGCTGTTTTTTAAGAGCTCTTTTTTGTTCTAATGTAACAACTGATGGTCAGAACCCACTGTAAATGTATTCACCTGTTATACTCTATATGTATCTGAGCCCAGAAATGTATAAGAAAATAAAACGATCTTGATATAGCAACTGCAATTTCCTTTGATCATCTCAGGTTTTAAATGTCTGCTCCTGACACACTAAAGAGAATGGTTTAAGACGTAACACTTGTATGTAACATCTGCAAAGAATTCAGTAACAACCCCTCACCAGTAACTGCTGAGGGCTGAGTCCAGCCGACTCCAGGCTGTGGCACATCTCTTCAGTGGAGCTTTCTCCATGCAAACACTTCCAGAAAAAGAAACTGCCTGGCAAAACAAGCAAACACATCACTGAGGAAAAAGGTTCATATTCACAAACCTCACTGACTATAAACTGGAATTCTGGAGGAGCAGGACAGTATGAAAAGAAAGAATTTTTGTGGGTATTGTTTGAGAGGGACTCATTCTTTATATAGTCCTGGCTGTCCTGAAACTCATTATGCAGACCAGACCAGCCTCAAACTCACAAAGACCCACCTGCCTCTGCCTCCTGAATGCTGGGATTAAATGTTTCCACACCCGAAAGAAAAGAACTTAATTATGTAAGTTTGATCTAGGAGAATAGAAGGCAAATCATTATGCCTTAAAACTCTCTCTCTCTCTCTCTCATGCATGTGTGTGTGTGTGTGTCTGTGTGTGTGTGTGTGTGTGTGTGAGTATGTGGAGGTCACAGGTCAACGTAGGATGTCCTCCTCAAATGTTCCTATCTTATTTTTTAAAATAGATCACTCACTGAATCTGAAGTTCCCCAGTTAGGCAAAGACTAGATGGCCAGAGAGAGCCCCAGGGATTCCCATATCTCGGTCTACCCAGTGCTAGGATTAGAGGCAGATGTCACCATGCCTGGCTTTTTGCATAGAAGCTGCAATCTCAAACTAAGGTCCCCATGTTTGCATGGCAAGCACTTTACTGAGTGAGCCATTTTCCAGCCTCAACATTATCAGAAGGCTTCCTAATACAATTAAACTAATATGACATGGTGTGTGGACACCCAGAATGCATCACTGACCAAAAAATATGTACACTGAATTTGTGCTCATTGAATCTCAAAACAGAAGCAGGCGCTGAGCTGCTGCATGCTTCTGTGGACGCGTGCGGTCGAGGGCGGGTGTACGGAACAGACTGCGGGGCTTCACCTACCTAGAGCCACACACTCCTCCTCTCCGACCTTCCTTATGCTCAGTGCATCCTTCTCATACTCTAGATACTCCAGGAAGGTCTTGACAGGTAGCACTCTGTCTGCATCCTCAGAAAAGCGCACGGTGGCTTTGGTGTTTTCTTGTTTATATTTCTCTAACAAGGCCCGGAGTTTCAGGAGTTCCTTATCATCCAGCCTTAGCAAGACAGCCAGATCCTGTGAGCAAGAGAAGGCGTTCTCTCTCTCCCAACTGCCACAAATGCTAGCTGCCCACTAACGGAACTGACAGTCCAGGCTGATGAGCAATGATGGCTCTTAAAATTAGTGTGAAATATGACAGAGATAATGTATTGTTTCACATGTTAGTTTTAAATAACATTTCATAAATATGATGCTATGTAAGTGAACTAAGCTTGAAAAACTATATTCTAAACAGTGCCAAGTCTCTTTAGAGTACTATCTACTTCTCTAAAAGTTAGTCTGTTTTATAAAACAGAAAAAGACTCATAAAGGGACGTCAGTGCAACCCTCTGAACCTGTAAGCAGGCACAGGGAAATCTTTCCTTTATAAGAGCTGACCTTGGTCATGGTGTCTAACCACAGCAATAGGACAGTGAATGACATCGCCTTTAAACATGTCAAGAAAATCCAAAGGCGTCTAAAACGGGAACGATGAATCGACAATGAGATTTAATATTTTTGTATTCTTACAAAACATACAGTAATATAAATTAAGCAGCAAGGGACAGAAAGGAGGCCTGATAGAGAGAATATACCTTTAAATTCTTAAAAACAAGACACCCACCCCAAACTTTTAATTTTCTGCTGTTTACTCAAAAATGCTTAAAAGTTATAAATCCTCATGGGGGTAACTGTGCACAGTATGGACACCGTGGCTACTCACATTATCAGAGAACGGGGTGTCTGAGTGAAAGTCAAGCGTATTTAACTGACTGACAGATTCATAAAGATGTAGTAGTTTTAATTTACTGGCACAAAACTGTAGCAGTCCTTCATCAACAGACTCAAGCTCTAAAAGGCAGAGGAAAAACAGATTAGACATACTTAACAGACTCATAAAAAGACTCCCATAATCTCTTAAATATGCAATTTCTTAATAGGTTAAATATTGATATGCTCAACCTATCATAGATTTTGAAAGCAAAAATAATTTTTCCAATATAATAAAATGTCTAGCTTCTTAAGTGAAATAACAGTTTCTAATAAGGGGAGAAGAGCTACGGAGCGAGGGTAAGAGAGTCCCATGTCGTACTTCTAACCGTCCTCTGTTGGCCCCAGCACCAGACGCTCACCTGAGGATGTGCACACGCAAGGCTGCCTGGCTCTGACCGCTATCAAGGGGTCAAAGACAACGAGGCTCACACTGCAACTGTGGACTGTGGCGAATGTACTGTCAGGACAGCCTGGCAAAGACCTAAGTAGACGTCCACTAACATCCCCTCAAGACTAATGCTGAGGAAAGATTCCATACAGAGCACATTGTGCATAATAATTTAAGTATTTCTCGCTAATATTAAACAAATATATATTCTCTGCAAGGGCAGCTATGGAAAACTTGAAGAACTCTTATTTAAGAATGGATAACAAGAAGTGTTACCCATGTTCTCACAGCTATTATAAAACAGCATAAGAAACTCTGAAAAATTTCAGGACTCTGATTTAGCAACAGAACTTGAAACTATGATTTTTTTTTTTTTTTTTTTTTTTTAGTTTTTGTTTTGTGATTTGCCTTATTCTCTATATAATACCAGATGTTTTGTTAATGTGTTCAAGGGATGTGAAACTTTTTAGGTACCGGATGCCTTTTCAGTGAGCGGCCTCCACTAAGATATGGACACTAAAGACATCCACTGTTCACCAAGGGCAGGCTTTCTATATCTACTGAAAATGTCAAGAATGAAAACTATCTCAAAATTAGGTGCTTTATGTCCTGCAGAAACTTAATATGAATTCTTTTTGAAGTCATTGTAGCCTGGCTCAAGCATGATTAGGTATAAACGTAATTAAATATAATCTGGTTATAGACTCTACTGCTAGGAAAAAGTCCCAAGTGGATGGATTCAATCCACTGCACACCACAATTCAATTGATATTAGGAATGTGGAGCCAGTTAACTTTGCAAGCTCGGCTGGATAGAATATGGAGTTACAAGCCATAGTTTCAAATGTAGTTCTTTTCAGACAAGTTTAAACGAATAAAAGTCAGCACCACAACTCAGCCCTGCTGATGTAATGACAGGCTGTGAGTTCTGGAACTCCCTCCTCTGTTCCCAAAAGGATGAGAGAGTGCAGGTCCTCTACACTAACAGAACGTCACCTCAAAGAATAAATACTCTCGACCATTACCCCAGTCAGAAAAAATATTAAAGAAAGTCCCCATTAGAAACCTCTTCTCCTAGGAGGCAAAGCAAAAGCCAAAGCTAGAAAGAAAATGTGTTTGGGTTTTGTTGTTGTTTATAAGACTGGGTCTCCTATGGAGAGCTGGCTGGCCTGTGCTCTGTAACCAGGCTGACCTTTGAACTCAGAGCCCCGCCCATTTCTGCCTCTCCAGGGCTGAGACAAAAGGCTTGCGCCCTGACCCCAGCCCTGTTTGGTCCTTGCACACCATTAGCTCACTACCCTTATCCCAGTGGCTTTCACAATGTTCTGCAACTCTGTCAAAATAACAGCTGCTCACCACCCTCTTAAAATTTTATATTGTTAATTATTTTCTTGGTGCACAATTTTATTTTTTAACATTAAGTAATACGTTTATTAACTATTTAAGAATTTGACGTTTGCATATAATACATTTTGAGCATATTCACCTCCACCCCTTCCCAGCTTCATGTCTACTTTTTTTTTAATTCTAGAAACTTGATTATCAAAAAATTACAAATAAATAAAAAACACCACACAGCAGTTATGGAACGTCACATTAAACTTTGATATTTTATTAACACTTTTGAGGATGGGAGCTTTCTAAGTACAGTATGCCCTTTCCCCCTAAGCAGCCCACTGAGTCCGATTCCTGCCTCTCATAGTTCTCATCACAGGTATGGGGCCACCCACTGGAGTGTGTGTGAGCTAACAGGAGCCCACAGCCCTAAGGAAAATTGGCTCTCCCACTTCCAGAAGGCATCAACTGTCAACTGCTCCTCAGGCCGGGGTGGGGACTAAGGAGCCCTGCCACCCTCAGTGCAGGGATGTGCAAGGCTTCATGCTAACAGGTTTAGGGCAGGGAGGCACAGTGGTGGCTTCGTGAATGCAGTGGCTCTACTGTAACCAGACAACTTTCCTCCACCCACCCACCCACCCCTGCTTCCTGCCATCTTTCTGTCCCCCTTTTCCAAATGCTCCCTGTACCTGGGGTAGAGTGGGCACAACACAGATAGCCTCTGTCTGCTTCTCATCTTTCTGTACTGACATCTTTCCTCACTACAGTGAGGAATGCGCAAAGACTATTTTTGGAGATAGATAGCACTCTGAGTCAGTTCAGATCAAATGCATGTTAGGTGGACAATGTTTAAAGCTCCCAACGTAAGGGTATAGAATAAGTACCCCAGTTCATGTCTGTCTGCTGATTCCCTAGCTAACTGTCTGGCAGTCATCTCTACATTAATATAGCGTGATGGCATCATATGTCCCATAATGAGATATATAATATGAAGGGAAACCTTAACAGTATCTATTACCTTGGTTTTTTAAAGTGTCCATTAAAGTCTGAGTAACATTTCTAAGGCAGGAAAACGATAAACGGTCACTGGCCAAAATGCTTTCCAGAGCCTAGAAGAAACAGTGAACAATTCTAGTGATTATGCAGCAACAACTTAGCTTTAGCCTCAAACATACACCTGCATCTTTGCTATCCCACCTTCAATACACACAGCTGAGAATTCAAGTTACATTAGAGTAGAATGCGACCGAGCCTATGTCCAGACAGAGAGTGAGTAACTAGTGGGCGGTTGCTGGGCCACAGAATGGCCACACGACATAACAAGGACACAGTTATTCTCTAACACAGTCTGAAGTGGCCTCCACGGAATGGGTGACAAGCAGAGGTGACCAGCATGCCAGTTATGAAGCTGCTACCTCATCACCACTCGCCGCATGTGCGCATGGTGGGCTGCTGCAACTGCCATGCTGGTCAGACACAGTACGCGCTCTGTCCTCCCAAATCCGGATGCTTAGCCGTCTTCAATCACAGGCTCTAAAACACCTCATCACACTGGAGGCAGTGATGAGTCAGAACCAGTTAAAGTTCACATTTATCCTTTTATATTATCAGATTAAACTGGATTTTCACTGATGAGACAAGTAGTTTAAAACCCTAAACCTACATACACTGCCTGTGGCAGGACACAGGACTCCCAGCACTCAGGAGGTAGAGGCAGGTAGAGGCGTATGAGTCCCACACACACCAGCGCTACACAAAAATACCCTGCCTAGAAAGAAAGAAAGAGAGAAAGAGAAAAGAAAGAAAGAAAGAAAGAAAGAAAGAAAGAGAGAAAGAAAGAAAGAGAGAGAGAAAGAAAGAAAGAGAGAGAGAAAAGAAAGAAAGAAAGAAAGAGAAAAGAAAGAAAGAAAGAGAGAAAGAAAGAAAGAGAGAGAGAGAGAAAAGAAAGAAAGAAAGAAAGAAAGAGAAAAGAAAGAAAGAAAGAGGGAAAGAAAGAAAGAGAGAGAGAAAAGAAAGAAAGAAAGAAAGAGAGAAAGAAAGAGAGAGAAAAGAAAGAAAGAAAGAGAAAAGAAAGAAAGAAAGAGAGAGAGAGAGAAAAGAAAGAAAGAAAGAGAAAAGAAAGAAAGAAAGAGAGAAAGAAGGAAAGAAAGAAAGAGAGAGAGAGGAAAGAAAGAAAGAAAGAAAGAAAGAAAGAAAGAAAGACAGACAGACAGGAAGGAAGGAAGACAGGAAGGAAGGAAGAAAGACAGGAAGGAAGAAAGAAAAAAAAACTATGTCTCATAACAAAATGACGTCTATATTTGATAGTTCAAAATGACCAAAGATGGTAGCTCACAAGACTACCAGTCTTATAATGAGGCAACTATCTATAGCACAGAAAGGACGTGACCAAACAGACCAAACCCAGGGCAAGGGTAACCCTCCTGTTCTTCCAACATGGCAGACTGGTGGGTGAGTCCACTTTCTCCCCTCACTGGATTCAGTCTCTCAGGGTCTTCATTCTCTGCCTTTCCTCTGCTGTTATGAGGCCATAGGAAGTTTTGACTTTTCTAGCATTTTGAATCAAGCCCATGCTCTCATGTATGTGTATAGTGAGCAGAGGAGAAAGAGAATCCCTCATCAGACAGCTTGTGCCCTGCAGCATCCCAGCTCTGCTGGCCTGTGCTCACGGCGAGGGGAGTGACGGCTACCACCTTCTCTACTTGACTCACTAAACTGTCTAGATGGTTAGTTACATTGCTATCACAGTGCTGTCTTCAATAACTGAGGTTTTTGTCCTGAGGAAGAGAAAGCCAATTAGCAGTCAGTGGAATGGAAAATTAGAGCAAAAATCAGAGACTTTTTTGCTCTATAATAATAAAACAGTAAAGTATTTTGTTTGTTTGCTTTTTTGAGGCAGGGTTTCTCTGTGTAGTCCTGGCTGTCTTGGAACTCAATCTGTAGACCAGGCTGGTCTTGAACTCACAGAGATCTGCCTGCCTCTGCCTCTTGGGGGCTAAGATTAAAGGCATGTGCCATTACTACCTGGCTAATAAAGTATTTTTTAAAAATGGCTCCAATATAAACCATTCCTTACCGGTTTCTCCCACATACATTGTGAAATAATAATATGCACACTGATCTTTGCCCTCGGTTCCTTGCTCACAGCTCTTATGGTTTCTAACAGTAATTTCCTGAGTGACAGGTGCTAAACAATCTTTTGTTCTATTGACTGGTCTTGGCCCCAGCTCCTGGAACGGGGGTGCTAAAAATCCCTGCGGACAGAGAAACTGGGAGAATATTCCGTTGTAACATTTCCTGTTTGCCCCCAGATTCCCGATGCAGAACTGAGAGCTCTGCAGCTTCGCTGGAGAGAACACAAATACCTTCTGCTTCAGTGAGGCAGTCCCTCCCTGGCACAGGCACAAGATGGGGCTGGCTACCATGGCAACCTGCCAGGAGCTTAGAGATTTCTAATTTTTAGCTTCCAGGGAGGAACACTGAAGGGGTAAATTGGCCAATAACAGTCAATGGTGCAATCGAAGTAATGAAACCTCCATAAACTCTTGCAGTGATAGTGGCCTTGGATTCAGATAGCTGGCGCTTTGTAGCATGCAGAGACTCCTGGAGAGACAGGGAGGCTGCACACCCGTCTGCAGAGGCACCGCCCTGTGTACCTAGCTGGTTGTCAGCAGTCTTTTGTAAATAAAAAGAACTTGCCCGAGTCTGTGAGCTACCTACCAAGCAAAAGCAAAGGCCAGGTCAAAAGCTTGACAGCCTACAGGTTGTGGCTGACATTTAAAAGTGCGGGAAGTGTCACGGGGCTGAGTTCTTCAGGTCAGTAAGGTCAAAACTGATCTGGCAATACTGTGCACTGTGGGGCCACGGTGCCCAGGACTCTCAGGACAAGTGCAGCTAGACGTGTCATCTGCCAACACAACCGCAAAACTCACGGCCCGCCAATCCCACCCTCGGGTTAAGTTCAATAGACACCTGCATCATGTACTGGGAAACACATTGTGGATTGGCTGAAAAACTGGAAGTCACCTAAATGGTTCGACGGCAGGAGAGTGAATGTGAGCTATAGCACGTACGCTAACAGGCTCCAGCTGTAGATCCACTCAGCATGGGCACTCGGAGAAACACTAACAGTCACAGAACACAACAGACAACATATCTCCAACTGTAAAAAACTGAAAACACATCATGACACTGCAGAGCAGCTTCTCAAATGCAGTATCAGCAAGAAACACAAAGTCATTGGGGTGGAGATGGACTGGGATGAGGAAGGGCAGCTGGCCTCCTCAGAGGTCCTGTATGTATGTGTGTACATAGAGCACATGCAGTCACATGTATAGTTAATATTTCCTAAGCTTTTGTACAAAGAGAGACCACAGGTACTCACCCCTGCACGGGGCTATAAAAATAAAACCTTTCTCAGGATTGAGTGACATCGGTTTCTCAGCAGGAAAATCCACTATTACACACACTTACTTGTTTCTTGGTTGCAGGGTACTTAATATCAAGAATCAACTCCTTTATTTCGGTTTCAAATGAATCTAAAATGAGAAAAATCAGACTGAATATTCATTTTATTCTAGGAAGAGGTTTCTATGGAAGACAGCTGTCTGCCCTCTGCCATCCTAAAGGAGCCACAGCCCCTGCCCCACATCATCATCTTCTTGAGCAGTTAGGCTCTGATTCCTTGAGGCCCTCACAGTGCCCGTGAGGTGGTTCCTTTGTTTGATGAGAGGCACTTACCCGGCCTGGGGGACTTGGCTCTCAGCAGGGCTGATAGTTTCTTCACTAAGTGCAGGTCCTTGGCTCTTTCACTCTTCTTATCACTAAAATAATAAACACAACTCATTATACAACGTGTGTCTGTTCCTCCTAATCCCGATGCAATCCAAGTCATCTTTTGTCTGTTTATATGTTTCCTGCTGCACTTTAAAGGGATCGTCTGGTGGTCAAATGCTAAATATAACACAAAGGAACAAAAGAGCCCAAGGTAGCGGGCCAGGCAAACCGTGTGCAGCAGTCATGGCGCACGCACACAGCAGTTCTTACCTCAGCGCTAGATGGAAAGGCACGTTCACCGCCTTCACGCTTGCAGACACAGGGTCAACAAGACAGATCTGGTAAGTCTGAGGCTGCCAACTCTGACTTGTCACGTTGTTTAAGCCCATGATTTTGTAGCCAGGATAGAGTAGCCTAGGCAATCACACACCAGGGGTAAGATTATCAGCAGGAGGAGAAATCCCACAAGGTGCTCCAACCACAGCTACATCTTCATCAACTCAGGGGTACCCACTGATGCCAGGGAGCTAAGTGAGGTGCAGCTAACTCAGACAGAGGAGGTCTACTTCAGGGCTCTAGGGAACTGTATGAACACAAACCACAGTCTAACAGCAAATACGGTACATGCCTTGCTTTTCATCATCACTGGGAAACTCTGCAATTTCCCCTTTGGGGGTCTTCACAATGTAAGAAAAATGGCTTTCAAATGGCTAGAGCAAACTCACGGAAGTCAGTGGCCGACTGTGGTGTTCTCAGTGTTATTTCCTTGTTATGTAACACATGATCCTCAAGTCTATGTCAGGCTCATAGGGAAAACATGACAGACAGAGCATTCCGCAATTCTCCAGGCCGTGCCATCTACTGCTGCTTTAAGGGGATTCCCCTGCGTTCCTCTCAGGGAGCAGCGGATGGCGGCCTTGCAGCTCACCTGCAGTGTTTACCCACGTTGAAAGCTCCCACTCTAGGTCCTTGCTGTGTGTTCCACACTTCCAGAATCCCCCTTCGTGGTGCATAGATCACAAGGAACTGAGCGACCCGACTGGGCCCTTGAGTATTTCCAAAGGGGGAGAAGCCCCCCTTTTCTGGCACTCGTTCATGGAGGTCCTCTACAATTTGAATCCATCCGACCTGCGCATCCCGATACCCTTGCCGACAGAGAAAGGGAGCAGTCAGTTTATTCATCTGGGCTCAACAGTAGGTCCTCAGGCACTACCGACTACTTAGGGGAAGGGAAGACAGAGAGGTACTTTATCTTCTTATTATTAGAGACCTTAAACAGAAAAGGTGAAAAAAAATGTAATAACCTGTCACCAAAACATCAGATATCATTATTTTACCATTATATTTGCTTCAGATCATTCTTTTCTTTAAAAAGAAAATATGGCAGACATCACCAAAGCTTCCTGAGTCTATCCCTGCCTTTGCTCCCATTCCCTTCCTATCCTCTCTTTGAAAATTCCTTCCTTAAAGAGAAAAACAGATCTGGGGAGAGTATTAGCTTGGCTAGTTAAATACAGTCAAGAGAGAAAGTGGCCTTCCTGCGAGTGAAGCTCCTTGGTGGCACAGGAGAGGGAAAGCGGGTGGCACAGGGAAGCACCAATAGCTGATGCTGTTCTCCTTGGGGTGGCCCTCTCATCACCAATATCTGTGGGAATCACAAGTGACTGAAGCAGCCAGAGGACCCAGGCAGCAACGCCAGAGCAACAGTGGCCCCCCGCACATAGGGAGAGGCAAGTGATGGGACTGACCAGAGTGCAGGAGGAGGAGGAGGAGGAGGAGGAGGAGGAGGCAGCAGCAGCTGAGTAGGACAGAGTCCAGTGGGAGCGAGCAAGGCCCTGGGTGCAAAACCAGCAGCACAAACAACAAATGCAAGCCACACAAAGAGCCAGTGCTTTAGTCGATGATAACTGCTTGTCGGAGGTGACTGACTTGAGTTGATATTAGAAAGAAAAGTCATAGAGAACTGAACGCTGTGACCAACCAGACGCTGAAGGATAAAGTTGCTCACTACTGAGGTAAAAAGTACGGCAGCTTTTCTCCATTTTTATAGGAAAGTACCTTTCCACATCCGTATTGCGATTCCTCGGGCTACGTCCAGTAAGATAACCCTGCCAAAATCATCTGTGACTGCTGCCAGGGTATTACAAGGAGACAGGCATATGCTTTCTCCGTGGCGTCTAGAATCCGGAAGTCCAAATCTGTCATTAAAAAAATAAACAAATAAAAGCTAAAATCACACGGAAAGCTAGAGATGTGGGATAATAAAATGCATACATAAAATAGACTGTGTCTATTCTAAATGAAAAACTGTTTACGCTGCCCGGTCTAATACTCCATTATAGTTTATGTGTACAACATAAAGCACAGAAAAGAAGCATTCCCTCAGCACGACCCTGTCGCTTCTGGTTTTGAGGAAGAGTCTTGTGTCAGGAGACACCATAACCAACTGCACTGCAGGACAGGCTCCAGCACAGGCGTCTTCGCTTCCGTTCCCCAGTGTGTGCTCAGTGCTGGAGAGCACACCATGCTGACACTAATATGTCTATCTGTGAGGGTTCACTCTCATGTCTGGAATGGTGAGGAACCATGAGCAATCCCTAAGACCCTCACAAGGCACACTCCTGGAGTGTCTCTAGTGCGTCTCCAGATTAGATGAGGGCTCTGACCTTGAACCGATGACTCCTTTGACATATCTATAGTATGATGGCATTATTGGGAGCTGTGAAAAGGACACCTAATTGAAAGCTGTAGGTCACTGAGGAATGTCCCTGGAAGCCTTATGGAAGCCTCTGGACTTTTCCTGGGTCCCATCGTTCTGGACTTGATTAAGAGGCTAATGGCTCTCCTCTGCCATGTGTTCCCACCACTCTTACAGTCTGCTCAAGAACATTGGACCAACTGACAACAGACCGAATCCTTTTGGAACTGCGAACCAAAATAAACTTTTCCTGCTTTAAGTTGTTTTTGTCAAATATTTTTGACTTCAAAAACAACTAACTTGCTGCCTAAAACAAGAACTTTTCTTTTTCTAAAGAGTTTCTGCAAACGTGCTATTGGCCTATAACCAACTTATGTGAATCTCAGTGCGGCAGAGATAAACAGGAAACGGAAAGGAAAGAGCTCGCACAGAAGAAGGCCTTGACCTCCAGTGCTCAGACCCTGTCACGTGGGTGTGACACAAAGGCCATCTGACCAATTTCTGGTTGCTGAGTGAATTCAGAATTCAGGTGTGTTATAGCATGGCGTAGGAGGAAAGGCTGGGACACAGGTCAGCGGTGCAGTGCTTGGCCCACGTGAAGGGTCCCAGAACTGCCAAGAAGAAAAGTGACTGGAGCCTCTGTTTAGAGAGCAATGAATCCAAACCTACAAACCACAGAAAACTGACTTTACTAACAGTTCATTAGCCTGCTTTCTCTAGGTGAAGAACATCTTTAGAAAGAGGATTTGGCAGTGGTGCTGGTGCACGCCTTTAATCCTAGCACTTAGGAGGAGGCAGAGGCAGGCATATTCTGAGTTTGAAGCCAGTCTGGTCTACCAGGCCAGCCAGGGCTATGCAGAGAAACCCTGTCTTCAAAAGAGAAAAAAAAAAAAAAAAGAAAAAGAAAAGAAAGAGGATTTGGAATATTACTTCCTTTATGGTGGTATTTTATATCAGGTCATGAGCAACAATTAAAAAGAAAGCCAAGCAAAAAGCAAGCCATCTCTTCCAAAAAATTAAACAACAAAAAAGAGTTGCTCTTCAGACACACTGATACGTTCTACAGCAAAAAAGGAAGGCCATCCAAGCCATCCAAGCCGGCATTCTGAAGACTCATGTCCTCAGCGAGCTCTTGTTCTAGCTGAGCACACAATCCCACCGAGGAGAAAGCTCAGAAGCCAGAGTCACAGCATCAGAAAACCAGCTGAGGGCCCCAGGTGAGCGTAACCGTTACAGGCTGCTCAGAGCACCCCGAGAGAAAAGCATGGCGGACTTGCCTCACAGCTAGTGGGGTGGCCGGCTCCATCTTGGGCTTCTGCTTCTGGACAGTGTCTTCCTCATGCTTGCTTTTCCAACCAAGCCAACCACTGAGGAGAGCGGACACAGGTGAATGCTAGCTTCGAGGGTCAGGCACAATCAAGGCAGCTCCCACTCAGAGCAAGCTAAAACGCATTACCTGGCGGCACTGAAGAGGGCGGAGGTCAGCTTACTTGCAACAGCGAGCGCGACGTGAGACAACAGAGGCTGCGTGCTTCCCTGTAGAAGAGGCACACAGAGAGAACACAGATGACGCCTGCTTCTAGAGGAGCCTTAAATAAAGATGCCGTTCCAGAATCTGCAGGAGGAGCTCTTCACAGAGCGTCCACTTCAGCAGCAGCAACAAGGTACAACTGATTTACAGTGAACCCACAAGTTGCTCCTGTCAGTACTTTGGCCTCAGCAATGAAAACTAACACTCTGGGAAGCAAGAACTCCGCATTGTGCTCAGCTGCTGCTGGCCCGTAACCAACCTTTAAGGTCTCTCTCGTTAAACTATAGCTCAGTGAAAACCAAGGCCAATAAGACAACGGCCTTGTCTAGCTGTGCTGTGGACTTCCCAGCTGTACGAAACTGCCTCTTCGCTTACTTTTTAGAAAAATGTATATTTGTATAAAAGAAAAGATGGGTCAGGCCGTCCAGAGCAGGCTGTGAGAAGTACTTCTGAATGGACACCTAGCTTTTCTCTAGCTGAGGAAACGGTTTTCACAGCCTGCATCAACTATAATGGGCCGCTTGTTCTGTCCCACACTTCCTCATTTGGTCCAATCCCTGGAGGGCTGACATAATTAACAACTAGCAGTTGCACTAATATTTAAACAAAGCTCAGCTGCCAAAGAACTCAGGGCTTCAGAGACCACAAATTTATTGGTTTTTTTCCCCGCTTGGGTGTGCTGTTGCTGACACACACACACACACACACACACACACACACACACACACACATATGGACGGAGCAGGGGCCTCAGGTAGCCCAGGCTAGCTTCACACTTGCTAGGTAATAGAGATGACCTTGAACTTCTGACCCTCCTGCCTCCACCTCTCCCAGTGCTAGCACTGCAGGGATGCACCACCACATCTCTTATATGTTGCTGGCAATCAAACTCAGCTTTTTTTTTTTTTTTTTTTCAAAAGAAAAAATTCTTTAGAAGAAGTCTGTGATTCATTTTAGCTTCAGGTGAAACATGCAACTTAATCTCTCTAAGGCTATGTGTCTGTATCTAATCTTTAGGCAAATGAGACAGTTCAGAGTGGCTCTGCCCATGCTGAAGCTCATACCTCGAGAGCATAGAAGAAGCCAGTGAACGGACTGGAGCCCACAGTGATGTACTGAGACATGGCAGGCGGACTGTTTTTAATTGCTGCATTAAATCCACCTATATTGGAAGCAGTCTTCATTTGATCAAATGGTGACAGAGTCATAATACCTTAAAATTAAAAGAAAAAGAAGATAAAAACCAGTTAGAAAACATTAAAATGGCTTCACTTAAATATTATTTTGCTTGTGCTTTAAGATGCTACTGAGTTTTAAGTAATTTGCCAAGCTACAAATACCCACGTTAGAGAGCACCAAGCTGCCCGGCAGGCACAGCCTGCTCCACCTCTGTTACTCTCATGACTCTGCAGCCATGTTGCTTTCTCTACTGCTTCAACTTCGCCACCCCTGCTATTTCTCCTCTGCTCATCAGGCACCGCTTGTGTTTCCTGTCCCTCTCCTCCCTCTTCTCCAGCTCAGAACCACGTTCTGCCCCAGCCCCTCCCGAAGTCCTTGCACCAATCTTACTCTACATGATCTCCAGAGGAAACCTTAACTTCAAGTTTCTGCTTTTGAAGAAACAGCTGTTCACACAAGGCCTCTCCCAACTCCTGGTCCTTTGCCTCCGTATGCTAAACAAACTAGACTGTTGGCACGGGTGTCCCAGTCAGATGTGGCTAGCCTGGTCTACAGCAGTACTAACTTCTGATGTGCACACTGCTCTATGTGCTCGGCTGCTGTACCTAGGGAAGCCCTGTCTCTTGTAACAAGCTGCAGAGCTACGCTTCAAGCACATAGGGTGAGACAGCTTACTAAGGGCCCTCTTCCCCTCTCATCCCTCCAAAAGCCATTTCATATTCACTCTTGTCATTAGAATGATGTAAACCTTACTGCTGCCTGAGAAAACGTTCACCTGTAATTTTATTTCCGTAGCTGAGACTTTCCCGTTGGGGTTATAATCTTGTTGAAGGCATTCCCTGAACACAAGTCCTTTCCATACTGTAAAGTACACTGGATTCTCTCTGCACCTAAATCTCCATAAAGTGAAGCTCACTGGACAACTCCCACACCTCCCCGTATCTGAGGAACCTCCCTGCCAGTGTGACAGGTGAATGGAGCCTGCACTGAGGGAAGGCTGAGTGGCTGGGGGTTGGGGGGGCAGTGTTCCAGGCAGGGGAGCAGCAACCCAGTGTTTGCAGAAGGCTCCAGGTGCTCCGAGGAGCCAGATCAGCACAACAGGATGCAGTGACAGGGACTAGGAGGCGAGGCCCATAAGCAGCAGAGCAGGCAAAGGCCCAGCGTGCAATGGGAGGAGGGGAGCAGGCGAAGAGCGAGAAAAGAACAACACGTGTCAGGGGAGGAAAACTACACCTGAATCTGGGAGGGCAAGTTTGTACATCCAGCAAAAATGTTCACACATGGATCCTAAATCACAAGTGGGGAGGGAGGGAGGGAGGGAGGGAGGGAGGGAGGGAGGGGAGGAGGGAGGGAGAGGGGCCTGGGAGGGAAAGTGGATGGAGGAGAGGTAGGGAGTGTGAGGGAGAGGGGAACCTGATCTGGTACTGGGTGAGGAAAAAGGACTGAAGCCCCGAGGGCCAGCAGAAAGAATGGAAACAGACAATCCTGGGAAATAGGAGGTTGATGCAATGCCAGACAGCAGGGAGAGGGGACTTACACAGCCCACCTCCAGCAGGAAGACAGGGCATCATCAAGTGAGGGATGGGGTTGCCATCCCACAGTCAGAACTCTGACCCATAATTGTTCCTGTCTGAAAGAATTACAGGGATGGAAATGGAAAGGAGCCTGAGGAAAAGAAGGTCCAGTGGCAGGCCCAAAGTAGAATACAGTTCAAGGGGAGGTCCCAAGGCCTGACACAATTACTGAGTGCTCACAAAAAGGGACCTATGACTGCCCTCCAAAAGACCCAACAAACAGCTGAAAGAGTCAGATGCAGGTATTTGTACCCAACCAATGGACAGAAGCAGCTGACCCCTGTGGTTGAATTAGGGAAGGCTGAAAGAAGCTGAGAAGGGCGGATCCTGTAGGAGGACCAGCAGTCTCAATTAATCTGGACCCCCGAGATCTCTCAAACACTGGACCACCAAACAGACAGCATACACCACCAGCTGATGTGAGGCCCCCAACACACATACAGTAGAGGACTTCCGGGTCTGTGTTCATTCAGAGATGATGCACCTAACTCTCAAGAGACTGGAGGCCCCAAGGAGTTTAAAAGTCAGGTGGGGTGGGAGGTGGGGACATCCACATGGAGACAGGGGGGTGGGGAGGAGGTATGGGATGTGGAACAGTCAGAGGGTGGATGGAGAGAGGGGACTAAAGTATGGAGTGTAAAAAAATAAATTAAAAAAAAAAAGAATGTGCAGCTCAAAGATCTGACCAGGACTGTCTGGGGATGAAGAGTAGACACACTGTGATTTTATCTCTTGTTATTTGTAACTTTTGAAAACAGGCCATGGAAACATTTACTGTGAGACAAACCCACCCCAGCCTGGCTCCTGTGCTCACCTGTCTCCCCCAACTGCTCATTATAAGTCAGTAAGGAGCTCCAGGCTGCCAGGTCCAGAGAAGCACCCTCTCTTGAATGCTGCTGCTTGACAGTACCCGCCCAAGACAACTGTGTGTGCAGTCATCCCACTGCCTCCGAGCCTCAGACCACCTGTCTGCCCACTGATGCTCTACTGGAATGTGCCGGAAGTCAACATGCAAAACCCAACTTGTGCTCTGCGAGATTGGCCCCCTAAGGATCTTCTTTATTCTCCTTTCAGGGAGCAGGTGCCACGTGTGATTCTGTCACTTAGGGGAAGAGGGGAGTGAGTCCTTGTGTCCCTTTTCTCACTTCTCAAACTGACCTGAGCGACTGTATGACAAACGTCAGATTGCTGCATCCGCTCTAAGTCCATACTCTCACATGCCTGAGCTATGTTGCTGCTGCTTTGATTCCTTTTCCACACCTCTTTCTAAGCAGCACCCCAGGGGTGTTTCTTGGTCTTGTCTATTTGTTTGAGACAGGGCCTCTCTACATAGGCCTGGCTTTCTCAGAAACCAAGTTCAGAATAAAATGCACCTTCCTTATCTTCACGTCTGACCCTTCTGTCATGTCTGAGCTGGCTTCCTTCTCCTCCCACCCTGTCAGCCACACTGACCGCCCTTGTTTCCAAGTCCTCTGAGGTCCTTGGGGTCCCCAGGCTGACAGTTTGGCTTCTGCTGAGGATGCTCTGACTACAAAGCTTCCCACGGCTGGCTGGCTGGCTGGGTTCTCTGGAGAGGCCTGTCCTCAGCATCCATGTCTTCACGTCCTCTACACCAGAGCAGCAGTTCTCAACCGCCCGAACACTATGATCCTTTCATACAGCTCCTCATGTCACAATTGTACAATTACTTTCGTTGCTACTTCATAACTGTCTTTTTGCTACTGTTATGAATTGCAATGCAAATATCTGATGTGTGAGATAGCCGCTATGTGACCCCTGTGAAAGGGCTGTTCCACTCCACGTTAGAATTTATGCTCAGTTAAACTCTCTGCTGGCTTCCTCCATGCTGCCTACTGGCGTTCTGGCAGCACCACCTACTCATTTAGTTCCTATTTATCTCTATCATCGGAATAGAAGCTTTCTCAGGGCGGCGTCCGGGCTGTTGTGTTTCCAGCACCAGCACTATTCCCTAAATAATAGCTATTTATGTACTGAATGAGTTAATTAAGACCTTTATGTAAAGATGTAGATAAAGTTATTGTGCTGTTATTGCTTTCATGTGTAGGCTGGGGAGTAAATGAATAGAATAATGTTTTCTATCCAGTCATTTTCCCCAGCCAGCTTCAATGTTCCAAAGTCTAATTAGCAGAGCAGGGAGGGGACCCTGGGCTGAACTCAACACTTTGGAAATCATATGTTGACATTTCTCTTAGCAGAAAACTGAAGACACACGGAAGTGTTTACCAATAGAGCATCCCACACATTACATATACAATACATAGAGTATTCCACACAAGAACGGTATCCAGGACTATGCAGACAGAATCAGCAGGCCTGAGTGCCAGACACCTTCTGCCAGCCAGCCCTCCACATAACTCCTGCCTTCCCTAGAGCAGGCTTTGGACAGTTCCTGCTGACTTCTGCCTGAATTCAGACAACAGGAGTTCCATCAGGAGACCAGAGAGAGAAAGGGCTCCTTCCCCGAGAGCTGGCTGTACCCTGAGGAAGACTCATCTTGCTCCCAGGCACGATTTGTGAGTGTGAAGATGGCCCCCGGCCTGTAACTCTTCAGGCTTGGCTGTGGCTAACAGCCTGGCTGTTAAGAAGTCTAGTGTATGGACACTGCTGGGGCTTACACAATAGCAAGTCCGGATAGCAGCATCTCTGTAAACAAGCCTTCCAAGCACCCTCTGTCTTCTGTCCTCCGCTAGGACAGAGGCTGACAAATGTCCCCTTAGTAACCCTGATGTGAAAGGAGTTGGTATTATAGAACTATTTATAAGAACCTGCCTTCCCACATGACAATATGCATATAACTTATGCACTTATGCACAAACCAGGAGCTAAACACCAATGATGAGGACCTCTGGATAGAAGGAAAGTTTCTGTTGTTCTTTTTTTCTATGTATTTATACGCTGTTCTATTTGTTTGTTTGTTTTATTTTGTTTTTTGAGACAGGGTTTCTCTGTGTAGCCTTGGCTGTCCTGGAACTCACTTGTAGACCAGGCTGGCTTCTAACTTATAGAGATCCACCTGCCTCTGCCTCTCTCTGCCTCCTGCCTCCCAAGTGCCGGGATAACAGGCGTTCATGTAACACTAGTGCCCAGCCATTGGTCAAATTCTTAACATATATTACAACAATGGAAGATATTTTAAAATAGTATATCTCTTTCTATTTTCACTTTTCCACCTTAATTCAGAAGCCCATTACTTCTCACTAAGATTAGTACAGTCTCCTTATTAGTGTTTTCTTTCATTCTTTGTTTAAAACTTAAGGTGGAGTATGGCCCCATTTCTCATTCTGGCCTTGAACTTGCTGTATTCCTACAAGAGCTGGAATTATAAGCATGCACAAACATATCCATCTTCTCCTAATAGTGACCATAAGACTAACAGAGACCATTTCCAGTCTCTAAGCTGTCTTCAGAGTGGTTTTCTTCTAACGGGCAATGTGAGGGCACTATTGCTGAGAAGTCAGCGGTTCTTGACTCGGCTGAGATAGCCCATTCCTGTGTAAGTGCATGAGGCCTTCAAGGTTAGGTCCCTGGCTGTGTCACCAGCTCCCCTGGCACTCACTTCAGGCCAGTGTGTGTGTTGGCTATAGAGCTTGTTCTTTTCCTGTCAGATTCAGTCAAGTTGCTCAGTGCGGGGCCTTTGTCTTCCCCCTTGGAGCCTACCACAGTGCTCTACTCTTCTGTGGATCTTTCAACTAGCCACACACTCTGGACAAGCCAGGACTTTGCACCCCAGTGTTTCTGCTTTAGGTTTTTTCTTTTCTTTCTTTCCTTTATATAATATATATAATTATATTTAATATATAATATGTGAGTGAGTGTGAGAGAGGGAGAGAGAGAGAGTGAGAGTGAGAACGAGCAAGTGAGTCAGACAGTTATAATGGGTCTTGTTCTATAATGCAGTCTGGCGTCAAACTCCCAATCCTTCTTCTGCCTGGTCTCTCAAGTCCTTAGCAGACAGGTATGTATCACCATGCCCAGTCTTTGACATCTATATTCTTGAACTATCAAAATAATCCCTCAAATACTCTCATGGGAAGAAACCTGCTTTATTTATTTTCTGTTGGTCCACAAGGTACATTTTACAAGACTGATCTGTAAGGTCATTACAAGAACCAGAATGTCATAGACAAATGACATCAAAACCGCTACTCTATCTTAAAGACATAAGCGTCACTGAGAATAACTGGAACTGACTTCCCGGTGTCTCACTAAAGGCAGTGGCTTTCTTTTTCACATAAGAATTAATGTCAATTTATTAGATGTTTCAGTAAAAAAAAGTATAAGAATAAAAATAAAGGTAGAACTAGCAATGCTTACCAATACTAGCATGATCGATGATGGTGTCAATATCTTGAAGACCCCATTTCTTATAAGCTAATGGTGGTGGCTGAATGTTCTCATTGCCTGATGCTGCAGCTGTCAAAAAGATCAGACAATCCAAACAGTTACAATGGATAGGATGGCATTTTATCAAAGTCGTCTAATTTACAATTTACTGCCCTGAAACGTCAACTAATAACAAAGCACAGTAATAACAAAGGCATAAGATGAGATTTATTCATGCCATGGCAACGAACACAAAAACACAACTGCCAAACGACCCTTGTAGCTGGTCCTAAGTGAGCAGCAGGCTTCGCCTGTGGCAGACAAACTTGCATAAGCCTGTAAGCTTTCTGCTGTCCAACCAAAGACAGAATCTAAGACCATAAGAGCAGCAACTTCTGCCAACAGCAAATGTCAGCACTGCCTGAGAGCACTGGCTTCCAGCTGGTTTTATAAGCGTTTACAGAGGCCTGAGGTACCCATATCCACCCGACCCACAAGACGTGGCAAATAGGCCAGACTTTCTTATACTCTTATACACGTAAGCATATACATTTTATTCTTACACAAATAAATGGGGACTGTGGTTCAAAAAGAAAGGCCAACAATACCATTGACAGAACTGTCTTAGTTATTTCTTCCTAGTTTATGATTAGAAACCTTACTAACAAAAACTGGTCATTTTCTTTTGGTAAATATGGAAATGGTTACTTATTTATTTATTATTTGGAATAGCCCGGGGTCACACACCACAGTCTATTCTCTTCCTTGGACCCTCAAAATGGTGATGACCTCACCAATTGAAAATAGTAAAGTCATAGTGGGCTAAATTCAAACAGATTAAGAGATAATGAAAATAGGCATAAAGATTCAAAGCACGCACATGTAAGGAAAAAGTCTAGACAACTGGAAAGGACATAAAACTGACACTTGAGCATTTCCCATCACAGCCTGCGAAGACAACCTGCCCACCGGGACACACTGTGGCCATGTGAAGGCTTACTTCCCCTCCACAAGGAACTGCTTGTCTTGCACCTTATGTAAATTTAGACTTAGAATTTTGTCCTTATTGTTGCTAAGCAGCAAACATATCCTACGGAAGCTGTTCTCGAGGGGCTGGCAAGATAGCTCCATTAGTAGCTCACACATCACCAGGACCTGAGGGCCAGAACCCCAGCAGCCATGTAAAACCCGAAGGGTGGTATCTACAATGAGCCCTAGGGCCCTGCTGGTGGGGGATGAAGATGGGAAGATCCCTGAACCAGTGAGCTCCAGGCTCAGTGGTGGACCTGTCTTGCAAGAATGAATGAGTGAATGAATGAATGAGGTAGCAAGTGAAGAGTGCTGAGGGAATGCCCTTGCTGCTGACCCTAGTCTCTGCACACACTGCACCATCACCACAATGCGGCTTCATGATTGTGGCTATCCATGCAGCATAATAATGAAGTCCTCATACATGCAACTTAGACTTCCAGCATCTCTTCATTGACAAGTGTTTCCAATAAAGAGGCCAAGCTGAGCTGCCAGGCCCTCTCTCCCCTGACAGAGAATGAGTTAGCACACACTGGTGCCTCTATTCTCAGTGAGTGGAGGTGATGGAGCCAGAGGATCCTAGTGCACGGATCCCATAGCTTCTCTCCTAGGGAGAGGTTTGCTGGCTGCATCAAATCCTCGCTCAGCCAAGCTATGAGTGACCTGAAGAGAGCCTGCTGCTCTCGGGCTGCCACATCCACTTACAATACCTCAACAGCAGAGGCTCCGGCCCCTGCTTATGAAGAGTCCACCCTGCAGGAGGCACATTGCTTGTGCGAGGAGGAGGCCACACTGAATAAAACTATCACCACCAGAACTTGCACACTTCTTGCCGAAAAACTACCTTTTGCTACTTGGTTTCGACAGGCTCGAAGAGACTGAAAGAGACTAAATCCATCAATCGTCACAATGGCGGCTGGATATAAGATGCTCAGTTCTTCATTCTGGGGGGAAATAAAGAAAGAAAAAGAAACTTTTCTTAAACAGATACAACAAACATCTTCCTTTTTAAAACCACAGAGAATCGTATTTAAATGCTATGACTAAACAGTAAACTCTGAAACAGAACTATCTAGGAAAAAAATCAGCAAGAGGAAGTAGGAGCTAACTTCAGAACACTTTCCGGTCAGAGACTTGACTTTCTCTCTGATACAGCTTTTAAATGTATTAGGAAGTAGTTTCAGGATAATAGTGAAAATAATAAAAATTTTGTTTCAGTTCATAAGAAATACCCATTATAAAGATGTAAGTCAAGTGTTAAAAACAGAAGCTGACCAAATGTGGTGGCACATGCCCATAGAGACACGTGAATCTCTGTGAGTTCAAGGCCAGCCTAGTTTTAGGACAGCCAGGACCACATAAGAGAGACTCAGTGTGAAAACAAAACAGAACAGCAAAAAACAAACAAACAAAACACTTCAACACCTCACAGACACTCACTGAAACCAGAGGCCTGTCCTAATACTCATTCTCAAATAAATTCATATACGTTTGCATAAGTCTACCATACATTATAATATATATATATATGTATATATATATATATATATACACATATATATACACACACATATATATACATACACACACATATACATACATACATATATGTGTGTGTATGTGTATATATATATATATATATATATATATAGAGAGAGAGAGAGAGAGAGAGAGAGTCTCTAGTAACCAGTGCCACAGCCATATTTCATCTATCTATCAATCAATCTATCTATCTATCTATCTATCTATCTATCTATCTATAAATGTGCACACCTTTGGCCTATATCACAGTACTGAGTGTGATGCCTCTAATGAACGCTATATTAATTAATCAGCTAACTAATTAATACTGTTACATCCCTGAGGATTCAGCCCAAGCCTTGGACACTAGGCAGGCATTCTGTTAGCTGAGCTTCAGCTCAGTCCTATTTTTTCCATTTTAGTAAGCACAGAGAAAAGATTTAATTTTGTTTTTAGTAAGCACAGAGATAAGATTTAATTTTGTTTTTTTGTCACAATCTCCCGCGCCTCCGTAATTTTTAGAAATCCAACTTCAAGCAGGACAAGATGATCACAATACTAGGGAGAGGACTGGATTCCAGAACAGGACAGTCCACACAAAGAAATCCCAAATAACAAACAGACCCCACAGCTACCTCCCTGAGTCCAGTCCCTCCTAGCTCTGGCCTGTGGCTGCATCACCTCATTTTCTCGGAGCCTCTCTAACCCTCTGCATCAATTCTGATGATTTTTTAGTTTATGCAAACTTTGTGTGCTCTGCTAATCAGCCAGCCTCTCTATTTTCTAATGTGTTTCTCTTTATTTTGACTGCATGATTGATTAGTTATGTTATTGAGTAATTCATTCTTAGATGCTGACAGACAAAATCTAGTTTCTTGTACTACATTTCTTTTTCTATAACTTCTGTAATCTATCATGGAATTTGGGTCCATTTATTCATACTGTATATACCTGTATCCTGCTTGGATTAGGCTGTTGTAGTTTCCCATTGACTTTAATCACAGGACATGGTAGTACTAAGAGACGCCCTAAGGGATCTCCTGCACTCCAGACATAATCTTGCTTACCACCATTGTGAAGAGGTAATCCAATTTCCCCATGGTAATCTGGATCTATCACCCCTCCTAACACTGTTATTCCTTTTTTAGCCTGTTGGTTTAAGGGCATTAGAAGCCCAAAATGACCAGGGGGAAGTCTGAGCTTCCAGTTCAATGAAATGTTTGTTGTAGCTCCTGGTAGGAGCACTCCCCTCTCTGGAGCCAAAACTTCTAAGCCAGCAGAACCTAGAGTTATGGGGACAGGAAGCAAAAATTTTCCTAGAGGGTCACTAGGAGTGATAGTAAGTGGAACTATTCCGTATATATACCTACAACCTTTTTAGGTTCTTAGATTTGAGTGCTTGGTCACCAGGGGGCAGCACCATTAGGAGGTGAAGACTTGAGTAGGTGTGGTCTTGTAGGAGAAATTGTGTCACTTGGTGTGTGGGTGGTGTTTCAAATGCTCAAGCCAGGCCCAGTGGCTCTCGATCTTCCTGCTGATGTGGATGTAGAGCACTTAGCTACCTCTCCAACACCATGTCTTCCTGCATGCCACCACGCCCACTATGGCAATAACGGACTAAACATCTGAACCTGTAAGCCAGCCCCAAGGTAAATGTTTTCCTTTATAAGGGTTGCCATGGTGTTGGTGTCTCTACACAGCAACAGAACACCCACTAGGATGATCATCCTAATACAACATTGCACTTATAAAACACGAAGACTGGTATTCAATTTAGCTTCCAATTA
This sequence comes from Mus musculus, assembly GCF_000001635.26. NCBI lineage: Eukaryota > Metazoa > Chordata > Mammalia > Rodentia > Muridae > Mus > Mus musculus. The sequence continues at coordinate 185,236,414 of NC_000067.6, read as the reverse complement.
TCTCCTGAGAATATGACAGCTCAGCTAACTGTGCCATAAAACAAATCTCTTAATTTTCCAACAAAAGAGCAAAGGAAATTGCTTCAAAACAATGATATTGCTTCTTTCTTCCTAACTGATTATATATATATGGATATTTTATCTGCATGAATGTCCGTGTATCACAATTGCCTAGTGACTTTGGAGGGCAGAAGAGCCCTGGAACAGGAGTCACAGATGGCTTTGAGCCACCATGTGTGTTCTAGGAAATGAAGCTGGGTCCTCGACAAGAGCATCCGTGCTCTAACTGCTGAGCCCTCTCCAGCCCTGCACTTCACACTGTTACAAGGTAAAGAGCGTCAATCTTACATTACCTGCTCAGTCACTCCAGGGTGTCTTGGGATTTCATAGGTCCTGCATTTAAGCTGAAGCACTTTGTCCTCATTCAAAAGTTGTGCAAGCAAAAGCACTCCACTCTAGAAACAAGCACAGAGGGCCTTGTTGGTTTCCTCTTCAGTGCCACTTCCCTACGGTCTCCCAAGGACCCCGGGTCCACTCCTTTCACAGTACAGCCTCTCTTCTGTTTCTTCTACAGACAGTTCCTCACTTTTCCTGTCCCCGCCCCATAAGGAAGTACTTCTCAACCTGTGGGTCCCGACCCCTTTGAGGGTTGGATGTCCTTTCACAGGAGCAGCCCAAGACCATCAAAGAACATGTTCACATTGCTTCATGACAGTAGGAAACATTCAGATAGGAAATCTCAACTGCATTAGGAAAGCTAAAGAGTCAGCTACATATCTCTAGGCATTCATGTTAAGGCTACCTTCTTAGAGACCCACCTGCATTCCTGGTAATAAAGGCATAAGACAGTCTGGTGGATGCACAGCCCTGCAGTCAGCTAGCTGTCTGCTACTGGAAACCCAACTCACCTCAGTGTAGAAGCGCACATAGCCCGATGTGAAGCCCACCACAATGCAGGTCCAGTCAGGGCGCCCAGTGGAACTCCTGTCACAGATAAAAGTGATGAATGACTGCAGTGTCTCAGCCCCAAGGCAGAAGAAACAGGAGCCTGTCTCACCCTTACCTCTTCTGACTCGCCAGTGGGATGCACAGGGCACTGGTTACATACTCCCTACAGATAGAACAAAAGCAAAATCGTGAGCTTAGTCACTGTGCTTAGCAACAACGTGGAGAGGGAGGAGGATGAGGTTGGGGAAGGGGAGGAGGGGGGAGGGGGAGAGGCAGTCTTACTACACAGCACTGGCTGGCCTGGCATTCATGACATAGACCAGACTGGCCTAGAACTGAGGAGAAATTCATCTACCTTTGCTTTCTGAGAGCTGGGGATTAAAGGTGTGCACCACCATAGCTAGATTAATTATTTATTTCTCTATAATTTGATGTTAAGAGGCAGTAGGTACAAAGTGACATCCTGTGTGTAGTGGCTGGTTTTGTGTGTCAACTTGACACGAGCTAGAGTTATCACAGAGAAAGGAGCCTCCCTTGAGGAAATGCCTCCATGAGATCCAGCTGTAAAGTATTTTCTCAATTAGCGATCAAGGGTGGGAGGGCCCATTGTGGGTGGTGCCATCCCTGGGCTGATAGTTCTGAGTTCTATAAGCAAGCAAGCTGAGCAAGCCAAGGGAAGCAATCCAGTAAGCAGCATCCCTCCATGGCCTCTGCATCAGCTCCTGCCTCCAAGTTCCCGCCCTGTGTGAGTTCATGTCCTGACTTCCTTTGGTGATGAACAGCAGAGTGGAAGTGTAAGTTGAATAAACCCTTTCCTCCCCAGCTTGTTTCTTGGTCATGGTGTTTCACTGCAGCAGTAGAAACCCTGACTAAGAGACTGTGGACCATTTTTATTTGACTTTTCCTTGTTTCTCAGGTGATCTGATGCCCTCAGTTGACCTCTGAGGATACTAGACACATACTTGTGCTGATACACACATACAGACAAAACATTAACATCAATAAAATTCAATAAATCTTAAAAAATATTTTTCTTAGTTTGTAAAAAAAAAAATCATAAGAGCAATAAAACAATATCTGCTAACCAAATAGTTCTCCACAACCAGTAAAGTTGTGATGGAGACACATACACACATGCACACACTTAAACACACTTATATACACACACACACAAGTTTATAAATAAGGAAATAGATGCATTTACAAACAAATCCAGTTCATACATTTGACACACAAAGAAACAAACAAGCGAGCTCGCACCTACCCTTCCTCTGCACTTACGGAGCCGCTCCAACCAACAGCAAACTGCATTTCTTCCTTCCCTTTATCACCATGTTTCCATTTTGCTGGAAAAAATAATAAAAGATAAAATAAAACAAGCAAACTTACTTGTAGATTTTTATCTTTCCACTTTGAAAAGTTGGATATAAACTTGTAGATATAAAATTCTGTAGGAACTGACTTGGCATTTATTATAGGTAATACATATGTTTTAATTTGCAAAAGCATTTTATAAAACTGTCTGGTCTTCCAGCCTGTAGTCTTTCCTTCCTGCAGTTTGACCCACAACTTACTACTCTATTCAGAGGTTCTGCAGAATAAAATCACCAACGCTCATGGACCATCTTATTGACTTTACTTATAAGACTGCTTTTATTTTCAAATGGCAGGGGAAGGTTTTAGATTTATGCCACGAGAACGAATTTTCTCTGTAAGACTACCCACAAACATTTTCTATATAATCTTATTTTGTTCTAGGAGGTCTTTCATAATCTGTGTATCTTCAAATCTCAATATTTAATCTTCAACAAAAACATATGGACTAGAAACTTAGGAACCAAGTGAAACTTTACAATACTGTGAGGTTTCAAGCTGCACCAGCCCCCTTCCCACTGCTGTAAGGGGCCAGCTCCAGCCCTTTTCAGTACTGAGGATCCTCCTGCAAGTGTCACATGACAGCTAAAAAAGAGGCGACACAGAAGAAACACCAAGTACTCTGGGTCTAAGGAGCTGGCTCAGACCATAAACTAAAGGCCAGGCACTTCAGTGCCAGGGAGGCAGAGACAGGATCCCAGGGTCCACCGGGCAGCCAGTTTCAGCTCCAGGCTCAGCAAGAGACCCCATCTCAGAAGCTAGAGTGAAAAGCAACCAACAGAAGAAACCACCTAACATCAACCTTTGGCCCTACACACGTGCACAGGCACCTGCACACACATGTGCACACACAAACACACACAGACCCCCAAAGGGAAATATTCCATTTATATTAAATGTAGTATGTAAAATGCAGAATACAGAGCAGGAATACCACTGTGTCCGAGTCGGCTTTCTGTTTTAATGTCTGCATTAGAACGGAGGCAGCAGAGAAGAGAGGGTACTTACGCACTAGGAATGCGGCCTTCTGCTCCCGAGCTATAACCATAAGGTCACTGGTTGGAGATAAGGATAAAACACATTCTTGAAGCCAGGAATTTTTTTGTGTTTTAGAAGTATTTCCTTCTTCTTCCTATGCATAAAAATGCAATTACTATAAATGCACAAACTTTAAAGAGCACTGCAATTGTGCCTGTCTGTCTTGACTTAAAGGGAGAGGAAAAAACACTCCCAATTCTTCCACATCAAAATCTATTGATAACAAAATACTACTATGAACTCATGTGTTCTGAAAACTAACACAAAACCTTTACATACAAATAACACACAGCATTAGTGGAATGTCACACGAACATCACTCTCCAGTAGTAACTTAGTACTAGGAACCTCACTGGGCATTAAAAAGGTCATTAGAAAAATCTCTCAGGAGAGGCCCTTGGTCCTGTGAAGGTTCTATGCCCCAGTATAGAGGAGTGCCAGGACCAGGAATGGGAGTGGGTGGGTTGGGGAGCAGGGGGAGGGGGGAGAGGATAGGGGATTTTCAGAGGGGAATCTAGGAAAGGGGATAACATTTGAAATGTAAATAAGGAAAATATCTAATAAGAAAGGAAGGAAGGAAAGGAGGAAGGGAGGGAGGGAGGGAGGGAGGGAGGGAGGGAGGGAGGGAGGGAGACAGAAAGTCGATTCCAATGGCGCCAAAAGAAAAAAAGAAAGAAAGAAGAAAAAAAATCTCTCAGGTCAAGCAAGCAAAGGTGCCTGCCACCAAGCCAAGCCTTAAGACCTGAGTTCACTCTCCAGAACTGACATGTTAGAAGGAGAAAAGAGACTCCTCCAGGTTGTCCTTTGACCACAAAACACACACACACACACACACACACACACACACACACACACACGAGAGAGAGAGAGAGAGAGAGAGAGAGAGAGAGAGAGATCTACTCTGAAGAGAAGCAGTGAAATAAATTAATGTCTGTTATATCCTGTGATATGCTACACATACAAGCAAATATATTCACTGTCCTTCCCTCCTTTCTCTTGTGAGATGCACATATAATAGATGCATACTTTCTTCATGCCACAAGAAATTTCTTTAGTCTTTTTGGTGGCTTCATAGTACTCTGTCAAAAGGATACTTAAGATACGGGATATAGAAAATGTTTGGATTCCCTAAGGCCTGCAGTCTCTGGTGTAGTAACACATGCTTCCCTTCACGTTAGGAGTAAGAATGTGGAGCCTCAGCTAAGAAGGCTGCATATTCTTGAAAACAGGAAGACATTATTCCTGGCAAAATTTATATTTTAATCAAGCTCTTTTTAAATGGAATTCTCTGTCTACCTTACTCTCTTAAAAACATATTTTTATACAGAAAAAAACCAGAAGGTCTTAGTCAGCTGTGATTACAATTCTCCTGGATCCATAGTTCCTACAAGAGCACGGTCCTTTACTCCTCAAGGTGCCCCTGTGAGCAGAGGCCATCACACCCTATAGCCTCCCCGCTAGTGACTGAGACCCGAGATACTAAGTCTGAGTCTTGGGTCCCTTCGTGAAAGTGAAACCCCATCTTCAGGCGATAGGCCTAGAAAGAGAGCAAACCACAGAGAAATATTAAATATTTGATTAAAAAACAGTGATAGTTCAGGGATTATAGGCACACACCACCACACCCAGCAAAGCCAATGCTTTTTCTTGAGGTATTTTTTTTTAACCACACCTTTAAAAGGTTTTTTCCTTTTCTCCTCTGTGGCGGTTTTAATGATAATGCCTGCAGTGACTCAGAAAGAGTGGCATTATTGGACAGGTAGCCTTGCTGGAGTAGGTGCTACCTGGTTGGAGGAAGTGTGTCACAGGGGGTGGGCTATGAGGTGTCAGAAGATCAATCAGACCCATTGTCACTCTCTTGTCCTGCTCCTGTGGATCCAGACATAAAACTCTGAACTACCTCTCCAGCACCACGTCTGCCCGCTTGCTGCCATGCTTCTCACCATGACGATAATGGACTAAACCTCCTGAACTATAAGCCAGCCCTGGATAAATGCTTTCCTTTCCAAGAGCTGCCATGGTCATGGTGTCTTCCCAGCAATGAATCCCTGTGACACCCCTATGTGTAATCCCAGTTCCTTCAGTAACTGCCCCATGCTCTCACTTTTCCCTTCTTGGAAGTGTGATCAGCTGACGGAAAGGAACAAGGGTTCTTTAAGAATCCAGCTCAAGCAGCAGTAGAAATAGAAGCCGTGCATGAACAACAGAGATGTGTCTGCAGGAGTCCCTGTGTCAGAACTTTCAAGTCAAAGCAGATACAATCTGACAAAAATATACCAGGATAGGAACAATCAGAAAGCCACACCCCAGGCTGGACCACGATCAACTACTACTAGCTTTACCACGAAGCTGTACTTCCAGTTTATCAACAGGCAGTGAGCTGTACAGAACAACAAGCCATGAAGCCCAAGGCTTTGGTGCACATTTGGTAGGTAGCTGGCAAGATGCAGGTTCATTTTGTACCTGAGGCCCTTTGTCTACCAATTAAGTTTCTGAAAAACCCATCCACAATAAGGGGCCACAGACACTAATATTGCCCCCTTGAAGGCAGTGATCCTAAAATAACACCACCAACTGAAAAGGTGGTTAATTTCCCAAGTGAGGTGGGAAATTAAAAAGAAAGAAAACAAAGTACCCCACAGTAAAACAGCAAGTTTCCTACAAAACCAGACTCCAAGACTGGCAGTGCGTCCGTCACTATTGGGAGAGGGAAGAAAGCTGTTTCACTGCGGCCTGTATACCGAGGCTTTCCCTTAAGACCAGGGAGAATGTCTTCACCTGAACCAAGTGGGGAGCCACCACAGAGCCCCAGGAGAAGGCACCGTCTCTAACCCAGGCCGCTTCCATCACTCATCATTCTCCTTTCTTTGGTTTTAAGGCTGCAAGGTTGTTCAATGACTCTTTCTTCTAAGGTGTGTCTGATGATAAACCCACAGCACTGTGACCAGCCTTCAGCTGTAGGCAGCTGCCCCATGCTGATGAGTCATCGCTGGCCTGCTGTCTGTCGTTGTCTCCACTGCTGTGTGAAATGGCCACCACACAGCCAGCAGCAGCCTCACAGTGTGTACTTTTCACTGGGCTAACTTTCAAAGCTGTTTATACATTCTAGGGGCCAGCAACACCCAGTGTTCTCAGGGCCTGTCGGCACACTCACGGGTGTGCTCTAGAACTGTCTAGCAGATGGCCACTCAGACTCAGAGCTACTCACTCATACCTCCTGAAAGCAAGAGAGGTCACACAAAGCAAGGTCTCCGTGCTGCATCTCCTGGTAGTCTGCTTCTAATTTATGCTATGCCTAATGCTTTTCAAATTTCCATTCCCTTCCTTCCTTGTGGGGGGAAGCTGTAATGGGGCTTGTCTCTAAACAAAACTCTACAGAACAGTTCAAAATACTAAACAGAAAGAGCAAAGATGGCAAAGCTCTGTAGCCCCTGAGTCAAACCTACAGCTGTCTCACAGCGTGGAAAGATCAGAGTCCCAGCTGCTCAAGTTAAAGACCTTACAGTCCTTTCAAAACCAAACTGGGGCAAAGCATGAACTCTCTCTAATTTGGTTTAAATTTTTTTAAACCCTCTTACAAGTAAAACGAGTGACAAAAGCTTACATTCTGAATCTCAATTTTTAAAATTTGAGGAAGCCAGAAATTTTACATTTATTTTATAATCAACTAATTTAGGATTATTTGTTACGACCCCCCCCCCTTTTTTTTTCTTTTTTGGTGCTAAGGACTGAGCCCAGGGCCTTGGGCCCAACAGGCAAATGCACCCCAATTCTCTTGTTCTTTATGTCTACACTACTTACAGGCAAGTGTCCACTCACATGCCCCATCAATTGGTAATGATGACCATTAGTTTAGAGAGTGAAACACTCACATTTTTATGTAACGCCTGAGTTTTCTGCAGTTTTCTGCATGGAGGTAGTAACAGTGGAGCTGCAGAACTAACAAGCAAGCATGCGTCTCTGTTTCCTGGATAGATTGTAATACTAGATAGAAAATCTCTCTGCTCCACCAGGTTCCCTGTGGTCAAAAAAAGTACCAAATAATATTTAACCCAGAGACTGCCATTTAGTTCTTAGGCTAACACAACCAGTAAATAGTAACAATTAGTGTCTAGTTTAAGTAGAATAGATCTTATAAGTAAATCAAATGCTAAGGGCTTTAAATTGCTATCAGATTTTAGAAAAAAAAAAAAGCATGTACTCACCAAAATATTTATAAATGGAAAACATAAAGAGGTGTCCAATGTCAACCACAAGTGAAATAAAAGATTAAAACATTAATGAGCATTTGCACTGTCTTAAGATTAAAGTCTGCTAACATACTAAGGGTCCAACAATTTAGAACATACAAAAGATAGAACCCATTTTTAAAAAAATAAAAATAAAAAGCAATAACACACATGCATTCACTTCTTAGTTTCCCATCTCCCAGCCTTTGGTGTTTAAATGAATGCAAACTAGACACTAGCACACAGCTGATGGGAAGTACCTGGGGCTGGAGGTGGGGCGGGGCTAATGTGCAAGCATGAAGATCACAGTTCGGATCCCTGGACTCTGTGAACGCCAGGCAAGCAATCAGTGTAACCGTATTCCTCACACTAGCAAATCACTTCATCAGAACCGACTAAGACTAAACCAATGTCCAACAGATCAATGCTTTGAAGCCCACCACTCCAAAAGGCCAAGAAATAATGGAGAACAAAAATACAGTAAGGCAGAGACTGGGAAGGAAGTAAAAGCTCGGCACCGAGCCATGGAACCTCGGGGCTCCTGACAGTTTGAGGGGAATCATGCTTTGCTGTGGGTAACTAGCCTCTGTGCTGGAACTGCCTGCCAGGACCTTCAGCCTCTGCCCCCAACTGAAAGCCAAGGCTGTCCACACGACACCTGATCACTGTCAGTGTTCAGAGGGGACAAAAGCACTCCCCACTCAGAACGACTAGGCTACACCTGGCTCGCATCAGTGTTGAAAGAAAGAACACTGAAGAAATAAGTCAACAGCACAAATCCAAGCTCATAGTGAGAACCAGCCTTGGGAAAGAGACGCTCTGTGGTCGCCTCTCAGGAAGGTCTGAAGCAGCTGCTTAGCATGGCTTGAAAGCCCACTTCAACCTTTAAACTAAGCCGGCTGTGTCTCCTGGGCAGCAAATGGCACCAAAGTCTACGGGAAAGAATGCTACGAGGTGAGAGATCTTCCAGAATTATTTCAAGTGAAAGATACTCTAAAACCCTGTAATCACCATGACTCATATTCCAGTTTTTGGCCTATAAACATGGCCCCTTTAAATCTGCATGCTCCGATGCCCTATTAGTCTGGTAAATCATGACGGCCCTTGACAACTGTATTATGTTCCCCTCTGTAAAACAGATGAAGCATACTTCAAAGTACTTTGAATAGAAATTCTCCCTGCTGACCACTGAAGCTGAGGACCTTGACCAGAACTACCTTGGGTCCATTTCCTGTCCTGTCTACCATCTGGCTACAATAGAGCCAGCCAATGCTATCCTTCCTACCACTTGCTCTAATGCACCAGTGAAAAGATGCCTTTCCAATGTAGGTTAGTGTAAGAAAGACAAGACAGCTTTTAGAAACAAGCCCAGAAAATTCAACTGGATTTCTACTGTGTCCCAGAGCAATTTGAAGTGTAAGAGGGAAGGAACCTGGTCACGTGGTGGTGGCGCACGCCTTTAATCCCAGCACTTGGGAGGCAGAGGCAGGCAGATTTCTGAGTTTGAGGCCAGCCTGGTCTACAGAGTCAGTTCCAGGACAGCCAGGGCTACACAGAGAAACCCTGTCTCGAAAAACCAAAAAAAAAAAAAAAAAAAAAAAAAAAAAAAAAAAAAAGAGGGACGGAACCTCACTAACAACCAACATAAATGGACAAAGCCTAGCGGGACGCCTACCCTCTCTGGAAGGCAGGTGCCATAGTGGAGCTGGCTCTGCCAGGCTCAGGGGACATGTTTCTCAAGCACTCTTAATGTACTTGATGTCAGAGGAGTGTTGCATTCCACAGAGGAGTTAGGAGGTAGGTTAAGCACACGTGAAAGAGAACCCGATTCAGGCTGCAGTTGCTTGGTCACTGGAGGTTTAGTCCACACTGACAACTGGACTCTTGAAGGTGGACAGAGACCACAGCCCCAGGCCTCCCCAAGTATGAACTGGTTTCTCAGCATGGCTAAGATGATTCTCCAGGAGCAAGCAAACCCCTCTGTAGCGAAGGAACCTCTTCCTACCATTTCTTATTTGTATCATCCTTCAAAGTGGGAGCAATGTCTTCTTTGAAGAGAGAAGTCACTGAGACCAGAGGTTCTTGGGACACAATAGTGTCCAGAGTTGCCCCACAGAGGTGACAATGCCAACCTCTTTGATATTCTACTGGACTCTATTCTCTATGAGCTGCAGGGTAAGCAGGGGTCCTCAAGGAGTACCAGGAAGTACAGGGATGCTCTATCCGACCACAGACACAAGCACCTCCGTGCTGATAGCCCCACACTCTCTCAGCGCAGTTTTCTCCTCGCCAACCTTGCCGTATGCTGCATTCTTCATTTTGATCATGTTCCTGCTCTCACCATCTTTCAAGGCATTTAACTTGTCGGCTTGTCTCCTGGCTGCTGTCAACTCCTCATGGGTGACTTCCACTCCGTTGAGTCCTGAGTATCCACTAAGCCTGTGTGACAGCTGACACCTCAGAACCAGAAGAGCAAAAAGGCTTCTTCTTCCTTAAAAAGGCTCGCCGGACTTCTGGCACCAAGCCTCTCTGCTGCAAACGCCTTTATTCTCTCAAGTCAACTTGCAGAGCAGTGATGGCAAGCACAGAAACAGAGCACCTGGGTCCAGCGGACGGGCCGGCCTCTCAGCACGGGACTCAGCTATGGTGGCTGCTGCCTCACTAACTCTTGGAAACATCTCTGTAGATTCTCTTCATGATCCAGCCTCACCATGGACTAGCTCTCCAGTGATGGACCAATGGCAGCAAAAGCTCACCTTCCTCCACTACTCAGCCTCTGCCCAACGGCAGCCGACTGAGAACACCCTCGGTGCTTATGGTTGCAGTGCCTGGACACCACTGAACAGAAAGGGTACAGCAAGACACTCTGGTTCCACTGTTGGCATCATCTTGAATGTGGACAAAATCCAGTTTTGTTCTGGGGAAGTCTGAGGTCTGTTCCTAGCAGGAGCCTTCGAAGTCTCCTTTCCACTTTACCTTCCTGTGGGTGATAATATCTGTGACCTTGGCGAGGACTTGGACTTCTGAATTTTGAGTATCTGACAAGCCTCTCATTTTGCTACTTGCTGTGCCTCTGGATATAACCCATTAGGGTTGCTCATAATCACAGAAAGTAGTTGACGTAACAGTCTTACCTCTGCTGAGTGACATGCCTGGTACAGCTGTGAGGAGAAACAAAGAAAAGGAGGAGGCCTTCCAGACCACAAACAAACGATGTAGGTAAAAACCATGATGGGGTCTGAACTGGGAGTGGGTAGGAGCCAGTGAGTCAAAACAGGTAAATCCATACACAGAAAGTCAGTCAGTTGTCACTGGAGGACAGGAAAGTCTAGGAAGTGACCAGTAATGGGTAATGGGGGTTCTCTTAGGGTAATTAAATATTATTAACTTCGATGGTGACAGTAGTTAGAGAACTTTGAGAATACTAAGAAAACTGAGTTGTATACTTTAAGAGTGAATTATATAGTATGCAAGTCACCAATATAACATACATGTAACGTAACAATGTTGACACAAATCTGAGTGATTGAAATGACACATTAAATACTTGTTTAACACAGAGAATGGAGTAAAGAGTTAGAAGACACTCTGACGGCCAATCCTGGTTATCACCAACTAGAACTAGGAAGAACCTCATGGCTGAGCACTGAGCGGAAGACAGGCTTCCATTTCGATACCTAAAGTGGAAAGGTCCATCTTAAAATGTGGGCATCATTTTCCAGTAGCAGCCCACACCATGAGGTCCTTTGCTGTCTGCCTCTGCTCCTGCTGCCAAGTTCATCTACCCCACCTTCACTGATACAGAAGCCTGCTTCTTCAGGCTTCCAACACTGACTGAAGACAGTGGCTCTCCAGGAACCTTCCAGGCCTTCAGCACCACACTAGGACTGCTGAGACAGCCAGAGGCATGGACTAACTCAGAGCTACAGGCTCTGAGTTTCCAGGGTTTTGTCAGACACTCGGGTCATGTCATGGACCAGTTTAATAGGTCCCTTCTAACATAGTCATTCCTCTGATTCGCTTCCCCTAGGGAACAGTGACTAATACAGGAACTAAAAAGTGATGAGGTATATACAAAATAAATAGCCAAATTGCAGATGGAAATTTAACTACAACAATCACAAAATCATAAAATGAAAGCCTTGATGAAAGCCTTATGTATCAGGCTGACTAAAAATGCAAAATCCAGCTATCTATTAAAAACACAAATTAGCTTCAAAACCCTAAGTCAGCTAAGATGGAAAGGCTTGGAAAGAGGCACGCCATGGAGGAACAGCCTGTGTGAGGTGCAGACAGGACAGATATACTACACACCAGCAGGGACACTGCACACTTCCAAGCAGGAGCCGTGGAGAAGTACGACAAGCATACAGGGAGACACTCGCTCTACAGGAGAACTGCTCAGTCCTGACACAACTCTGGCAAAGCTCAAAGGAAGAGGCAGCTCCACAAAACACGGACATTTCCACTTTCTTCTCTCGCTGATGCAAAGAACAGAAATCAGGAAGAACAGAGAAGACATGAACAGAGCGGCCCACCTGAAATATAGAGAACCTTCCCGATCAACAGCAGAATTCTTCCCAGAGATGAACATCTTTTAGAACAGACCATATATTAATCTATAAAATGGGCTCTATAGATTTCAACAGTTTGGAAGTACATAACAGCCCTCTGATAACAGGGTAAAATCAGAACTACTCAGCAGAAAGAAATCTGGCGAATTCCCGATAACAGTTTTCCTTCTCTGCAGTTCTCCTTCTGTGACCGAGTCATCTGAAGCCAGGAGAAAATGCCAGCAGTGGGCCACCGTGGGTTCTAAAACATGTGCTCTTCTGACTTCCACAGTGAGATTTCACACTGTCCCACTCCACCGGCCCTGGGTCCTGAAGCTGTGAACTCTGCCTCTGTCCAGCACACTGCACTCACCATCAGTCTCTTAGTAGTCATTTTGTTTATTAAGGCAACAGCCTGAATATCATAGAGCAGATAACTTATTCTACTTAATAATGACTCCCAAATGCAAAGGTGGATGCTGCTGGCAATTTTATTACAGCATATTGTTAAAATGTTTCAACCTCATTGCTGATTATTGTTGTGACTATCTTTACTGCATCTAACTTATAAATTAAATTTCTCAAAGGTATGCACATGTACATATGAGATAAGTAGTACATATAGGATCTGTAGCTCTCCTAGAGGCTTCAGGCACCTACAGGGGTCTCATGAAGAGTCCCCCTCATCCTTAAGGGAAGACTACTGCATCTACAAACTAAGGAACATACTTCTAGCTCACAGATAAAAAAGAAGCCAAAAGAGATCAGAAAACATTTTGAACTGAATGAAATTGAAAACACACAACAAAACCTGTGGGAGCACAGAAGAACATATAGATTTATATTACAAGAAAAATACATTTAAAATAAATTATCTATAATGCTATCCTAAGAATCTAGAAAACAAAGACATAACTAAAGACAATGAAACAGGAAAAAATAATGAAGTTATCGAAACTCAAGTTTTGAAACTAACTGCTATGCTAGAACAAAAAGCTAAAATAAAGTAGACTAACCGAGGGAAAAGAGGAAAAGAATAAAAACACCACAAACATGGTATGAATTGAGGAAGTACACAAATCATAGAATGGAAGAGAAGGTCTCTCCACACACAAAAGTCAATGATTTCAGAAACAAGCTATTTCTGGATGTCAAATGGCCAAGAAGTGATGTAGCAGGGTTGAAAATGGCTTTTAAGTAAAGCTACTCCCCCAGAAGAGCAAGTGAAGGGCCAAGTACTTCTCTCCCTCTGGTCACAATAATACTGCCACACTGCCCATGACAGAAACAAGTCAGTCAGACAGACAGATAGATAGATAGACAAACACTAAAAGCCTGACGACACATAGAGCTCGACCACTTGACCAAATAGCGTAGGAGCTCTCCTAGGTCTGGATTTCCTACTACGTGAAGTTTCCTGTTGCTTAGAGCAGTTTACGTTAGATCGTCCATGACTCACAGACGAAGGCATACTAAGATGTCCAGGGACTTGGTCTGCTTTGGCCACTGCTATATTCTCAGTGCCTAAAAGGGCCTGAAATGATATGACAGGCACAACAAACACTCCCTGAGTGAGCAGGCGAAAGCATCTACAATAGCTGAGGGATAAACCACCCAAGCAAGCAACATTCTCCATTGCCTGCTGCTGTGGATCCACTGAGTCCCCAGGGCCATGTTAGACACCTAAACCCTAATGTAAAATGAGGAGCTGAGGACCAATGAGAAGTGACGTCACAAAGTGAGCAAATGAATGCTGCTCTCGGGGATGGGATTGCTATAACAGGAGCAGGTATGCTATGAGGACAGGTGAGTTTACACACACACACACACACACACACACACTCTTTTCCTCCCTTTTTCTTTATCCCTCATCCATCTTCTGCCATGTTATGACGTATCAAGAAGAGCACTGTCAGATACTAAGTCCTTGGAGTTGATGTGGCCCTCCAGGACCACAGCCAATGACACGTTCACCACGAATCACAAAGTCTAGTCTTTTGTTGTAGCTTAGACTACAGTGCCCAACTATTTGTCAAGTCACTGAGATCCTTAAAGCAAATATCTAGTTAGTTACTACTAAGTAAACGTAAAAATGTTTGTGACAGATTTTTTTTCTAAATGTCAACCTGATATGCAAATGTGTCACTATCATTCCAAAAGGAAATGTCACTCTCAAAAACCATGCAGAGAACCAGCGAGATGGCTCCGTGGGTAAAGGCCTTATTATGTAAGCCTGACAACCTGAGTTCGATGCCTGGAACCCACTAAGGATGGGAGGAGGAGAGAACTGACTCCTCTGACCTCCACATATACCCCACCCGCACACAAGAATACAAACAAAACATGCTGTTATAAACACTCACAGGTTCTCGGGGCTCTGTCTCTTCCCATGCTCCCCAACTATCATCTTCCCAGCTTGATGTTTTACCTAGAGAGAGAGAGAGAGAACATGAAATTAAAATGAAAAGGTTTAACATATTTTTAATTTTTTTTCTCTAAATACAACAGAAAGAAATTTTTTTGTTTGTTTGGTTTTGTTGTTTTTGAGGCAGTCTCACTCACTGTGTAACTCTGGCTGTTCTGACACTTGTTACATAGGCCAGGCTGGCCTTGAACTCAGAGATCCCCTTGCCTCATCTCCTCCTGGGATCACGGATGCCTGCCACTGTACCTGGCAGAAGCCATCTCTGTACAATGTCAATGCTAAGGAAGAACGTGACTGTGTGAGCTGTCACCTCAGGGTTTGGCCATATACAGTATGAAGCAAGAAGCATAGATCCTACTTAATTTCCAAGTCTCTACCTAGCATAACTGTGTGCAAGTTACTTAAAATACTGGACACTGAGTAGATCCACGTTTAATCAAATGTAAAGGTGAGTTTAAAAATTAATCTGGGCATGGTGACACATGCCTATAATTACAGGTCTTGAGCGATAGAGGCAGAAGGATCAGAAGCTCAGAAATTCAAGGCCAGCCTTGACTACATAGCCAAGTTTGAGGACATACTAGGCTACCCTAGGCTCTGTCTCAAAAACAAAAACAAAAACTATACACACATCTTAATAGCGTTCTCACGCCCGGCCAGGAAGAACACAACAGACCAGAATCTTCTGCGGCAAAACTTTATTGCTTACATCTTCAGGAGCTAGGAGCGCAAACCCCCAGCCCCAAAAGCGAAAGCCACCCCAATAACGAAACCGAAACCCCTTTCCTATTTAGGAGAGTTATATTTCGCCTAGGACGCATCACTCCCTGATTGGCTGCAGCCCATGGCCGAGCTGACGTTCACGGGAAAGGCAGAGTACAAGTAGTCGTAAAATACCCTTGGCACATGCGCAGATTATTTGTTTACCACTTAGAACACAGGATGTCAGCGCCATCTTGTGACGGCGAATGTGGGGGCGGCTCCCAACACACACACAAAACATAACAAATACTTGTTACTTAAGATAAATAAATACACAGCAACAAACACATAAAATTTCATAATGATAGCTTCAAAGTGAATTGTTTTTCCTTTCTTCTTTATCTTTTTTGTTTGTTTGTTTTTGTTTTTTGAAACAAGTTTTTCCTGTGTAGCCCTGGCTGTCCTGGAACTCATTCTGCAGACCAGGCTGGCCTCAAACTCAGAGATCCACCTGCCTCTGCCTCTCAGAGTGCTGGAAAAGCATGCACCACCACTGCCCGACTGTATGTTGTATCTTGATAGGACAAGGTATTCATGGAGAACCTGAATTCTAAAACAAGACAAGTCCCCTATCCTACCCTTTTTTGATACTCTTATTTCTTACACCTGGGATAGTCTCCTTAGATTAAAACATATTCACTAATATAAGCAACAAGAAATTAAAAACCTCAGGAAGGTTTGGAAAGCACCGTTCCTTGGATGGATCATGCTGATTTTATATACTTTGCTCAGAACTTACTCAGAGGATTAGAATTACCATTCTCAAGCAATCAGAGACAAAAATGAGATACTCTATCATCCCAAATTAAAGTTAAAACCAATGAATTTCCAGGGAGACTCAGGCCTGAGACTCACACTGCAGATGTTTTATCAATGTTTTATTTATGAAATGCATTATGAAGTACCTAGTGCTTGTTCAAATCCCAGATGCAGCACTTCCTACCTCCGAGGAAGCAAACTGCCTCATCTGTAAGCTTTAGTTTCCTTGAATAGTACCTCTGAGAACTGTGGGGCCACAGCAGGACTTAGCAGCATCCCACGGGGTTCTGTATCTGATGCCTAAGTTCTCACTGCTAGCCATCATGATTTAGCCATCAAATATAACAACTATGAAGTAGAAATAGAATATATTTAAGCAATCAGCTTTCAAACCCTGAGGAAAAGTAGCATGGAAGATGAAGAGGCTCTTAAAGATTTACAGAGAAAGAAGCAATGAGAACATTCACTCACACACTTAGCTTTAAAGACTGCCAAAACAAAGGAGGCAGACATGATTTCCAAGTGTTACAGTCTGGTACTTGGAATCACTGCTCAATTAGTTTGTACTAACAACAGTCTAATCTTCAGCACTTAAATGCCAAATAATTACTTCCTAAAATCCAAATTTCACTGCTAGGCATATATTACGTCCTAAAATAGCATCACCCTTTGATTAAAATCACATGGCCAACAGGTTTCCAGATACAAGTCAATTAACAATCGCTCTGTTAAATACCATGTACCCGACCTTGTAGCAGGACCTAAGGAAAGTACACACACATTCCCTGCTCTTAAAGAATCTGTCTTAGGCTGGAGAGAGATGAACATTAAGTGATGTGACTGCTCCAGACCCTGGACAAGAGACACTTCACAGGTACGCACACGAGCACACACCCTGTGAGTAGTCACATCATTCTTCCTTTTTATTTTTATCCATTTGTATGTGTGAGTGCACATGTGTGTGAGTGCCCATGGGGCCAGAAGAAGGCATTGGATCCCTGGATGGACAAAGACAAGGGAAACATTTGGCTTATGGAGAAGGCCAAATGGTAACAGAGTCTGTCTGTGTCTCTTTCTCTGAGACAGAGTCTCATGTACACAAGGCTAGTTTAGACTTGCTAAAGAGTCAAGGATGACCCTTAAATTTCTGATCCTCCTGTCTCCTCCACCTAATAGTGTTAGAACTACAGGTGTGCACCACCACACCAGGGTTTTGCAGTTGTGTGAGTCACACCGAGGTCTCCA
This sequence comes from Mus musculus, assembly GCF_000001635.26. Lineage (NCBI taxonomy): Eukaryota > Metazoa > Chordata > Mammalia > Rodentia > Muridae > Mus > Mus musculus. Next base: position 185,219,081 of record NC_000067.6, on the reverse strand, counting down.
TGCACACTAAGCAAGCACTCTACCAACTGAGCAAGTGCACTGGCCCATATTTATTTTTTGTTTGGTTGGGTTTTTTTTTTTGTTTGTTTGTTTTAAATTATTTTTTAAATAGAAATATCTCCTTGATACTCAGCCCTTAAGAGAGGTTTTAAAAACTTGAACAATTTCCCAGGAGTGGTGATACAAACCTTTAAATACCAGTACTCTTCTGTGAGTTTGAGGCCAACCTGATCTACAGAGTTGAAGGCCAGCCAATCCTATACGATGAACAATGTCTTCAAACTGTTTTGGATAACTAAATTTGGTTCTTTGGCCATATCATCCATTAAACACTGTCTTCATTCACCTGACTACATCACCAAAACAAACGATCTCACTGTGGGTTGATTCTGACAACTTAGTCAACCTAATCCTTTTAGAAGCCAGGCAATGGTGGCACACGCCTTTAACCCCAGCTGGTGGGAGACAGAGGCAGGCAGATTGCTGAGTTTGTGGCCAGCCTGATCTACAGAGTTAGTTCTAGGACAGCCAAGGCCACACAGAGAAATCTGTCTTGAAAAACCAAAAATCACAAGACAACAACAAAACAGTTTCAGAAAATGTACTGTCTTTAAATGAGAAATTAAAGTTCATGGTTCACATTTAAAATTGCTATAAAATTATTCATATATCAAATTACCAGAACATCAAAACAACCTTGCAGAATAAAAGCTCTCCAAGAAGCCACTCACTCACTCACTAATTCATTCATTCATTCAAAAAGTAGCATCTTCTCCGTGCTAGCTTCCAGATACAAAAGAAAGCCAGCCTCCAAAGAGCTCAGTTAGAGAACATAATCTCTGCTGAATGTACAACACTATAAAAGGGATTTTTATATTTCCTTTATATCGTTATAAAAAGAACCTGACTCAATTCACAAATGACTCATACAGTCAAGCGGAAGACAGCAGTTGTTTAGATTTCCTGCCCCTACAGAGATCCAATATCTCTTCATGTTACAATTTAAAGCATGCCAAAGAGAACGGCCCTGAGAAATATATTAAGAAATCTGTGTCAATGAAGGCTTACCCACTCTTCAATGCCTGACTAGAAAGTCACTTTCAACGGAAGGAAAAGAAAAATAACCTAGCGAGCTCCTACTGTCATGGGAATATATTCTCAGCATCATCAGACTATCAACAGACAGCTAGGTGAGTTAACATGTTCACTGAGCAAGTGTGGGGGCCAGAGCTACCCCCAAGACCCATGCTTTAAAAAGAATACCATCCATGTTATAGTGCTGTTTCCTTACTGATTAATCATTGATCAAGGTTATAGGTAAGCATAGAACGTGCTTAATATTAAATTATGAACTATTTAATTTTATGTTAATAGGGAACATTTCTGTAAAACCTGAGGTCTAGAAAGTTCATGTAATCACGAGGAAAAAAAGATTAATCTGTTTAATGTGTTATCTATTACTACAAAGAAAAGTTAGAAATATTTATTCTACGGCAACTGTCTCTTAGACAAGTAACTAGATCTGTAACTTCTGTAGTCTTAAAATAATTCAAAAGTCCTAAGCCCTGGTCTGAATTCAAATGCAGGTGCGTGGTAGAATGAGGCCTTGAGTGGCAACTTCTGAGGTGATCCGGGAGCAGCATAGTGATCCAAAAACCACCACACCACACAGCCACTGGTGGCTCCCAGTTTGCATCATGAGCTGTGTGGAACTCGTTAACACCAATGGCCACAGGACACATTATAGGGTGATTGTAACTGGATTTTTATCCCTTAAATAATCAGTAGCCACTCAATATCCAAAAGTAAGCGACACTATCACCAATGCATGTGTCTCTCCTTTTATTAAAGCACAACATAACAAAACTCATCAGAAAAAAAATAAAATAGCAATCACATTACTTTGTTTGCCTTCAAAACCCCAGAATTACAGACTTCCTGCCAGTTTCCCTCTGGGGAGAGGGAGGGAGAAACAACAAAAGAATAAGAAAGAAACTAAAAAGTAAGAATGACTGGTGGCTTGGAGACCACCCCTTTCTCCAGGAGTTTGAGCAGTCTGCATGGGTCCAGGGCTCCAGGCCTTGACTCTCCTATACACACTCAGGCCCTCCCACACACACTCAGTTCCACATATCTGCCTGATGGCCCAGGGATCACAGGTCTTAGGAACACTAATGTCAACATAGATCAAACGGCCTGATACCATCTTCTCCTCCCTGCCATCAATCGCTGCCCACTCACTGTCAGGCAGGGTCAACAGCAGCCACAAATGTAATTTTAAATTAACTAGTAATTGCACTTAAAAGGACTAAATTTAATATTATATTTAAATATAATATAACCAGATGCTATCATTCTAATATATAAATGAAATGGTAAGACTTCCCATACTAAGTCTTATAACCCAGTGCAGCACTTTGAGCATGTCTTGCCTGTACGAGCCACATTCCAAAGGCTCACTAGCACATGTGGCAGTAACTACGGAGCTAAGGGCAGGCAAGTCTGGAGTAAGTAATGATACAGTACTAGGGCGCCTGGGGTAGATAATAAATTTTACCCAGGAGAGCTGTAGAGCTTGGGCAGTTTAATTAACCCCTTGCTGCCCCACCTTTCTCTCTAGCAGGATGAAGCTAACAGCTGCACCCGCCTCATTGCTGCAGTCTCCAACCTGCAAACATCACTCGATCTTTGCCTAGCCTGTCATATTAACTACATGCCTTCCTACAGAGCTCTTTCCAGGTGATCATGCAAGAGGTAGTCACACGTAAAGACCACTGTGCTTTCTGTTTACTTTGGTTTTTAAATGGGTCAGCACTAAAGCCAAATAATACATCTTATATATTAAAAGAACTTACCATTAATTCTGTTTAACCCTTTCTATCCCTAGTATTCTCTTTGCTTTCAAACATATTTTACTGTCTCCCTCGAAAGGGGTCCCTGCATCTCTCTTGACTTCTTCCTTGCTTCCTGGCCTCTCTAGGTATCACTCCATCTTAAATACAGAAATCTAAAAATCCCAATCTAGGATCCACATGAGAGGAGGGCATGTGATACTTGTCTTTCTGGGCTTTTGTTATTTTACTCTATATACTTTCCAGTTTCATTCACTTTTCTGAAAAGTTCTTAATTTCATTTTCCTTTTGTGCTGAATGATAATTCCACTCCCCATTATGAGTTGGTGGGCATCCTGGCTGGTTCTATTTTCTATCGACTGCTCAACTTGAGCAGCAGTGAAGTGGATGTGCACTTATGTCCTGGTACACAGCCCTTTCACTAAAGCCCAGCGTCGGTAGAGTGGGGTCATGGGAGAGCTCTAGTGTTAGTTTTCTGAGAACCCTTCACACTGACTCCATAGTGGCTGCGCCAGTTTAGGCCCACTGCCACCAACAGTGAATGTGGGTCCCTCTTTCTCCTCACCCTCACAAACAGTTGTTGTCTTGATAATAGCCATTCTGATTGTAGCAAGTCAAAATATCAAAGTAAGCTAAATTTTAATTTCCCTGATGGCTAATGATAATGAACACTTTAAAAAAAATGTTTCTTGGCCACTTCTACTGCTTCTCTTGAGGACTCTGTTCGGGTCGATTCTGCCTGTTTTCACATGGTTAGTTTTCTGAGATCTCTGTATATTCTAATCTTCTGTGAGAAGTGTAGCCAAGAAAAGGTTTTTTCCTACTCTGTAAGCTGCCTGTTTATTGGCAGTTTCAGATACTTTTACTGAATAGAAAATATTAATTTCATGGGGTCCTATTCGCCAAATATTAGCCTTGTTTCCTGGACAACCAGAGTCCTTTTTAGAAAGCCTTTGCTCTGCACTTATCTTACAGAGTACTCTCTACACTTTCTCCTAGATGTTTCACAGTTTGGGTTCTTATGTGAGGTTGATGATCCATTTGAGTTGATGTTGTCTGTGGTGGTAGTTAAGGATCTAGTTTTGATCTTCTACATGTAGGCACTAAGTTTTCCTAATATCACATGATGAAAATGTAGTCTCTTCTCCAGTGTGTTTTTGGCATCTTTGTCAAAACTAAGGTATCTGAAAGCTGCTCAGACCGCTCTCATTGATTTGATCTGTGTTTTTCTCTGTGTCAACACAATGCTGCTTTCATTACTGTGACCCTGTGGTAACTGAATCCAATATGGTGGCTCCTCCATTGTTATATCCTGTGGTAGCTGAATCCAGTATGGTGACTCCTCCATTGTTGTATCCTGTGGTAGCTGAATCCAGTATGGTGACTCCTCCATTGTTGTATCCTGTGGTAGCTGAATCCAGTATGGTGACTCCTCCATTGTTGTATCCTGTGGTAGCTGAATCCAGTATGGTGACTCCTCCATTGTTGTATCCTGTGGTAGCTGAATCCAGTATGGTGGCTCCTCCATTGTTATATCCTGTGGTAGCTGAATCCAGTATGGTGGCTCCTCCATTGTTACATCCTATGGTAACTTTGAATCCAGTATGGTGGCTCTTCCATTGTTATATCATATGGCAACTTTGAATCCAGTATGGTGGCTCCTGGCTCCTCCATTCTTATTCTTTTATTTAGGGATGCTTCAGCTAACTAGGGTGCTTTGTGCTTTCATGTGAATTATGATTTTAGTTTTTTATTTCTGCAAAGAATGGTGCTGGAGTTGTGACCAGGGTTACAATAAAGCTGCATGTTCTTTGTTAAGATGGCCACATTAACAATCCACGAGCATGGAGGGCTTTTCACTTTCCAGTGTCTTCCTTAGCTTCTCTCTTCGGTACTTTCAGGTTCCCCATAGAGGTTGATCACGTCACAGGTTACATTTATTCTAAGGTTAACAACCTTGTTTGTTTGGTTTTGAGACTATGGTGAATAGGGCTGTTTTCTAATTTTTCTCAGTATGGTTGTATAAAGGAAAGCTATTTTTTAAACAATAATGTTGTACCTTGCTCCCTTTGCTCAGTATCAGTCCTAAGAGTTTCTGGTGGTCTTATAAGATTCTTATGTGCAGAGGCACATGCATGGCACAGAGGAGGGAACCCCGCCGACCAAGACTGAGGAACACTTGCCAGAGTGAAATGTGACAAGGGGGTAAAAATGACTGAAACTAATCTCTGCGTAGTCTCGAGACTCCGGTTCTATATCTTCCTCCCTTAACCTTTTCTAATACTCAACCACTTTCCTTGTGGAAATCATTTTTTTTTTTAAATTAAATCCTTTCTCTTACTGTTTGTCTTTCCTCCTTTCTTTCTTTTTTTTTTTCTTTTTTTTTTTCAAGATTTATTTATTTATTATATGTAAGTACACTGTAGCTGTCTTCAGACACGCCAGAAGAGGGCGTCAGATCTTGTTACAGATGGTTGTGAGCCACCATGTGGTTGCTGGGATTTGAACTCTGGACCTTCGGAAGAGCAGTCGGGTGCTCTTACCCACTGAGCCAACTCACCAGCCCCGAAATCATTTTTTATAGTTAAAAATGAATCCTTGGAATACTAACCGAATCTTGTATCATAGTTATGGGGGATTTCTTTCAAGTGCACATAAAGAAAACAATATCACTTGAGCCCCTGTAACAGTTTAGATGCACAGTAAAGAGAGATATAAAGATGCCTGTTTATTCTTGTGTTTGGCTTCATAGTTAGCATTTCTGAAATCAAAACAACAGATAGCTTAGGTCTGTACTATACTGTCCACCTGAAATTGCTAAAGGTAAAGAAAAAAAGTGTTTTGCCCTCCACGTCCTCCAAAGACAGGATGTGAGGTGACAAATGTGCTAAGTTGATTGTAATAGTCATTTCACATGTAAGTCATATATCATATCTCACACTACGTGCCTTTAATATAGCTATTCTCTGCCTGTTACACTCAATAAGTTTAGCATGAAAGGACACTATCTAGTCATAGGAAATGCCAACCCTCTCCAAATGAATAGAATTTCATCAAAATCACAATATGGATTTGGCTTTTTTGGTGGTTGTTTTTTTGTTTTGGTTTGGTTTTTTGGTTTTTGTTTTGTTTTTGAGACAGGGTTTCTCTGTGTAGCCCTGGCTGTCCTGGAACTCACTCTGTAGACCAGGCTGGCCTCAAACTCAGAGGCCTGCCTCTGCCTCCCAAGTGCTGGAATTAAAGGTGTGTGCCACCACCGCCAGGCTAGATTTGGCTTTTAAAAAGTATTAAATTCTAAAGCTCACTTGGGAGAAAAATGTGTAAGGCCATTCCTGTCACCTTCTTGAGAGATGAGTAACTCGGCAGAGACAATCTATGGCATTAAAATAGACAACAATCAATAAGTATATCAATGAAACAGAGGAAAGTTCAAAATAAAAGCAAGCAGCAACTGTAGCTGCCTACACAAGACCTGTGTGAGATCAAGCCAGTCAGCATTCCAGCATAGGTGAGATAGAGGCACAGGGCCTCACCCTAGAAAGAGCGACAGGCAGATGGTGGCTGCTGAGGGAGGAAGAGTCAGTTTCCTTCAGAGCACAGCTCCTACAGTTTCCCATGGTGCAGTGGGTGGCCCTAACCCATGTGCATATGGGCAGCTCTAACTGGACTCCGTGGGTTATAAAGAAAAAAAAAAAAGGACAATTGGAGGAGGGACATGGGGAGAGAAGCTGAAAGGTTGGAAGGTGGGTGTGATTAAAATATATTGAATACAAAGATGTTCTCAAAGAACAGAAAAATAAAGTAAAAAATCTCAAACTCTTTCCTATTAATAAAGCTAAAGACAAATGGCAATCTAATATTAATATGTTAAAAATATAAGCATAGTCAATTATGAGCTTTTGTAAAACAGCCCTATACAACAGCCATATATAAAAATCAAATAAAAAATAAGTTAGGCGCTCTCTACCTCTTCTCTTTTTCTGACTCTCTTCTCTCCCTCACCCTTCTCCCTCTCTCCCCTTCCCCTTCCCCTCCCCCTCCTGGCAGACCTCTCCTTTTCTCTTCTTTCTCTCCCTCTCTGTCCTTCTCTATCCCCTCTCTTCCTCTGCCTCTCCTCCCTTCCCAATGCCCCTTCCCATGCCCTCAATAAACTCTATACAAACAAACAAACAAACACTCAGGCATGTGTGTAAGAGCTGAAACTATGGAGCTACTATAAAATATAAAACATAGCATGGCTATAGGTAGGTATTAGGGGGTAGGATCAAAAAATAACAACAAAACTAAAAACCAATCCAAGGGTAATAGCCAGGAAATGACAGAACGATGATGACCTAGAATAGTACAGAACTCAAGCAACTCAATAGTAAAATAACAACTTTGATCCAATTAAAACTGGGCAAATGACACAGACAAAACGCCCAGGAAGTGTATGGAAAACTGCAGCAGCAAGAATGGAAGACCTGCAAAGATACGGAGAAACACCCATGTTGCCAATATACATTAAGTCACTACAAGTTAGTACAACTACCAGAGAAAACAGCACAGAATTCTTTACAACTCTAGAAACAAAACTGGTAGAAGTCTGTATTCCACGACTGGATACAGAACCAAGAAAATCGCCAGGTTGAAGAGATGCACTCCTGTGTTGATTGTTGTCCTGGTCAAAACAGCCAAGATATAGAATTAAGCCTGGAGATCTATTGATGGATCAGTGAAGAAAATGCAGTATACATGTGCATAATGGAACACTATTTGACCATTAAAAATGAGCTCTCATTTGCAGCAACACGGATCAAAATGAAAGGACATAATGTCAAATGAGTTAAGTCAAGTCCAGAAATACAAATACCGTGTATTTTCACTCACATATGGAAGGTGGAAAGTTTAAGTAGCCATAGTGGTTTGTGTCTATAATCTCAGCACGTGGGAGGCTGAGACAGATCTTGTTGAATTTAAAGGCAACCTGGACTACATAGTAAGCTCTAGGCCAGCTTGGGCCAAACAACCAGTCCCTATCTCAAAACAAATAAATGACAGCAACATTTACTTCATAAAAACAGAGAGGTTAGTAGAGTGGCTGGCAGAGGTGGTAAAGGTGTGAGAACAGGGACAGGGGCAGGGGCTGAGAGATGGCTGGCACGGTGGTGATGGGTTATGGAGAGATACAGAGGAGGAGTGAATAGACAGAAGGAGTGACTGGTGTTCTATGCACAGTACAGTAACAACAGGTGACATTACTAGCTGTATATTTCAAAGTTGCAAGCAGAGAGGATGTTAACTGTTTCCAACAGGAAGAAATTGTGACCGTCTGAGATGATCGGCATGCTGATCGTCCCAGTCTGATCATGACACATTCATACATGGACTGAAATACTGTGCTGTAATGAATTCATGTTTCACTATGTATCAGTAAAACATATGTATCTTAAAATTTAAAATTATAATAGGCTGGGATTGTTGCTCAGTAGGTAGAGCAGTTGTCTAAGCAAGTTAAGGCCCTGGGTTCAAACTCAAATACCAAAAAAAAAAAAAAAAAAAAAAAAAAGCTTAAAAATCCCAATGAAACTTTAATTCCCAGAACTCTCATAGAGATGGAAGGAAACATCAACTCCACAGTTGTCTCCTGACCTACACACACCATCAACTCTACAGTTGTCTCCTGACCTACATGCACCATGGCACATGTGTCCATGCGCGCGCACACACACAGTAATGACAATCTCTAACAAGTATGTGTAGTCACCAGAGTGAATCTGAACACTGATTTAAGAATGATTTGGCAAATGTGACCAAGATGAGCAAGGCTTCTTGGAGCATTATTCGCACAGCAAGAATACGAAAAGCAACCTTAATATTCATTGATAGGAAATCCGGTGGGGTCTTGGTTCGGGTATTGGGCAGTCAGAAAGTGTCATAGAGCTTTACAGAGGTTTGGAAAAATACCACCATGGCTAAGTAGGCCAAAGGAGGGAACAGATGTGTGTTATATAAAATCAGGTAACATGTAATTTAACAACGGAATTCTCAGGCAGCTTCTGCGTGTGTGCCGAATGGCTGCCGAGGCACAGGGGTCTGGGCGGATTCTCACTAAGGCAGCCCTCTCCACGCGGCTTTTACAGCGAAGGCAGTGTTCTGCATCTGCACTACTCATCAGCCAGGGGCTCTAGCTGGAGACTAACCGCTTTCCAGCGTGACTCAGGATCTGAATTGCTTAATTCTGTTTGATTTCAAGTTAAATGTAGCTGCATGTGGCTAGAAGCTACCACACGGTGTAGCTGATGCTTTATAACCTGCAGGGTGGGGCATGAGTAGCCAGCTTTCACAGCAGGTTTTGATGGGCTTAGCTTGGTATTCCCTCTAACTCCTCCCCTACAGTTCCTGGCAGCAGCCAGGTATGCTCCTCCCCACAGTTACCTGGCAACAGCCAGGGAGCCTGGCCCTATAAAAGGGGCTGCTTAGCCCCTCCTCTTATGCTCTTGCCTCTCTTTTACCTCTTGCCCCCTTGCTCTCCATTCCTACCCTTCCCCCTCTCCACATGGCCATGGCCAGCCCCTACTTCTCTCTCCTCTCTTTCTCTGCCTCTGCTACCCTCGTAACTCCCTTCCCCATGCCCTAAATAAATTCTATTCTATACTATACCAGTGTGGGTCTGGTCCCTCAGGGGAAAGGGATGCCTTGGCATGGGCCCACTGGGCCCCCCTCCCCCCACCCTGCCAGAACATACTCTTATAGCTCTTTCTCTTCTTATGGTCACAACACTTTTGAAGTGGGGGACATTGCATCTCTTTTCTTAAGCGGACAAGATTCTCTCTTTGGGGAATGTATATGTGAGGTGTGCACAGGGAAAGGATCTGCGATGAAAAGACACCTCTGACTTCCTTTCTGCTAAAGGAGTGTGAGGTGGCAGGCACCTAGGAGTTTTACTATTGTCTCTCTGACTGACACCACCGCACTGTTTCGGTTACTGTAGCCTTGTAGTATGTTTTGAAATCCTGAACTACTGAGTCTTTTTGCTGTTTCAAAACTTTGTTTTAGCTATTTGGATTCAGTCTGTTTCTTATGTCTATCTCTCTGTCTCTCTTTCTCTTTGACCGTTCTGTCACCTAGGCAATTACTACATTCCCCAGGCTGGTCTCCAACTCCCAAGTCTGGTGAGTCAAGCCTGTGGCATCAGCAGTACAAGGCCTGCCTGGCCTACAGAACGAGTTCAAGTCCCACCTGGACAATTTAACAACATACTATCTTGTTGTTGTTTTTAATGTAAAGAGAACTTTTGCAGAGTGACTCAGTGGTAGCCCGCATGCTCATCAGGCTCGCCTGCTCGCCCTCCCGCCCTCCCGTTGTCCAGCTTAATTCAAAGGAGGTGTTCAATATATTATTAACCAAATGAAGAGGCTAAAGAACACGCAAGTGTCCATTTCCTTTTGAGAAGAACTTCTCTGTAACCTTCTTCCTCTTTTAAGAACATTTGGTAGCTGTTGACATTTTTACTAATGGCCTCCTCCTCTCTACAGACATAAAATAATATTTACTGTGTATAAAAAACTGATGTTCAATATGCTTTGTTACCCATTAAAGGTTATAGTAAAAAGTCACCTTGTCATTAGTTCTGGTGGCTCCGGCCGTTACCGGATGCTTCCTTCTCTTTTCTAAAAGCAAGCCAACAGGAAACAACTATTAGCTAAACTAAGAGCCACACTGCAGTACTCAGATCATGCTCAAATATTCTGACATGTGATATTTGTCTCTGCGTGCCGGCATTATCTGCTTTTTCTTTTGCCTACACACTGTGTGTACACGTTTACTCACTATTTTTCCACTTCAGACTCTAGGCGCGAGAGCAGCCTCACTGGAAACTGTACCACTGTGTAACGGGGCTCACGCTTACCCCTGAGAGCTACACAGTAGGAAAGCCAGATCTCATGTCTGAAATAGGTGTCTGCTTTCTAACTACTGTGAACAGTTACTGTTAACTGTGAACACTGGGGTCTTAGTTATGGTTTCTCTTGCTGCAATGAAGCACTAGGACCGAAAGCAAGCTGGGGAGGAAAGCGTTTATTTGGCTTACACGTCCACAGCATAGTCCATTTTTGAAGGAAGCCAGAACGAGAACTCAAACAGGGGAGGAACCTAGAGGCAGGCGCTGATGCAGAGGTCATGAAGGTGTGTGGCTTGCCGGTTTACTCACCAAGGCTTGCTCAATCTGCTTTCTTATAGAACCCAGAACCATCAGCCCAGAGATGGCACCACCCACAATGGGCTGGGCCTCCAACATTGATCCCTAATTCAGAAAATGCCTTACAGCAGCAGGATCTTGTGGGAGCTCCTTCCTCTATGATGACTCTAGCTTGTGTCAAGCTGACATAAAATCAGCCAGTACACCTGGGAAACCAGAGTTCAAGGTATTTCATTCATTATTTACTTATATTTTTATTTATATTTTATGGTTTGTCTGCTTGTATGAATGCATACCACTTGTGTGCCTATGTCCCCAACAGCCAGAAGAGGGTGTTGGATCCCCTGGATCTGGAGTTGTAGGTGGTTGTGAGCCACCATGTGGATGCTGGGACTCACACCTGGGGCATCTGGAAGAGCAGTAAGTGCTCTTAGCCTTTAGCCATCTCTCCGTGTCAGAGTTCGAGATATTTTTTAAAGCTACAAACTATAGTCTTATAATTCATAATGCAAAATAACAAAAAGCCATTTGAGTTATAGTCTGTAGGTTTTGGTGTCCAGGTAGCAGCTGTTTTCTATAACTGGTATACACACTGAAAGTACTATTAAAAGTATTAAGTCAAGTGATAAGCCTCCACAATTCACAAGTAACTAGATCTTTTGTTTTACATATCCTCTTGACATGAACTATGTAAACAAATTAATATTGTATCTGATAGAAAATTTAAATTTAAAATGCCTGGAGGAATGTTGCTTCCCAGTAAATAACCACTTAAGACAGCAAAGAACAGAAAAGCCACCGGACATCAGCTGTCTATCAGCTCCTACTTACTGGCTCTGCTACCTTGACTTTGCTTTTAGTTGGTACTGAGACTCGAACCCAGGGCCTTGCTGCATGTGCTCTCTGCCTCTGGAACACACCTGGAGCTCCCAGCTTCACTTTCACTTTATACAATTTTCACTGTAACAACAGTTTGAGGCAACGCTTTCGTGATGCAGATCTGGACGCTTTGTAAGATGGCTCTGTAGCCAGAGTCATTCTAAGAAAGCCTAGTACGCTATCTATCTGTTGAGCAAGTTATGTTGTCAACTTTTATCTGTAAACTAACGCTGCATTTATACAAGTTAGATATAATTTCTGAAAGGGGGTTGCTAGTTGTTTATTTTCCAAATGAGTGGATTTCAGCCATAATAATGCCAATATGTACAAACTGAAAACTCCAATTTAAAAGTCTAATAGCCTATAGACAGAGTCTATATGTGCAAGGTGATTGCATTCCCAGCTGGCTTCACTGCATGTCCTTAGACAAGTCCTGTATGGTTGGTCAAAGACAAGTTCACTTTATGCCCTTAATCTATATAGTTTATATAGTTATATAGATGATTTTTACCATCTATCCCTGTACCAAGAAAACTATTACAGCCATAATCCACATTTGGCTTTTAAGCTGAATTAAAACTGTGGTTTCTCAGTTGCATGGCCACATTTGAAGGCCTCAAAAGTCAGACTAAGTCCCGAGGCACCACACGGACAGCGCAGAGATAGTGACAAAGCACGATGCTATGTTTGAGAATAAGAAGCTGGAGCAGGGGGGCTAGTGGGTGGTCAGAAAAGGCTGCTGTGAGGGGCTGACATTTAAGCTGATACTCAAAGATGTGACCAGCACGCAGAAATCTGCAAAGAACGTCCCAGGCACAGTCAACAGCAAGAGCAGAGGACTCAGGCACAGGTAAGCGTGGCTGGACCTGCACTCCAGCCTTCAGGAGGCTGGACAAGAGAGGAGGATCGAGGACAGCCTGGGCTCATAGTAAGTCCCAGGCTCCGTCTCAAAACCAATGGGCAGGGAGGCAGCAAAGGAAAGGTCTTAGAACCCATGCAGGGATTGTAGTTTTTAAAAACATTTAGGGTGTGTGTGTGTGTGTGTGTGTGTGTGTAGCACAACACACGTCTGTGTCACAGTATATGTGTAGGGATGAGGGGAGCTAGCAGGAGTCAGTACCCTCCTTCCATCATGTGGGTACTTCAGATTAAACCCAGGTAGTCAGGGTTAGAAGTAAGCTATTACCTGCTGAGCCTTCTCACTGGCCCAGAATGATTGATGTTTAAGTTTAAGTATAATTAAAAAAAAAAAAAAAAACAACAAAAACCCCTCTATGGATTATAAGGAGAATGTGAGAACACACACACACCCCCTGAAGCTTACCAGGACTATTGTTGAAATCTAATTAGAAGAATCTAAGCGTGCCCCTCTTCTCTACATCCCGTTTCTCACCCCACGTCTGTTGTCCCACACAACCTTCCTCACTTTCCCCTTTCCAATTCCCCCAAGGCCCTACACCCACACTTCTGGCCACTGTGCCACTGAAATGGCACTAGGGTCCCAGTGGCTGTCATCGTCCCCAAACCACTGCTATCTGACCTCTGCCACATTTCCCAAACTGCTGACCACCCCTCACCAGGGTCAGATTCTCTCCTTCAGCTTCTGAGACATTTCCATCACCTGGTGCCCCTCTCTCCCATCTCCCCAAGAACCCTTACAAGACTCCCCAACTTCAGTCTCTTCCTAAGGTTCTCGTCAGTAGCGAGTCCACGACACAACAGTTAGCATTCTATAGACTGAAACCACACTTCACCCTTAACTAATTATCACCTTGACTCCAGCTGCCATACCAAGTGTTGGACGTCTCCACAAGCATTTCAGATATGGCCTTCTTTCTCTCTCAACACACGCGCCTGTCAAGCCATCTATCATGTTAGAGCACCCTCACTCACACGTGACATTACCAGTGAATCATAGTGCTACCAGACGGAAACTACCAAACTTAAGTGGTAGGGAGCAGCAATGACTGGTACAAACTATTCATCCCTAGTTCCTCCCATATTTGATATTTTCAAACATTACTTTTCAGACAGACCCTACTAGGAAGCAGAATCTCCCTAGTGCCCTGGGATAGCTTCTAAATAGTGAAAAGGAGAGTGGTTTTTTAAAAATTATTACTGGGTCTACAGAGCAAAGTGATTTTCATATTAAAAATAAAGAAAGCAGAGTAAGATACCCTCTTTCAAAAGGAGAAATAAAGGAGCATATAATAAAATCCTCAGGTAATACGCAGCATTTAGTAAGCAGCTTTGGGATTTATATTCATGAAGTAGGGCTTGTTAACGTTGTTTGATGGTAATAACAGGCGCTGTTTCTCACCTCAATAGACGCCAATTAACTTTTCTCGACCATGTGGCTGTAATTTTAGTTCCTACCCTGGATTCTCCTCACTTCCTAAGAGGTTACTTTTCTTACTTGGCAGTTTACTCACCACCTTAAAAACCCTTCACTTGCCAATCGGCCATTTATTCCGTAAATCTGAATGACAGAAAAGAGATGGAAGAGGGTGGGGATGCTAAGCACCTCTTGAAGGGGCAGAGCAAAGGCTACATACAGTGCCAGAAATGGAGAAGGATGGGAGTTGGAACAAGCACAGGGTGGAGGGCTGACATTAGGCAGGGACTGGGACGGAGGATGCTATCTCTGAGCAGGTGGTGTGCATAGGGAGAAGACGTGGAGCTGGGACTGGGAAGGAGGGGGTGGGGAGCGGTGACAGACAGGCGACAGGACAGGAGACGCAAAAGGCTGAGGCTGAGAGAGACGGGACGCCGAGGGAAGGGAGGCTTGCAGCCGCGTCCCGGTCGCCGGGACACTTACTCGGGTCCCTCTTCAGGGCGCCGGGGGTCTCCTCCCGCAGGTGAGGGAATAGGAAGTCGCGCGCGGACTGCAGGTCCTGGAAGGAGCAGAACTGGACGATGGAGCAGGCCATGGCTGCAGGGACCCCGCCTCGCGGGGCTCGTGGTCCCTAGCCACGCCCGGGCCACTCCACCCGAAGGCTGACAGCACGGAGCCCCGAAAGCTTCAGCTACCCTGGGGGGGCGGGGACGCCAGACCGGAAGCTGTCAGCACTCCTCGCGAGGGGAGGGTGCTACGCATGCGCGGGACGCCCCGAAGCTGCGCGTGCGCGGGCCGAGCGGGAGCCGAGGGAGGGTGCAGCTTCGGACACGTGACTCGCGGTCTTGTGGCGGAGAGTTAGACGTGGAGCCTGGCCGCATTCTTTCTTGGGCGAGCTTGTCCCGTCATTCTGGCCTTCCTCCAAAGGTGATCTAATTGAACTTTGCGGGGGCCATTGAGTCACCCAAACAATCTTGTTGGTGTGCTTCTACGGACACGACCTAGATCGTTCGCAGATCAGGCGGTTTAAGCTGAGTGTGGGCAGGTGCCTGAGAACTTCGTAATTTTGTTTGTGCTTTTGTTTTTTTTTTTTTTAATGTGGAAGGCTATCCTCAGCACCTATACCCCAACTCCCAAAAGAGTCTGCGGCGCCTATGCCTGTAATCCTTCCTACCTCAGTCTGAGGCAGGTGAATTTCTGGCTGTTGAAGCCACTATCCTGGGCTACAATGCAAAAACAGTGTCTCAAGTAACAAAGCGATGGAAAGCAGCTCCTTAAGGGCTCGTATTAAATAAATACTCCTATCTATAAGTTGCCACGGTTCTGTGAAAGCCCGATGTAGTAACAGGACCAGCGCAGTATTGAATGGTGCTCTGTAATCGTCCGTTTGCCTTTTCATCCGTTTGTTCATCTAACCGCCCAACAAGTATTTGTTAGTGTTTTCCGTGCCAGCCACACTCTAGGCACAGAGCTTCGGAACAGAAAGGGACACATTCCTACGGAACTAAAAAGCTAGTGACTAACACAGGCCAAGTGAAGCAATTACTTACTCAGCTAACTAAAACTGAGAGAATGCTAGGCGGGAAAGAACAACAAAACAGCACGGCAGAACAGAGCTGGGGAGACTGACCCTGTACTTTTCCTTTGGGTTTTGGATAAGGAAAGCACCATCCTTATAGACTCCTGGAGGACTGGGGATCCGTTTAACCCCTTAAATACCTGGTCTCTAGCATGGGATCTGGCACCCAGTTGAGTCCTTGATAAATACTTACTGAAGTATATACACATAAATTAAAGACCAACCTGAGTCTTTTACTTGGATTTGAAAGTACATTTCCATATCTTGCCCAGTTAGACTGTCATAAATATCTTCAAGGAGTCTTGTTTCTTTGATTGTTTGAGATAAGGTCTAGCCATGTAGTCCAGGTTAGCCTCAAACCTTCAATTCCCCTCAATGTCCAAGCACTGGGATTATATGTGTGTACTGTACCATGGCTGACTTCAAAAGAATGTGTTATCCTAATTTTGTAAATGAAAAAAAAAATTGCTCTGTCTCTGATGAAGCTCTTGAAACCCATTTAGCTTACTTTCTTTTTTTTCTTTTTTTTTAAATTAGGTATTTATTTCATTTACATTTCCAATGCTATCCCAAAAGTCCCCCACACGCTCCCCCACCCACTCCCCCACCCTCCCACTCCCACTTCTTGGCCCTGGCGTTCCTCTGTACTGGGGCATATAAAGTTTGCATGATCAATGGGCCTCTCTTTCCACTGATGGCCGACCAGGCCATCTTCTGATATATATGCAGCTAGAGACAAGAGCTCCAGGATACTGGTTAGTTCATATTGTTGTTCCACCTATAGGGTTGCGGATCCCTTTAGCTCCTTGGTTACTTTCTCTAGCTCCTCCATTGGAGGCTCTGTGATCCATCCAATAGCTGACTGTGAGCATCCACTTCTGTGTTTGCTAGGCCCCTTAGCTTACTTTCTGAGATGTGTAAAAGCAAAAAAGATGGGCTGGAGAGATGACTTAGTGGCTGCCCTCCCAGAGGTCCTGAGTTCAATTTCCAGCAACCACATAGTGGCTCACAACCATCTGTAGTGTGATCTGATGCCCTCTTCTGGTGTATCTGAAGACAGCATACTCACATATAAAAACACTTAAAAAAAAAAAAAAAGGCAAAACGGATATTATTTATTTCAGTGTTTATACTAAAGCCTGTAGGCACTATGTCCTAAAGGAAAGTGATGTGCAATCCAGTTAGAGAATATTAGAGAATATTACAGGAATAATTTTGAGTCTAAAAGATGGGGCACGGAGCTTTGGCTTCTGTCAGGTCTGTTGAACACTTAGGCCCAACCGTGACACAAATGGTAACTGCCCTGGTTCTTACTTTTAATTCCTGCATCTAAACTGGACCAACTTTTACAAAATAAGATGATTTTTTATATTACATTGGCTCACCTCTAAGATACATGTTGGATTTGATTTACTGTAAGGCCATTTCAAGTATCAGGGACCTATAATTCTATAATCACAAACTGTAGAAAAGGCAGTTGCCTGTCATAGAAGTCCTTTCAGGGACCATCTTTTAAAAGGGTGTTGGGCTGGAGGGATGGCTTAGCAATCAGGATGCAGAGGACTCAGGTTTCTCCAGCCTCCTGTTGTGGCTCAAAACCATCTACAAATCCCGTTCGAGGGGATCCTGCACCCTGTGCTGAGCTCTTTGGAGGACAGACAGGTATGTGGTATGCATACGTACATGAAGATAAAACATTCATACACATAGGGTAAAGATAAATGCACCTTCCTTTTTGAAAGCCTGCAATGCTTCCTCAGAATACCCCTCAGTCCATGTTCTGATATAATCCAGATCTGATAAGATTTCCCCTAAAATCCAGCAACTGTGCCAAACTAAAATAAAATTTAAATCTAGGTCTGTAGCTTTAGTGATGAATACAGAGGATTCGACACTTCGTGGAAAAGTACAATGCCATGGTTTGAAAAGCACTGACGTTCGTTCGTCTTCGGGTAAATGCAGTTAGTGGAAGTGGCTGCGCTTGGCTGGTTCCGCTGGCTTTTGTTCTGTCCCGAGGCATTCATATATCTCTCTGTGGCATTCATTGAATCTCATTTCCGAGTTGGCTGAGCCTCAGACGTGAAGTTCTCTGACTTCCTTCCAAGCGGGGTTGAAAAGCTTCATTCATGACTGTTTTGAGGGACTTCAGATACCGTTCACAGGAGTGACAACAGGCTCAGGCTCTGAGCTCTTCCCTGCTTGCAGTGCTGCTGCAGTGGTTTAAGTGAAGTGGTGGGGGGAGAGGGGCTGTGTCAGAGAATGCCACTAAGTGCACAGTGTCAAGAAAGTGTACTGTGGGAAATGGGTCGCTCTTAGATGTCCCCACGTGAACAAGTTTGGGATTGAGAGGCAACCAGCAACCACAAGAAAGGCTCACATAAGGTTGTAGTTAGTACAGGAATGGTTAACAGCAGGCCTTCGCCAGTCCTTAATGGCAGCCCAAGGACAAAGGGTCCGAGCTGCAGGATTTGAAGCAGTGTGAGTCACAAAGCTACGGACTTAGAATAGGGAGCTCTGGGGTCCAAGTCAGCTCTGTTACCAGTCAGCTTTATGAACAGAGGCAATACACGCCACCTCTCTGGGCCCTCTTTCCTCCCTGTCTCTCTTTAATTCTATGTGTGTGAGTTCACATGCATGCAGCACTGTCGAGGTCAGAAGAAGGTGTCAGAGCTTCGGGAACGGAAGTTTCAAATGGTTGTTAGCCACCCAGTGGGTCCTGGGAACTGAACCCAGGTCCTCCATAAGGTAAGAAAGTGCTTTTAATCACTGATCCATCTCTCCAGCTAGGGACAGAGCTAATTTTATTGATCTATAGAATTGTGTGTGGGGGGTGCTGAGATCTCACGCCAATCCCAGGAATGTGTAGGTGTTGAGAATAGACCAGGAAGGGAGCTACCCCGAGAGAAGCACAGGTGGAAAGGGAAGGCATGAGGAGGACACGGGGAGGACAGGAGGAAGACAGGAGGAGGACAAGGGGAGGACACAGGAGGACAGAGGGAAGACAGGAGGAGGACAGGGAGAGGACACAGGAGGACGGGGGGCAGACAGGAGGAGGACATGGGGAAGACATGAGGAGGACAGGAGGAGGACCCGGAGAAAACAGAGAGGACAGGAGGAAGACAGGAGGAGGACAGTAGGAGGACACAGGGATGACAGGAGGAGGACACGAGGACAGGAGGAGGACACAGGGATGACAGGAGGAGGACAGGAGGGCATGGGAAGGACACAGGGAGGAAATGAGGAGGACAGGAGGACACGAGGGGGACACAAGGAGGACAGGAGGAGGACATGAGGAGGACAGGTGGAGGCTAGGTGAACACAAGGAGGAGGACAGCGGAGGATACGGGGAGGATGGGGGGGTAGGGAGGGCACTGGGATGACAGGAGGACAATTGGCTGTATTCTTTGCTCTTCTGTTGCTGTGATAAAATACCATAACCAGAAACAAGAAGTACATTTTGCTGAGAGATCACATCTTCCGCCACAAATGTGAAGCAGAGAGTGCAGCAGAAGTGGGGTGAGGCTATAAATCCTTAAAGCCCTCCCTCAGTGGCATACATCTTCTAGCTAGGCTCCACCTCCTAAATATCCTATCCCCTCCCCCAAACAGCATGACCTGCTGGGAAGTAAGTCTTCAAATAGGGGAGACTATCAGGGATGTTTTAATCCAAATCACCAAAGGTAACAGAGAGATGCAGAAGCCCCCCCTCCCTCACCCTGGCTTTGCTGAGGGACAGCTCTGGGGACAGCGAGCAGAAACCAGGATGTTCAAGGACTGCTTTTGGCTCAGCTAACATCTGTGGGTGGCTGATCACCCTGTAGGTGCTACAGTGGTCACAGAGGGAAGGACAACCAAGCTCTGCAGAGACCCCATGCCTGAAAACAGATGTACATGGATGACCCTAACAGGAAGCAGGGTGTGACGGGCGCCCTCCGTGGTGGCCAGGCTTGGTTGTCAGCTTGTCATATCTAGGAAGAAGGAATGGCAATTGAGACAGTGCCTCGGAAGGACTGGCTTGTGGGTGTGTCTGTGGGGCATTTTCTTGGTTGCTAATCGGTGTAGGGCCCAGTCCACTGTGGGCGGCACCATGCCTAGGCAGCTGGGACCGGGCTATGTAGGTTACTTACCTGGGCAAGCCAGAGGAAGACCGGGAAGCATTCTTTCTCCATGGTTTCTGCTGCAGCTTTTGCCTCCACTCCAGGTTCCTGCCTTGGCTTCCTCTCAGAGGTGGATTATAATCTGTAAGATGAGATAAACCCTTTTCTCCCCAAGTTGTTGTTTTTTTTTTGTCACGGTGTTTATCACAATAGCAGAAAACAAACTGGAATTCTTGGGCACCTTGGATAAAGGCAAGTAAGAACTGAGGAGTATTTACAAGGCTTATTTCATAGAAAAGTGGAAAAGAGGTGGCGGGGGGCGGGGGGGGGGGGGGAAGGAGGGATGCCAGTTTAATTCCTGCCTATCCAGAACGTTAAAATACAAATACTATGATCTGCTTTCCTTCTGCGTGCAGATGCCACTCACCTCTGCCTGTAACATAACACTAGCTCCAGGGGGATCTGACATCGTCTTCTGGTATTCTCAAGCACCATCACACACACGCACACGCACGTGCACATACATATACACACATACATAATGCATACATACATACATACATGTAAAAATAAAATAAGTTTTTTAAAAGAAGAAACAAGTGAGTGGAAAGATGGTTCCACAGATAAGAGTTCCAGCTGCTCTTGCAGAGGACCCGGGTTCAGTTCCCAGCACCCACTTGGTGGCTCTCGGGCATCTGTCACTCCAGTTCCAGGAGTTCTGACGCCTTCTTCTGCCTCCATGCCCAGTGCTCACATGTGGTCCACAGACACAGATGTGGGCAAAACATCCACACACATAAAATAAAAAATAAATACTTCTTACAAAGAAAGGCAGGCATGAGCATGGTTGACTGACAGGTAGTGCTGGGTGAGACCGTTAGGTCCTATCTTTATTCCTTCAGTGTCTTCGGGACTTCTCAAGCAAGGAGAGTTGACTTTTATGGAACCGATGACAAGCCACCTACCTACCCATTCACCCTTGCCCTTATTTTAAAACCTTTCTCTTTTAACAAGATAAACGTTATGTTACCGAGGTAGCTATAATCCTACATTTGAGAACAAACCCACTTCCCATCTTCTGTTGATTGCTTGCAGCCATGTGACTCAGTTCTGGCCAATGAGATGGGCGCACAGAGTTGTAAAGCTGCTTACCTGGGTCTCCAGGAAGCTCACTTAGAAGAACAGATAGATGGGAAAAACTGGTCTCTCCTTCACCTTTCCAGTTCCCTACCTAGAATTTAACGCCACAACAACTTTGTTATCCTCTCATGTGTTCATTAGCATATATTAGTTATACAATAAGGAATTACATTAGTGAATTTGTATATATTTTGATCATATGGGCCCTCATTACTCCTTCTTGTCTCCTTCCCACTTCAGCTGATCTCCTTCCTTTTCCCAAGTAATACCCCTTCCACTGTGTGTGTGTGTGTGTGAGAGAGAGTGTGTGTGAGAGTGTGTATAAGTGTGTGTGAGAGTGTGTGTGTGAGTGTGTGTGAGAGTATGTATAAGTGTGTGAGAGTGTGTGTGTGTGAGTGTGTGTGAGAGTATGTATAAGTGTGTGTGAGAGTGTGTGTGAGTGTGTGTGTGTGTGAATGTGTGTGAGAGTGTGTGTAAGTGTGTGTGAGTGTGTGTGTGAGTGTGTGAAAGAGTATTGTGAGAGTGTGTATAAGTGTGTGTGAGAGTGAGTGTGTGTGTGTGTGTGTGTGTGTGAGAGAGAGAGAGAGAGAGTGTGTGTGTACTGGTATGTGTATGAGTGTGTGTGTGTGAGTGTGTGAGTATGTGAGTGTGTGTGTGTGTGAGAGAGAGAGTGTGTGTGTGTGTACTGGTGTGTGTATGAGTGTGTGTGTGAGAGTGTGTATAAGTGTGTGTGAGAGTGTGTGTGTGTGAGCCTGTGTGTGTGTGTGTGTACTGGTGTGTGTACGAGTGTGTGTGAGAGAGTGTGTGAGAGTGTGTGTGTGTGAGTGTATGTGTGAGTATGTGTGTGTGTGTCCCAGTGAGTTGCTTTCAGGAGCGTGGATGACAGATTAACAACGAAGCACCTAGGGCGAATCATCAATCAAGGAATTGAATCTGCATTGTGTGGCAGAGCTGTTATCTCATGCTTGGACGACCACATCTGGATTTCTCACAGGTGACAAATCGATCTCCACATTTTTCAGCCTCTGCTATTTGGAATTTCCTGTTACTATGGCAGAATCTAATCTTGACATGCTATGACCTAGTTAAAGAGATAATATTTCCATAAATCTTAGCTAAAGCAAAGCATTTTTATTACGTGGATTTTTTTTTCTCTAGCATAATTCAGGAAAGGTTGGGAGAATTAGGTGGATGTTTTCAGCTGTTTAAGTAATTTTGGTTTCGTTGGAACATGAAAATAAGTCCCAGATAGCCAAGCACAGCCAAGAAAACCAGGCAGTCCCCAAAAGCCACGTGGGTTTTGGTTTAACCAAAAATAAGATTGATAAAAGATTCTGTGAATTAAAAGAATGGCCCCAGCGTTTGGTGGCTGGACAGTAAGTTCTCTCTAACAATTTTCACAATGAGAAGTGAAGGGTAGGATAGAGGGAGAAAATTCAGGAAGGAACTGTACTTGAACATGGGACTTCAAGTCTAAAAATAACCATTGGGTTTGTGGCTTGTGACTGAAGGCAGCTGAGCGGGACACATGTATTTGTGCCACGTGACACATGTATTACTGCCATATTTTCACCATTCATCCCTCTGGTAAAGGACATTAAGTTGTTTCCCTTTCCTGGCCACTGTGGATGGGGCAGCCATGAACATTGCTGAGCAAGTACCAGTGGGGTAGGATGCCCAGTTGTGGGGTAGGATGCCCAGTTGTGGGGTAGGATGCCCAGTTGTTGAGTAGGATGCCCAGTTGTGGGGTAGGATGTCCAGTTGTTTGGGCACAGGCTAAGGAGTTGTATAGCTGGGTCATATGACAGATTTATAGCTTTTAGAATTTTTCTTTCGAAGATTCTCCATACTGATTTCCACAGAGGCTGCACCCATTTGCGTTCCTGCAGCACCGGGTAGAAGCTGTTTGTTGTCTGTTTATTATTATTATTATTCATCTTAGCTATCTGATTGGGGTGAGATGAAATCTCAGTTTTTTTAATTTACGTTTCCTTAATTAATTACATCTTCCTTTCCAGGGATGATGAATCTTTCTGAGGTATTTCTTAGCTTTGTATTTCTTCTACAGAGAGCTATGTTTAGATCCCTAAGCCAATTACAACTGGGTTATTTTCTTCCTAAACCCTTTGGGCTTTTTGTTGTTCTTCTTTGTATATTCTGTATATTAATCCTCTGTTAGATGTATGTCTAGAAGCGTTCTCTTCCATTCTGTGAGTTTCTTCTCCTCTTGATTGTTTCCTTAATTGTACAGAAATGTTCTAGTTGTGTGAGGTCCCAGTTATCAGTTGTTGGCCTTAATTCCTTGGCAAGTAGAGTCCTGCTCAGGGAGGCCTTCCTACGCATGTGTCCCACGGGGACTGCCCATGTCTCCTTCCTACAGGTGTGTCCCACAGGTGCTGCCCATGTCTCCTTCCTACACATATGTTCTACATGTGCTGCCCATGTCTCCTTCCTACAGGTGTGTCCCACAGGTGCTGCCCATGTCTCCTTTCTACACATATGTTCTACAGGTGTTGCCCATGTTTTCTTCTAGTGGTTTTAGTGTTTGGAGTTTCAGATTGAGGTGTTTATCCACTTGGACCTAATCTTTCTACAGGGTGATGGATGTGGCTCTAACTTCATACTTCTGAATGTCGACATCCATTTCCCAAGCAACTTTTGTTGAAGACACTGTGTTTTGCTCCGCATGGTTTTTGACTTTGTCAGTTGTCAGAAGGCTCTAATCGTGAGTACTCATGTTTGGGTCTTCTATTCTATTCCGTTGGTCTACATGTGTCGGTATCATGTTATTTTTATTACTGTAGCTCTCTAATAAATCTTGAAGTCAGAAACAACACTCTCTTCAGTATTATTCATTTTGCTCAAGATTGGGCATCTGGGGTATTTTCTGGGCACCCAGACTAACAAGCATATACCCCCCCAGACACATGTATGCAATTAAAATAAAATAGAATAAATCTTTAAAAGCAACTTCCTAAAAAAAAAAGGCAAGCATAGGAGTGTGCACACTTAATCCCTGCATTCATCAGGCAGAGGCACAAGGATCTCTGTGAGCTCTGGGCTAGCCTGGTTTACATAGCAAGTTCCAAGCTAGCCAGAGCTAAAATACAATGAGATCCTGTCAAAACAAAACAAAACAAAAATCAAATAAAAAAAAAATCAAGGGTACCTATCAGGGCAGGGAAATTTTGTCAGATTAAAAAAAGAGAGAGAGCTGTGTCTTGTCAGCTGATCTGAGCTAGTTTGTGGGACAGAATGGTACAGAGGACATCGTGACCTAAAGCTATGGAGACAGCAGCAACCTGTGTGAACAAGAAGCAGCAGCTATTTTAGAATGTGAGGTGTGATGCTGTGGGTGGGGGTGGGCCCAGAGCAGTGGCCTCAGCTCCTTTAGGAATTTAGGGCTAATTAAGATTGCTCAGTCTGCTTCAAGGTGAGAAATGTCTCCTTTTATATGTTTTTCCCGTTTCCTTCACGAAAGCCACTATGCACACCTTACTGTAGTCTGCCTGTGTGAGGGGACCAGGGCTTGCTGCCCAGAGCAGATGGTATTTATTCCTCTGCCCTAGGGGTCTCTGATCTGTTCATGATCTAGATTCATGTTGAATTTTGACATCTGTCCTTACTGAGACTTTCACAGTTAAATTAGTTCCAAAGCTGAGGACGTTGGCCTTGGTGGGAACACTTCCAAGTGTTCCCACACCAGCCTTCTAACTTCTCCTCGCACAGACTGACATTCAATAAGCAAGGGTTTTCACCCTCCTAGATTCAGTCTTTTCCCAATGATGGAGTCGGGGACAACTGTCTTGTTAGTAGCCACTAAGGTGATGTGACTTTGCATTTGAAACTGTTGACTGCTGACTACTGAGGTACACTTTCTAGCTCATTTTCCTATCTTCCTTGTGCCCAAATCAAAGTAACCCCCCGGAGACGTAAATCATCACGTTTCTGACCAGCACAAAACAGGAATGAATGCTCTAAAGTGGATTTCTGACCATCTGTTAAGTCTTTTTTTTCTCACTCAAAATATCAAGAATACTTCAAAAGCCAGATAAAATGTTTTTGTTTTTTTTTTTTTTTAATTTCCAGATTCACCTTTTGAGAAGTCTGATTTCCCGAGCAAAATGAGTCAGCCAGGATCTTTCTAACTTGAAAATGTAATAACCTTTTTTGGTTTGTCTGCACTCTTGTCTCCTCCACTAGATGGCGATGTTCTCAAGGGCAGAGAGGACGATCCGTTTGCCTCTAGGAAGTTCATTCCTTTTACACACGTAAACAAACAAAACAAAACCTACTAGGCACTAGGACCTTATGACTAACCACATGACTCATTTCCAGCACACGCGTGTGCGCGCGTGCACACACACACATTTGGGTGGTGTGGGAGGTGCAGTCAGACAGACAGGAATACACCTGTCTTAGTTGCTTATCAGGCCTGGGCTGTAGCTCAGTTGGTAGAGTGCTCCCCTAGCTCAACCCCATAAAGCTGGCATGGTTACAACACACCTGTCTCAGCACTCAGGACTTGGAGTCAAGAGGATCAGAAGTTCAAAGCCATCCCTGACTACATATTGGATTTGAGATCAAAGTAGAAGAATATATATTTTCTTCCCCCAAACAGCCAGCAATCTTACAAACTTCAGGGAAGAGTTCATTAAAAACGATTCTAGGCGCTGGTGAGATGAATCTGTCAGTGAGTAAGGATGGTTGCCGCCAAGCTCAAGGACATGAACTGAATCCCGGTACCCGCATGCTGAAAGGAGAAAAAGGGGGTAAGAGGGGAGGAAGAAAGAGAGAGGTCGCGGGAGAAGGCCAAGGAGCAAGCCACATGCTTCAAAGTCACTTCACCCCACATCGCGCCCTACTTCCGCTTCCTACAGTTAACGCTACCTCTAGGAGCGCCCATCGGCTGGGGACCAAGCTTTCATCCCAGGTGACTTTGGGAGCATTCCAGGTGCAAACTATAACTGACTCCTTAAGGTCGGGAATTTAAGCTTAAATTACAGCACTATGTTGTGACTAGTTGCTATCTATGACTTATATCTTAACTGTCCCCAACACAACAGTGTCCAGCGGCTGGTCTTTGGGAGGTGATTGTGTCCCAGAGAGCTCTAACATCATAAATAGACTAATCCATCGGTAGATTAATAACTTAATGGCCTATAGCTTTTTCTCCAGCCTCTTTCCAGGCGTCATGAGGTGTGAGCTTCTACACCTGGCTTTGTGTCTTTTCTTTTCTTTCTTTCTACATCATATCCCCACTCCCCACTCCCGGATTTTCAAGACAGAGTGTCTGTGTGTAGACCTGGCTGTCCAGGAACTCGCCGCTGCCTGCCTCTGCCTCCCGAGTGCACCACCACCACCCGGCTGTGTTTTCTTCGTCCATAGCTTTCATCTGTGTCTTCAATGACTTTTAGCTGCACCTGACATTTATTTTAATGCCAAACCGGTCCTGTTCAGAACAGTCTTTAATTCCTGGTCTCCTCACTAAGCTTTATTCTTAGCGCAAAATAGCCACGAATGACGGACGGACCTAGCTGCTGTTTGAAAGGGAAAAGGTTAACTGTTGTGCTCAAAGACTCGGTGCCGAGGGATTCTGTGAATAACAGCTGTTAATGTTTAAAGTTACTTCCATTTATGATAACACAGAATGAATATGGGTTTTATGTGCAGGAAGGAACCATCACAGTTCACTTTTTGAAATCTTGTGAAACCACGCTAGTAACCCGCTAAACCACAGCCCAGCAGTGGCTGCCGCTGCGCAGCACCGTTCTGCCTGTCTGCTCCCTCTCTCCCGCTTCACCTTTGCACACTAATTATATACTTTATGTTTACCTGACATTATGCAATTTGTAGGCTTAGCAGAGCTTAGCCATTCTAGGTAAGCCTCATTCTCTAGAATAAACTTTCCCCTTGGAGAAAAATATTTTTGTTGTTATGATAAAAAAAAAAGCTCCATAAACTGGCAAAAATCTATTTTGAGATTTTTTTTCCAAAGAAATTAAATTTCAAAATTGCTGAGATGTTAAGTAATGAATAAAATAAAGGGATTAATAATTCATTCGTGTATTAATAAATATTTCAGCACTAAATGGAGCCCTGGTAAATGCACATTAATATCTTAGTAAGTGAAATTCTTTGAATGTTTTCTATATTTTAATTTAATGTATTTAGTATTGACCATGGATCTATAGAAAGGAGGTTTAACAAAAGTCACTAATAAATATGAAAAGGAAACTTTGAGTGGTTTGAATAAATGAACATGGTCACAGTGTAAGACATTTGAAGGCAAGGATAGCTACCAATCACATCCTCAATGCGAGTGCTTTTTACTAATCAGGATTCTTCTTCCTTGAGATTTGCTAAGAAGCATTCCGAATCAGTGCTGTTCCAATGGAGTTGTAGCTTCTCAGTAGATGTGTCTTCAAATGTATGCTTTCAACTAATTCTAATTTCACTATTTAAATATTAGCCATAACTTTGGGGACTGTGCGCACGCGTGTGTGTATTGGTGGTTATGTATGTGTGTATGTGCCTTTTTATGTGTTTATATTTTGCTTATTGGTGTTTTGAATTTTTTAAAACAATTATTCATTGTGCAGCTGTGTGTGCACACACATGTGCCAGGGTTTGCTTGGAGGTCGGAGGACAGACACCTTGTGGGAGTTGCCTATCACCACGTGGATCCAGACATGGCTTGGTCTCAGGCACCTCTAGTCTTTGGGCTATCTTGCTGGCAATTTAGTTTTCTTTGACAAAGGATCTCACTATGCAGCCCAGGCTCGCCTTGAACTCACAATCCTCCTGCTCAAGCCTCCAGAGTGTTAGGATAATGAGCCAGCATGTGGCAGCAGTACATCTTGCCTTTATTGTGCAAACTAAAACCATATTGGAACAGAGGCCCGAGGTCACACCCTGCTCAGTTGTGGCTCTAGTGATGTCACACCGAGGACCTGTAACCTTCTGCTTTATGCGTACACTGCAGAAGATGGCCTCTGGAAAGTGTCATGTAGCACCATTGTCATTTTTGTACCAATAACACTGTTCTTTCCTCACACTGTACATGTTAGTGTTACTCAGGTCGGTTGTGGGGACCAGAAACACCCTGAACACTGCTAATGTCCCTCCGGGGCACAAGGTCACCTCCCAAGGGCCACCAGCTCTATAATAATGTTTTCTACAAGGATCTTGAACTTAAGAGACCTAAAGTAGAAAAGTCCCAAGAATCAATACTTCATTCATTCATTTACTTACTAACTCATCCATCCATTGTCTTACTCATTCATTCATCAATCCCAGATCATTCACTCATTCACCACACCTTCAAAATACTCTTTGGGCCGGGTGTGGTTGTACATGACTTTAATATCAGCATTTGGGAGGCAGAGGCAGGCGGATCTCTGTGATCTATAGCCTGGTCTACGTAGCGAGTTTCAAGAGACCCAGGGCCACTTTGAGAGATGCAATCTTAAAAAAAGAAAAAAAAAACTCTAGGATCTCATGGACTCATTCACCCAGGCACAAATATTCACATACACCCATATGGACACACCTTTAATCCCAGCACGTGGGAGGCAGAGGCAGGAGGAGTTCTGAGTTCGAGGCCAGCCTGGTCTACAGAGTGAGATCCAGGACAGCCAGGGCTACACAGAGAAACCCTGCCTCGAAGGAAAAAAAAAAAAAAAAAAAAAGGAAACACATTCATCTCATTAGTATGCAAATTGGCTTTAATCTTTAATAATTGATAAAATTAAATGTCTATCGAAGAGTTGTTTCAAAGAAAAGTTTTAAATTTATTTTTTGAAAATTCCATACATAAGTACTGCGTTTACATTATATCTGCTCCACTCTCCCCCCGCTCCCATCTCCAACTTCTCCTCTACCCACGCCCACTCCCTCAGTCTCATGCTTCAGGATATATATGATCTCTAAGCTTCCTGCTCCTGCCGCCACGCCTGCCACTTGCTGCTGTGTCTCCCTGAGAAAATGGTCTCTTCTTTCTTTCTCTCTTCCTTCATTTGCTTTTGGTCTTGATGCGTTACCACAGTAACAGAAAAGTCACCACTATATTCTATATCGCAAAACACCGTAGACAGCATCTAAGGACAGACACCAAAGATTGTCTTCTGGTGCCTGTGCGTGTGCACCATGTGCGTGCACATAAATACGCACACGCATCGAATGTAGGTGCTCGGAGTCCTTCAGTACCAAATATTCAGCCAAGATTTCATTCTTTATATGAAAATAAACAGTCATCTCATTGGTATGCAAATGTGCTTTAATCATTGACAGATGTTAAAACTACACGCCTATCAAATTATTCCTAAGTAATGTTTTTAATTTACTTTTTAAGAATTTTGTTCATGAGTACTGTGCTTACATCATCTCTGCCCTGCCTCTCCAACTTCTTCTGTATCTACTCCCCCTCCCTCTCAAGTTTATGACTTCGTTTTCTATAATTATTATTGTTAGACACACACACACACACACACACACACACACGCATGCACACATAGCGTTGCTGCTATGCATGTGTGTTTAGGGCTGGTCCCTGGGATTGGGTAACTCCCTAGAGGTTCATGCCTGGAGAAAACTGATTCTCTCTTTCAACATCCATTGACTCGATCACCTGTACATCATAATCTGGGGGCGGGGCCAGGTATTTTCCCAATCTTATTGGAAAGTTGACTGGTGTTGTCGTTACATCTTGTTTAGGTGACCATGCAGTCAAGATTCCTGGTAGCAGCATCCCTGCCATGTCTAGAAGATACTATCTCACGGCAGATATTTTGGTCTTCTGTCTTGACAGGAGTTCTAGGCTGTTGTCCACACCGTTTCCCGAGCTGTAGGCCTTGGGGTTATGTTGTTCAAGGGCTGATCAGGGCTGAGCATCCCCGTCACGTGTTCTCCACATACATTTTGACCAGTTGGATAACTCTGCAGTGGCTCTAAATGAATTTCTTCGTGAATTATTATCAGTAGATGTTTGATTAGCTTGCCTATTTTATATGCTGCACACCAGGATTATGCATACTTTTTTTTTTTTTTTAGACAGAAGGGGGTTGCAAGAGTCAAAGCTTAAGAAGCTCGGGTCTGGACCCGGGCTGCCTTACTCAGAAGAGCACACACCACCAAATGCATCCTGAGAAGCCTCAGCTCCCTGAGGTGTGGTGGCCATTAAGGCATACTTGTCTATTACATCCTGCACATGCCCATCGACATCATAACTATGCTGATTTGCAACCACAGCCTTCTGGGAACACAGCTATGATGGACTCCAAGCTTCCTTTGTCCTCTATAGATCACTGTGAGGGCAATAGTGTCTTATTCGTCCTCTGTGCATCCCCAGATCACGGTCTGGGTAAATGTAAAAGACATTTGCATGAAGTCTTTTAAAATTTAAAATTTTTATCACAATCTGTTTGGCCTTAGCTCTCTTTATGACCTAATTAATCCAGGATGGAGCTGGTTCCTCCTAGTAGTCAGATAACTCAGCCAGTTAGTGTCTTCCATTGTGACACATTCCTGGCTGGAGGGAGGAGGGAGGCAAGAGACTAACTTTCCAAACCCCGGAGAATGGAGACTTACAAGGTCCTCAAGGCCTCTGCCCAAGGATAGAGGCAGTAACAGTTGCTGCAAAAGTTAAACAACTGAGGCAGAGTTGCCTGGAGGAGCTGCTCCAAGCTGTCTGGCCACTGCTTGGCAGGGAGAGCTCCAGGGGTGCAGCTTTCATGATATGTCACCTTTCTGGGTGGCCTTTTAAGGGTTGTAGCTGTCAAGCAGTCCAGTCAAACACCTAGGTGTAACTCATTCGTTTTCCAAGTTGACTTGGCTAGAATCATTCCTTGGGCCTGGCGTTGTTTCCCTACCTGGGGATGTTTGTGTTGTGTCTCCTCAGGAAAGTACTATACAACATCAGTTTAAGGATCACTTCCTTAAGGATAGTTTCCCAGATAAGGTCACTGTTACCATGCTAGTCCCAGAGAAGTCTCAGGTCTCTATGGCAATGTTTATTCCTTTATTTATACAATCTCTGAGTCCTGTCGTAGCCAGCAAGCACCAAGAGGGCTAGACATGAAGATCTCGGCTTTGGTACGGCACTTCAGCACACCCTCAATAAAGTTTCAGGAATAAAAGAATTTTGATTAATAGCATTGGCGAGCCTGATCTTTCCTTTCCTCTAACCCTCCACTGGCTTCACAGTGGTCACAGTTGGCAAACTGCTGGCTTTTTTTTTTTTTGTTGTTTTGAAAGCACCGTGTATTTCTGTCTACTGTGTGGACATGGTGTCTTGGTGAAGAGCAGTCAGGATGCTTGTCCCACGTGCGTGCGCATGCCCATGCAACAGCGTGCTCTCTCACTCTCTGCCCTTCAACTTCAGTAGGAGTGTGCCATGCTCTCTAGCGAAGTAGGAACTCAGATGCTCTGAGTTCTTTTCCTAATTTGGAGGAACCACTAGAGGGGGCAGTGACATTCTCTGTTGCATGTGGATTGTAGGATAATGGGGTCAGATGGGTCTGTCTGACTTCTCCCACTTACACAGCAAGAACAGAGAGCAAGAAAGAGGAAAGGGTTTCCCAAAGGCTACAGAGTTAGACAAAACCAAGACTAGAGCAACGACTTTCGCTTCCCCGCTCCGGCTTCCATGAGCAGCACAGTCTCCTGCTCCCAGACATTGGAGGAGTCCTATAGGCTACCTGGATGTGGACCATGTGGGACAAAGCTGGTTAACTCATCCAGAATTCCCTGGGCTGCCAATGTTTTCATCCAAGTTTATTTATTAGTGGTCCGAGAATATGAGCATGTGTGCTGGAGGGAGGGAAACCACGTGGCAATGGAAGTAGCGCTGAGCCCCTGCACTTCCTATAAATGAGATGCAACTGATAACAATGGCTACTGCTCTGTTCTCGTTGGTGCTACTTTTTGCACCCCCCACCCCCGGCCAGTGTCTACCCCTCCCTACCACTTACAGAGGCATGGGCCAGTGGCAGGTGCTGGCTAACCAACTCCTCCCTGGCAGAGTGATGGTTTAGGGGAGGGTATCAACTTCAGGTGAATGTATGAGGGGCCTCAGTGGAGTCTCAGAACTTGGAATCTTCCTGCCGCCATCTCCCAAGTGCTAGGATTACAGGTATATGCCCGAATGCCCACATGGGAAGTCTTGCTTAAAAAGCAGATAAGAGAGTTCTGGAAAGACCCAGAGAGAAGGTCCAGGCAGAGAACAGAGCTCCAGGTCCAATCCTCTCACCCTGGTGTCTGAAGTGCCCCTCACAGTCTTTGAGTTGCTCTGAGTTGTTCCTCAAAGATCATTTGACTTGGATCTTTGAAACTCACAACGAAGAATTTTGGTGCAATTCTAAAGCTTGTTAGAACTTACCAGAACTAGCTCTGAAACCGAGTGGATGGGCTGTTTGGAGTCACTGGGAATAGGGGATCATTTTCCTTCTCCATACGGCTGTTAGGATGAAGACACGACTCAATCTCTTAAGAACAGCAGTTGAAGATGCAGACCAATCAGCTCTCTGCATTTCCCGTCTGTCATCTGTCTTTGCTCAGTCAGGAAGGACGAGTTACCAGTGAGGCCAAGGGCACACTCTTGTGACTCAGTGACTTCTGCTCTGCCTATAGCACAGGCTTTACTCTTAAGCACCATGCTGTTTTGCAGCTCGTCCCCTGAGTGGTGTGCCAGTATGGCTCATCTGTATGGGCAGCACTGGGTAGTTAGAAGTGCCGTGCTGACCTCAGGGAACGGCGTTCAAGCACCAGCTCTGACCTTCTCTGAACCATCATACATCTCTGGGCCTCGACTTAATCAGCTTAAAACTACAGTATTTGAACAGCATGATCCTAAGATACCCTCTGGCCTTAAAGTTATATCATCACCAAAGAACAGTTCAGTATATATTTTGAGACCAGCATGTTGATCTAACTGACCTTGCTCCCACTCCCCAATTGTGCTTAATTTCACCGTTCTTCTTGCCAGTGCCCAAGGCTAGCAGCGCCTTTCACTATCTTTCAAATAATCTCTGATTCAGGCACAAAAGTGCAGGCTGGCCCTCCCTCCTTAACAAATCATTTGTTACCCTGAGGCTTGAACGTACGCTATGGCACGGAGGAGGACGAATGCCTCTTTCAGTGATATTAATTACTGTGAAGTAGCAATTCTGTACTTCAGGGCCTAGGAGGAAAGAGCTTTCCTCGCATTCTCACCTCTGCCTCCCAGACTCCCTCAACACATCCACCTCCCAGGCTGCGAAGAGCCAGGGTTGCTAGGAGACCTGTTCGACTGTGGAATAAAAAGGGAAGCAGATACTTCCTGGATGCCCCCATCTAGTTTTAAAAGACTGAGTTAAAGTACAAGTGGAGGTGGTTAGGGAAGGGAAGTGGGGGGGAGGGAACGGGAGATACACGTGAGAATCTGAAGTCATCCTTGCCAGGGCCAAGCTTGTCTTCAGAAAGCATGAGCTAAATCTATGCACCCCGGGTGGCAGAGCCCGGCATACGGTACGGTAGAGCCTGGCATAACTGGGTGGGGGGATGATCAATCAGACCCTGAGAGACTCATTTAGGATACAAAGTTGAGGGTCCTTTACAGAATGCTTGTGACTGTAGTTCAGTTGCTAGCATGGATGTAACCCTGGGTTCGAGCCCTAGCACTACATAAAAACTGAACATGGTGGTAACTCAAATGTAAGGCCACTCCACTCAGTAGGTGGAGGTAGGATGATCAGGAGTTCAAGGTCATCCTCAGATACACACCCAGTTAAAGGCCACCAGGGCTACATGGCACCTCTACCCCTTCCTCAACAAAGTGAGGTCTACCCCATGATCTCAGTTACTGTTCTGTTGCTCTAATAAGACAACCTGACAAAGGAGACGTAGGAAGACCTTATTTTGGTTCACAATTCCAAGGCATAGTCTATCCTGACAGGGGAGTCAAGGCAGCAGGAGCCTGAAGCAGCCGGTCACCTTTTATCCTTAGCCAGGAAGAAGAAAGCGATGAATGCTGATGTTGAGTTCATGTCCTACTCTTCATACAGTCAAGGATCCCAGACCAGAGGATGGTTCCGCTCACAGTGCCCAAGTGATGCTACAACTCTTCCAGTTGACAGCTGAATTTGACAGTACTCTCATGCTATTGGTGGGTTTTCTGGACACGGTATCTGGCACATGTGCCAAGCTCAATAAACGGTCATCATTATTGTGCTTGTTATTGTTGTGATTGTCCTTGTAGGTATAGATTTTGTCTCTGTAAGTATTTTTAGTTGCCGTGGATTAAAAACTTTTTTTTTTTTTTAAAGACAGGGTCTGGCTATGTAGCCCCAAACTCCTGATTCTTCTACCTCAGCCTCCTGACCGGTAAGATGATAAATATGCCACCAAACAAACATTTTTACCATAGACCTTGTCATCATTTAATGTCCCTCTAAAAGCATATTGTACTATTCCTATACATGTCTAAAGCATACACTTAGAGTCTGTTTCTTTTACCCAACCCACAGGTACTATGATCTTCAATACTTGTCTCAGAATCCAAACCAGATAAGCTGAAATAGCTATCATAACAAAACATGCACCATTCATAAACTCAGGCAAGCAAGTGCCACTGTCCTTTCATTCCTGACTTTCTGAGCATTTTGGCTAAGCTGGGTGTGGTATGTCCCCATCCAAGAAAACATTGTTTGGTGGGGCATACACCTTCCTTGGGTACCTCTGCTGTCCATCTAGTTTGGGCCCATGACCTGGACAAAACTGCCTTGCCTGATGTTACTCAGGCTAATTGCTTACAGCAGCAGCTTCTTAGACAGGAGGCTGGCAGTGAGCTCTATGCTAGGAGGATTCATAGCCTGGAAAGACATAACACTTCCAGACATGTGGTGGCCAGGTCACGTGAGGTCTGGGATCATCTGAAGCAGGGAGCTTCCGGGAATGCTGCCTCTTGCAATGTTGCCGGGCAGACAGGGGAACGCAGCTCTTTCTGAATTCAGAAAAGAAAACAAAGGCAAAACAAAAGGTGATGCGCTCGCTTTAAAACTCTGAGGAGAAAGAGCATTTGTAAAACTACCCACAGACACACAATACCTCACTCGGAGCTCTCAGACTAATTGAAAATTCAAAGCAGGGGTTAGGGGTGGTGCTAAACTTCTGCTACGTATGAGGATCATCTCTGAAACATCAGTGAACACGAAGTTCTTCAGAATAATGGTCAACAGCCTGCTTCCATTAAGCAGCTCCAGAGTCATGACCTTTATAGCCATGACTACCTCTGCAACTTCAGTTGAACCACATGTGGGAGGCAGCCAGGAAGAAGTGGGTCTGTCCTTCCAGTCCCTATCAGCTGTAGCAGGGAGAGGGGTTGACAGACAAGCACAGACTATAAGAAGTGCATTTTTTCCCTTTGTCTTTCATGATGATGTTGCTAATCCAAAATTTCCAGACTGCTTAAAGATGTGTTCATGCCCATCCTTTAAGCAGGCTCATAAATTAATAATATGTTTCTGTAGCTGCTTAATGTTATTTAGTGATACACACATACTTTGGGTAATGCATATTATGCAGATAGATACATTACATATATTATACATATTCAGGTAATATCACATGTAAGTTAACTATCTTTTTTTTTTTTTTTTTTTTTGGTTTTTCGAGACAGGGTGTCTCTGTGCAGTCCTGGCTGTCCTGGAACTCACTCTGTAGACCAGGCTGGCCTTGAACTCAGAAATCCCCCTGCCTCTGCCTCCCGAGTGCTGGGATTAAAGGCGTGTGCCACACATGTAAGTTAAAGAGAACATTTTTGCCTGTCTCTTTCTCTCTTCTTCCTTTCTTTTATCCCGGCTCCCTGCTCAAGTTTCAAGCCTAAAGCTCAGCTTTGGCCCAGCCTCTTCCTTTGACCTTATGATGAAAGTATCTCTTTAGAAGCAACAATCTTATTCTTGTGTCTGGCTCTCCCACTGGAGGGAAAGCCACCCACTTTTACCCTCTTTATGTAAAGAAAGGAGAGCTTTGACTGCGCTTTGACAGGTGGTGACCTGTCTCCTGACTCTCACTTTAGAGGAACGGGATGTAACAAACTGGACAACAGCCAGGATTCAAACTCTTTTGATTTCTGCCTCTGCCAGCTGCAGATGACTGGATGTCGCTCTGTGCTGCTGCCCTTTCGGTCCCAAGCCCTCTTCAGCAGTTACATACGAAGTTTCATGCAGCGCACCTGGTGGTTCAACTCAGCCTGCCAGGCTCTGCCTTGCCCTCTGACTCTCTTGCTGTGTGTGTGAAAGGCTTTAATACAAAAAGCTATATTGGAAAAATCTATTTCTGAAGACCCCACTCTACCACTGTCTCTCCACTTTCCCCTACTTTGAACATACAACACAGTCCACACAGACCTGTATGTGCACACGATGCCTATGGCTTGTGTTTCAAGGTTATATCCTTGAGTTCTCTGGAAAGGCTTTTACAGCTATGGAGTTTATAACCTGGTATGTCATAAACACAAAGTATACAAGTTTGCTTAGGATGCTTAACTGTATTCAGGGAAGCTCAGGTTTCTTTTACATTAAAAAATCATGTGGTTTGCATGTATGTATATGTATGTATGTGTATCATGTGGATGCTTGGTGCCCATGAATGCTAGAACTGGAGTTAAAGATGGTTGTGAGCCCTCCTGTGGATGCTCAGAACCAAACCTGTATCCATTGCTAGAGTAGCAAGTGCTCTTAACTGCTGGGCCATCCTACGGCAGTAGAGGGTGATTGACACTTTGGTCAAAGTTAGTCTTTCTATAAAGAGACTTAGGTTGAAGTCTGAGGAAAGAGTAGGGACGGTGATGAAGAATGAGCTAGGCATAGGTGATAGAAAATGGCTTCTGCGCAAGGCCTGGAGAAGGGCTCATTGAGGAACTCTCTCTCTAGCAAGTCAGGCGGCAGGCCAGTGTGGGAGAGATGAATTCCTGTCACCCTCTTCTGAGGAGCCCGCCTTTAGTATAGCCTTAGTATCAATCAGTTTTTGTTATTGTGTCAAAACACCCAAGAGAAACAGTTAAAGCAGAGGAAAGGTTTACTTTGCCGAGAGATTTCAATCTATTGCTCTTTTGACCTGGGTTTCCGCAGAGCATCACAGCCGAGGGTGTGTGGTGGAGTAAAATGCTTCTTCTTGGCTTCTAGGAATCAGGGGGCGGGGGAGAGAGAAGGGGAGAGGAAGGGGTCAGGGAAGGGAGAGGAAGAAGGGAAAGGACAGGAGAGCAGAGGAGAGGAGGGCTCTCAACCCCTTCAAGGGTACACCTCCAGTGACCTAACTTCCTCTTCTGCTGAAGTTACCCCCTCCCAACAGCAGCCAAACCTGGAGCTTTTGTGGGGCATCCCAAATCTAAACTTCATCTCTTCTCCTCAGCCCGGACACCACTCCAGAAAACAGTAGCTCATTAGTGCTAGCAGCTTGGTGGGCAGAAGCAGTTGTCTGATAGGGGGATGCTTCCGTTCCCTTACACACAAGGGGCTGGGGTTCAGAGGGGACTCTGACAAAGACCACAAGCAAATCGGCTTGACTCAGCTTTCCTACACTGAGAGATGATCAATACCTGAGAAAGACAAATGCAAAGTCTGTGTGAAAGCAAGGAGTATTGATAACCTTCTAGATCAGAGAGGAGACACATTGAACTCTGTGGCTACAGAAATGGGGTCCAGCTGCTGTTTCTGTTTCTTTTCTTTGTGTGTGTGTGTGTGTGTGCATGTTCATGTACAAGCAGGTATATAGGGGGGGCTTTTCATGTACAAGCAGGTGTGTGTGCCTGTGTGTGTTCACATGTAAGCAGGTATGTGTGCCTGTGTGGAGATGCTCACATGCAAGCAGGTGTGTGGGTGTGTATGTGCATGCATATTCACATACAAGCAGGTGTGTGTGGATGGGTGTCTGTGTGCATGAATTTTCATGTTCATGTGCAAGCAGATATGTGTGCATGTTCATGTGCAATTATGTGGATGTGTGTTCACATGCAAGCTGGTATGTGTGCATGTGTGTGAATGTTCATATGTAAGCAGGTGTGTGTGTGTTTGTGTGTGTGTGTGTGTGTGTGCATGTATGTGTATGTTCATCTGCAAGCAGGTGTATGTCCATGTTCACATGCAAGCAGATGTGTGTGCATGAGTGTGCATGTGTGTTCATGTTTCACATACAAGCCTGTGTGTGCGAAATTATGTGCATGTACATGTGAAGGCAGGAGGATGGCACTGGGTATCTTCCTCAGTTGCTCTCTGTTGCGCATGCCCAACTGGCCAGGAAGAACGACGCTGCTACAGGATCCTTCTGCACACGTTTATTCAGCCCTGTTTCTTCTTTCTCTATATCTCCCTTGTTTATATCTCCCCCGAACCCTGGACCTCTCACTCTTTTATACTCTCAGTTCCTATCCACGCACAGCAGGCCACGCCACCTCACCAGGCACGCAGCTTCAGCTAATCAGGGCAGCAGGGGCATATCTCCATCAAAATGGATTCACCAGTATCCTGGTACACCTGCGCAGCTCTCAAGATGTTTGTGGCTTATATGAGGAAGTCAGGTGCAAGTCATACGACTTAGCTGCAGTCCCTGGCGCCTTTGGGACTGCTGCCACATCCGCTCCTCACAGCTCTCCACTTTATTATTGTTATTATTATTATTTTGTTTTCGAGACAAGGTTTCTCTGTGCAGTCCTGGCTGTCCTGGAACTCACTCTGTAGACCAGACTGGTCTCAAACTCAGAAATCTGCCTGCCTCTGCCTCCTAAGTGCTGGAATTAAAGGCATGTGCCATCACTACCTGGCTCCACTTTATTTTTTGAACCAGGGTCTCTCATTGAAACTGGAGCTCACCAAATCAGCTAGACAGGCTGGCCAACATGTCCCCAGCCCTAGAATTAGAGGTGTACACTACAGTGCCTGGCTTTTTACAGGGGCACTTCAGACTTGTGAAGCCAGCATGTTACTGACTGAGCCATCTCCCCAAAGTCCCCAGTTGTGGTTTCCAGCAATTGCACATATTAGAGTCTGAATAAATTATTTTTTCTTTCCAACATGGTTTTTAATTATCTACTGAAGCTTTTGGGGCTTAATGAATTGTTTCACTTAGCTAAGTGTTGGGATTACTATAGAAAACACTTACCGTAATGTGTGCCTATTCTGGCAGGCTCTTCTCTCCTTTCCTAAGTTGGAAACCAATTTTTTTTGGGGGGGGGGGAAGCTAACATTTGATGTCTCTGGGCACCCATTCAAGGTGGAAATGGCAGTCTGTTCTGGATTAATCTAGGGATAAAACACTTTTAGCTTAATTTTTAGAGTGAAAACTCAGCCTTACTAGCTTTTATGCCATGTTTACATAATCTACATTAAAACCCCTCCGTTTCCCCTGGCATCATCACAAGCTATGGGCAGTCACAGGTGTAAAAATCAGTAACACTATAAAATTGCCCCCTTTCAAGTATTAAAATAAATTCTGTAATAGATAGACTGGAAAATATATTCCAGATCTGCAAAATTCAGTCAATCGGATTTCCAGTCCTAACTAGAATGAAGTAGAGGACAGTTCCGTCATCTGTGATCATGAATCTTCATTGTCAGGTTGAGTAAATTACTATTACCAGGAGACGCATCTCTTTGCTCTGGATACTTGGTGTCTTAGCTATGATATGTTGTAGGGGTGTTTCTCTGTAGGTCTAGTTTAGTTGGAGTTCTGTGTGTTTCTTTTATCCTTTATGTGAATGTCTTTCTTTAGTCTGGGGAAGTTTTCTTCTATGATCTTGTTAAGTATCTGGTCTATGTCACTGAGTAGGAATTCTTCTCCCTGGTTGATGCCTATAATCTAGAAACTTGGTCTCTTCACAGTGCTCCACATTTCCTGTGTTAATTCATCACATTTCCATTATCTGCTTTGTCTCCATGTCCTGATATTCTGTCCTCAGCATGGTACATTCTATTTGTAAGACTTCCCCTAGAGTTTTCTGGTGGGGTAGTTGGGTTTTCAGTTCCATCTTTATTTAAGCTTGAGTTCTCTTCAGTATTTCTATCTCTCTGGTGAACTCCATTTTCAAATACTGGATTGTTTCCAGCAGTCTTACATTTGTGTTTTCCTGGGCATCACTCAGGTCTTTATTCTCTTTAACTTCTTTTTTCTTTATGTCCATTAAGGTGTGTGTGTGTGTGTGTGTGTGTGTGTTTATGTGTGTGTGTTTATGTGTTTGTGTGTGTGTGTGTGTTTATGTGTGTGTGTGTTTATGTGTTTGTGTGTGTGTGTGTGTTGTGTGTGTTCTTTAAAAGTCCTTGAATGTTTTGATGAAGTTTTAAATTCTTTGTCTTGGGGTTCATCTAAGTGATTCTCGCTGCCAGACATTTCTATAAGACATTTGTGTGGGATGGGGGCAGACACTGCCTTAATTATTCATGTCGTTTCTATTTTTGCAAGAAGCATGCGAACTTTTGTTCTGTGTCAGATACAGACCAGGCAGGTTGGGGCAGAAGAAAAAGGATGTGCGGGTTGGGTCTAGACCTTGGCTATGTCTTAGACTTAATAAAATCCAGGTGGACATGGGGGGCTGACTGATTCGCAGGAGTTGCGTCTTGGTCCAAGCTTGGAGTTTGTGGGTAGGTGGTGGGGGTACAAGATCCTTAATGTGTGGCTTTCCCTCTGATGGGCTCAAGATATCTTTTCCATATTCTTCAGATTCCATTTCCTCACTCTAGGCAGGAGGAAGGAGTGAGAACCATCATGGGACTGTCAGCCAGTCTTTGACATCCTCCCCCACATTGGAAACCAATTGTTTTTCTATCAGTTCTACCCACTAGACTACAGCTCACATCTCATTGGCCAGAACAGTGTTACTCAGTTATTCCTAACTGCAAAGGTTTCTGGGAAGTCCTCCTTACCCAATGTTTTTCCTATGGAGATGGATTTTCTCCCCCGTGACATCGCTGGTTTGTTCTGTCACCTCCTACATTGAATATGCTTTAAGCTGGTGCTCAGCCAGAACCTTAGCACGTTTCTGTCTCCTTCCTCCCTTCAGAGCCACAGACGCTGCTTCACTTGAGCGCTACTCCCTTGCCAGGCAGTTTGTCTCCATCAATCGCTTTTGGAATAGGAAAGAAAAAATTTCAAGGTGTTGCATGGCTAGAATTATCTTCTATGTCATGTCACATTTGAATGGTAGCTGGACTGAGTAGACTATCAGATCGACAATCATTTGGCTTTGGCTTTGGAAAAGGTTGAGGAGCCTGATGTCACTCTTAGCCTAGAATTATATATATTTCCCTCTGAGCATTTTTAGTATGCTCTGCCACTGGTATTTTGAAAGAGATTTTAAGGAATTTTTATTATATTGGGCACAGTTGGGCTTTTTAAATAAGAAGGTATATGTCCTTCAAATCTAGGAAAAAAATTAACCCTTTCCTTAGATTTACTTTAAAAAAAAAAGATTTATTTATTTATATGAGTACACTGTAGCTGTCTTCAGACACACTAGAAGAGGGCATCAGATCCCATTACAGATGGCTATGAGCCACCATGTGGTTACTGGGAATTGAACTCAGGACCTCTGGGAGAGCAGTCAGTGCTCTTAACCACTGAGCCATCTTTGCAGCCCTAGATCTACTTTCTATAGAGACTAACACTGTTGCACTTCTTGTGTTATTTTTTTGTGCTGTCTCTGGTGCCTTGTGCTTGCTAGACCAATGCTCTCTACTCCGGAGCTAAGTCCCCGAGTCCACCTCTTACATTTTATTTCACTTTCTCATGATTCATGTTTGCATGCTATATCTTATCATTTTACTTGTAACTTACCTGTACTGATTATGTAATGCACCTCTCTTGTAAATATACACAGTGTAAACACACACAGTGGAATCTTTCCTTTCATTCAATCTGACAACCATTGCCTTTTAATAGACCTAGTTAGTCCATTCATGTTTAATGTAATTATTGATATTGTTTGGATTCAAGCCACACTATTTTCTTGTATTTGATGTTTGTGGTCTTTTTCCTTTGGTACCTCTATTTCTGAAATAGTTCAATTCAATACTTGTTCTAGTATTGGCTTTCTATTATTATGATAAAATACTATGACCAAAAGAAACTTAGGGGAGGCAATGATTTATTTAGCTTACATTTGCAGACATCCTTCTCCAGTGTCTAGTCTGTTTGATCTTCTCCTTTACTTACTCACTACAAAACCACCTAGATCTAACCTGGGTTCCACAACCAGTGCCCTAGCCTAGTCTAGCCAACCCTGCCTGTGCCACCACCAATCCCTAGGCTTTGACCAATACTTGCTTTTCCTATTCCCAACATACAGGTTCCCCCCACACCACAACCAATCTCTCCATCCTGTGGTATCCTGCATATTTGTCTCTGGAGTGTAGCCAGATGAGTCTCGATTCTCCCATCCTCTCACCTATAAATTGTATTTCATAATGTACTGATATCTCATCATCTCTCAAAAAGGATTTGAGTACCTGTAGGCTTATATTTTTCAAAACCTACTTTAATAAGGGTACTTAAATGCTTTAACCTCCCTTCTAACCCAATGGTAATGGAAACAGAGGTAATGGAAAGGAAATAGGGCAAAGGAGGCTGTGGACCTGTTTAGAAATAGTTCTTTGGGACAAACCCAATCTGCATTTCAGGATATCAGCAGTTCAGTTCACACAAACCTAAGCAGTAGCTCAGTCCACTTGAAAAAAAAACAAAACATTTTGAATCAGCAATGACAGCTTGATCCAGAAGAAACCGTGAGGCTCAACCAATTGGCCTAAGTCCACACGCAGAAGTTGCAAGAAGCTGCCAAAACATCACCAGAACTTCTTTGGTAAATTTCTCTCCATGAAGTCATGACAAACACTGATCAGTGAATAAGGCAAGGCAAACCAATGCCAAGGTGTCCTGATCAAAGACCAGTGTCCACAAAGCCCAATGAAGACCAGCAAAGAGTGGCAAGGCGAACCAACGCCGCACAGTGTCATTCACTGTCTGTTGGGTTATATTTATACCCTTCCCAAGTATCACATGTTCTCTAAAGCATCCACTGTAGCAAAACATCACATGTCCTTTTCCCAGGCAGCTTTCCAGAAAAACACCACGTGTCTGTTCTCAGCAAAACTTCCCCCCGTGTATCTGCTTCAGCAAAATCATCCTCTCATAAGACAGTTTCCAGAAAAACATCACACAACACAACTGAGTCTCCTCCACATAAACCAGAAATTTCCACTTCAAGCACCCTGCCCAGATAACCAGGTACACCACTATGGTGATATTGGTCCCTATCCTGGCTGCACCTTCTTTCTCTCCTTTGACCATGTCCTACTGACATCTGCAGGGTGATGAAATCTTACATTTATTTGTATGTTCCCCAACAAAGCAGTTTCCTATGGGACTGCCCCCTTGCTTGTTGACCTGTTTGGTTGAGCCTCTCCCTGTGTACATCTTCTCTAGATGTAGTACTTCCAGTATGATGGGCAACTTCCTCTCTAAGATCTGTGATTATAATAAATTCTTTAATGCCCCTGGTGTTCTGAGTATGATTTCCATCACAGTGCCACAGTGGTCCCTTAAAGACCCTACAAGAGGATCTTGCTTCTTCATTTAACAACACAAATAGGATTGTAAAGATCCAATTTTTCAAGATTTAAATGAAGTCATAGGGACTGGGGAGATGGTTTAGTCTACAAAGTACTTGTTGTGCGGACATAAAGACCTGAGTTCAATCTCCAGAACCCATGTGAAACGGCCAAGAGAGGCAGGGTGCACCTGCTATCCCATCGCTGGGAGGCAGAGGCAGAAGGGTTATTGGGACTTGCTGGCTAGGCATACCTGTGAGCTTCAGGCTCAGTGAGAGATCTGGTCTTACACCCACACACACATACTTGTGCATGCACCCAACTCACACATATGCACACATATGCAGAAGAAATACTATAGAACTGTTTTGACAACATGGAAAGATAGGTAACTGTTGTGGTAAATCTCCAACGCATATATGCCCCGGCAATGAAAACACAACTCAGTTAATGTGATTACATGCTGTGCTCCTAGACTGGGCAGATCTACCGCT
This sequence comes from Mus musculus, assembly GCF_000001635.26. Taxonomy (NCBI): domain Eukaryota; kingdom Metazoa; phylum Chordata; class Mammalia; order Rodentia; family Muridae; genus Mus; species Mus musculus. Next base: position 185,174,955 of record NC_000067.6, on the reverse strand, counting down.
ACACTACCATCTTCCACATCTATGAGACCCCTTAGAACCTGCGGTTTCTCCAGGCCATGTGCTTCTGCTCTGCTTTTCTTATTCTTCCTCCTCCTCTTCCTCCTCCTCCTCCTCCGTCCTCTACCTCTTCCATTTTCTCCTTCTTCCCTCTCCCCACCTTCTGCTCCACCTTCCCTTTTATCTGCCCAATCATCAGCTCTCCTTTATTTTACAAACTAAGATGGGATGCATGTTTACAGAAAATCACCTGAGTGCTGACTCTTTCCTTGTTTGCAACCACTCACAAGAGAACTGAATTAACATCAAATATAATTAGCCCCAGGGCTATCCACGATAGGTAACTGTTGACCAAGCCAAAGAGAATGAATCACTTCTTAACAAAGCTGTCAGTATACAAGGGGTAGATAGAGGGAAGTATGGTACTGTGGAAAGAAAAATAAATTTCCATGACCCTTGTTAGTCAGCTCTCAGTTATTGTAACAAATACTTGAGACAATCAACTTATAAGAAACAAGGGTTATTTCAGGTCTCAGCTTTGAAGCTGCTAGCCCATGGCCAGTTGGTCATTGATTGTTTGAGACCTAGGGTGGGGAGTACACGGTAGAGCAAGACCAGTCTCTTCTTGGAGGGGAAGTGAAAGGGAAGAGGAAGAGCCCAGAGTACCAAAGTCTCCTTCAAGTGCACACTCTCCATTGATGGAAATACTCCCCATTAGATCGCACCTCCTAAAGGTCCCACTGCTTCCAATTGTGCAGAGCTAGGGACTAATCCATTCAAATGTGGGACTTTGGGCATTCCAGACACAACCACAGGGCACCATCTTCATCCACCGTCATGCCCCTGTGGTGTAAAGAAGAAGTCGAAGAGCAATAACTGGACTTCCAGCACTAAGGTAAGTCTATCAAAGGCAGCCTCACTTCCTAGGAGAAAATGGTTTTATTTTTGCCTCACAACAGGATCACTTTTTAGAATTCTTTCTCCTCTTTCCTCCTGCTTCAAAATGCTTTTTGAAAATAAACGATCTGAGACATAACACACATCCCTCCTGGTCTCCACATGACTCTCGCATCTACTGTTTAACCCTGAGCCCTGAGGACTCAGGCGTCCCATCCAAACAGGCCTGATGCAGCAGCCTGAGTGTTTTTAGAGAATTAAGAAGAAAAAACATCTAATTGCTGGCGGCAAGAGCAAAGATTCAACCTTCAGCTTTTTCAGATGTAGGCGGATTCTGTCCATACAGGTACCTTTTAAATTTTAATTTGAAAGCCTTTGAATTCCTCAGAAGAAGATACTAGGCAAACTGTGAGGACTGACAGCAAGCTTTGTCATTTGGAACATCCTATTCTTAGTAAAATTAGGCATGTTTCAAAACAGGAAGGAGAAAATGCCAGAAAATTTCCAGGTACATATCTCTATAGTTCTCGTGACCATGATGAGGACTGGTACTGTTGGTGTTCAACGTGGAGTTACAGAGGACAGTCATGTGGTCCTTGGATACAGTTAACTTGGCCATCCTGTTATGAAGTTTGGGTTGAAACTCTGATTGTTTGCTCTCTCTTCTTTCTTTTTGGATACCATCTTATCCAGAGAATCATGGGTCATTTGGATGACAGACTGACCTCAGGTCTCTGTCCATGTCTATGTTTTATGGCTTAGGATTCAATGATACAGAGGCAATTGAGAAGGAATTCCTATTACACATTCAGAAGACATTAAGTGGAGATTCCCGAGCAGAACTGGAATACTGTGTTAAGTACCTGTGAGCTAGTTAATGTACCACATTAGTTTCCAATTCCCCTTCCAAGTAGTTTGTGACCTTTGGGCAATATAGAGAGACCCTGTCTCAAAAATCCAAGCAAATCAGAGCAATCGAACAACATCAATGCGGGCCCACTAAAAATCTTTTATAAAATAACTTTCCCGCTGTGTGCATTGGTATGTATGAAACACATTTGATTTCATGTTTAATTGAATGTGTGTGTGTGTGTGTGTGTGTGTGTGTGTATCATAGCACATGCCTGGATACTGAGGACAACTCTTTGGAGTTTGTTTCCTCTTCCATCTTTGTGTAGGTTCTGGAGATAAAACTTTGTGTAGGTTCTAGTATCGTTTGGCTTGCATGTCAAGTGTTTTTACCTGCTGAGCCATCTCTCTGTGATGACTCAAATTTGTGTTTAGACATGGTGCAATGTCCACCTTTTAAATTATGTATGTACATACACATATGCATAAATGTGTATATATACACGAATGTATATGTACATACATGAATGTATATACATGACAGCATCCTAAACTCTGAAAAGAACCTAAACTACTCACAATGCCAGGCCTTTCGCATAGAGAATGCTTAAGTTGTGTTATTTATAGGGCCTCAGGGGGTGCCAATAACCAGCAGTGTGGTGCTATGAGTACCACAAATTCCAAATACACAGGTAACTGTCTTTTTTCAATTTGTCTTTCCACTGACTTTTATGAATCATGGTCCTGGTTCTCTGGTGACCTTCATAGATTGAAAGGAAATAAAACTTGAGACCTGTGATTCATGTAATATATGTCAAAAAGCCCAAAGAGTTGTTTGTGAGCTTTGAAACCAGGGACTAAAAACATAGCAGAACAGGCCAGGACATGCCTGGGCAGGCCCATTGTTACATGTCCTGACTGGCCTAGTGCCTCTCTATCTCCCGCCCTTCTGACAGTCTGTTGATGTTTAAATGAACCAATCATGTGAAACCGCGCCAATTCCTCCCCCAGCCCCACCCCTTTTCTATAAAAGTCCCTAGCTTCCAAGCCTTGGGGTCAAAACCACTGTCTCCTGTGTGAGATACGTTTCGAACCGGAGCTCCGCCATTATGGCTCCACCATGTGGTCGACACCTCTGTCTCCTGCAGAAGATATGTGTCGGCCTGGAGCTCCGTCATTAAACTACCTCATGTTTTTACATCAAGGTGGTCGTCTGTTCGTGATTCTTGGGTGCGCGCCGAACAGAAATTGAGTGGGGGTTTCCCCACTAGGTTCTTTCAAGATCACTGTCTTCAAGTTGAAATAAATCCTTATGAGAATTAGGGATAGGCAGATATGAGTATGTTGTGGTGCTATACAACCAAAACGTGTAAAAAGAGAGGGGCAAGATATAGCCTCATGTATGTTAAAGCTACTATAGAAGCTCTGAGCTTCTCATCTAGGTTATGCTATAGATCTATCTATCTATCTATCTATCTATCTATCTATCTATCTATCTATCTATGTATCTACCTATCTACCTTCCTACCTACCTACCTACCTACCTACCTACCTACCTACTTATAATCTTCCTGCCTGCTGCCTGCCTGTCTGTCTATTTGCAGTCATGAGGCTGCAGTAGGGATGGCACTAATGGGACCACCTGATGACCTCCAGTTCCCTCTACTATGCTTAGGCATCTGCTACTGGTTCATCTCACAGCCCAGAAACCTCAACTCAGCATAATCCCCACCTCCTTTCTAATGCTCTTGCTGGTGTGTGTGTGTGTGTGTGTGTGTGTGTGTGTGTGTGTGTGTGTGTGTATCCAATTCTAGGGGATGCTCTTTACATTTTATGATACCCATGTATGCTGCCTGCAGATGTTAAACCACCATCTGCAGCAGCCTGGGTAAAGGAGCTGGTTCTAAGTTGTGACTGCATCACAGTACGTCGACACTCTACCCACAGAGCACACTGTCCTTCTGCTGGCCTCTTCCTCTGCCTTTATTGAGAAGCAGGAAGCTAGAGAACATAGCAGGGAATCCAAGAGATGACAATGGTCTGTGCAGTTCCTCTATTTGACAGTTTAGGGACAAGATCCTCAGCAAGGCCTCCAGAGGAGCTGGCCACACACGTGCTGATAACCAGGGCTGCAAGCAGTCATGATTTCACCGTGGTTTGTATTTTTACTTTGCTGTCGTTTGAGATAGTCTTTCTATGTAGCTTAGGTTGGTCTCAATCTTGCTATGAAGCCTAAGCTAGCTTTGAACTCATGGGAATCCTTCTGTCTCAGGCATTTAAGTGCTGGGATTGCAAGCATGTGCCTCCATGCCTGTTTGGTTTCTAGTTGTTAAGAAATAGCCTTTCATAGCCAGCATCTCCCTTGTTCTGTCTCTATGGCACATCCGTTGTGGGGAATAATGAAATAAACACAAAGCATCCCTTGTCTGCTGAGAGCTGGACAGATTCAGCCATCCGCAGGTCTGCCTAGGATCTGAGGGGATTTGTGAAAAATGATTCCATGTAGACTGAAGCCCAGGTGTGCAGTAATTTCTCAGATATCACGCCTTGCTGGGGAAATGGCATTGAGAAATGCATGCTTGTCTTTAGACCCATAGACTGTAAGAGTCTTTACACATCAACCCTTGTGGGCTGATGACCTGTGAGACAGATGAAGCTGCACTATGGGTTCTTTGAACAGTTCAGAAGCACTGCACTGTTGTTCTTTCCAGTGAAAATGGTTTTAAAATGTGGGATTGAAAGGTTAATGTGTTGCTATAAGAGCTTTTGAACTGCAAGCACAATACATATTAAAAAATACAACTTTATATCAGACTCAGAGAAATATCCTGTTTTCTCTTATATGTGGACTCTAGATGTGAGGGATGTGTGTGTGTGTGTGTGTGTGTGTGTGTGTGTGTACCTGTCTCCTCTTCCTCAGCACCGGAATTAGGAATATACACACTTTCACTCCCATCTTTTTTTTTTTTTTAATGTGAATGTTGAGGACCAAAGTGGAAGGTCCCCATGTGTAGTGGCTCTTCCTGGTTGTCAACCTGACTCTATCTGGAACGAACTACAATCCACAATTGGAGGGCTCACCTGTGATCCAGATCTTGAGGCTGGAAGACACAAGTTTCTGACTTGGATCTTGGCATGGAGATCTTGAGGCCATGAAAAGCTTAGGCCCAGGCAAGGTAGTACATGCCTGTAATCCCAGGAGACTAAGGCAAGGAGATCTCTGAGTTCAAGGTCATCCTGGGACAAAACCAGTCCCAGATCCAGGCATGGTGGTAACACTTTTAATCTGGGCCACACCTTCTGTTGGAGACCAACATAAGGACATTGGACGAAGGAAGATTCTCTCTTGCAATTACTAGCCAGCACATCTGTTGGAACCTACTTCTACAGAAGACCAGCTGAAACAACTGGTCTCATGGAACTGAGCAACTACTAGATTCTTGGATTTCCCATTCCCAGCTGACCATTGTTGGAGAGCTGGACTACAGACTGTAAGTCATCACAATACATTCCTTCAATATAGAAAGACATTCCTTGTGACTCTAGAGAACCTGACTAATACACCACGCTTGCACAGCAAACACTTTATAACGGAGCTACTTTGCTAGACCATTATTTCGTGTAAATAGACATTAGTGCCTGCTTATTTATTAGGTTCTAATTACACGTTCCTATATTATCATTGTCACGATCAGGGTAGGAGACATTGGAGATAAATATGCTGAGATCCAGGAGAAGTGGGGTTCTGGGTGGGCTGCTGCAGAACCATAGACGGGGCAAATACTAAGGCTGAGCCTCCTTTTTTAAGAAGTCATTAATTTTTCCATTTTGTGGATAGTTTGAGGAGAGTCTGTGAGGTCTTCTTTGAAGGTCTTATAGAACTCTGCACTAAACCCATCTGGTCCTGGGCTTTTTTTGGTTGGGAGACTATTAATGACTGCTTCTATTTCTTTAGGGGAAATGGGGTTGTTAAAATAGTTAATCTGATCCTGATTTAACTTTGGTACCTGGTATCTGTCTAGGATGTTGTCCATTTCATCCAGGTTCTCCAGTTTTGTTGAGTATAGCCTTTTGTAGTAGGGTCTGATGATGTTTTGGATTTCCTCAGGTTCTGTTGTTATGTCTCCTTTTTCATTTCTGATTTTGTTAATTAGGATACTGGCCCTCTGCCCTCTAGTTAGTCTGGCTAAGGACTTATCTATCTTATTGATTTTCTCAAAGAACTAGCTCCTGGTTTGGTTGATTCTTTGAATAGTTCTTTTTGTTTCCACTTGGTTGATTTCCGCCCTAAGTTTGATTTATTTCTTGCCTTCTATTCCTCTTGGGTGAATTTGCTTCCTTTCGTTCTAGAGCTTCTAGGTGTGCTGTCAGGCTGCTAGTGTATGCTCTCTCTAGTTTCTTTTTGGAGGCACTCAGGGCTATGAGTTTTCCTCTTAGGACTGCTTTCATTGTGTCCCATAAGTTTGGGTATGTTGTGGCTTCATTTTCATTAAACACTACAAAGTCTTTAATTTCTCTCTTTATTCCAGAGCAATCTCAGGACCAGGCAAAATGGAATAAAGGACTCAGACTCTTCCCATATGCCCGGTGCCCATGCAGACACAGACTCACTGGTGAGCAGCAGACCCAAGAAGGTGGATCCTCTATTAGAATTGAAGATCTTGTACTCACTCATCTTTAAAGATCCAGGACCTATCCTTCCCAGTGAAGTTCTAAGGTTGGATATACAGGCTCACTGCCACCCTGCAGCAGCTGACTGGAGGTGACGGAGTCTTTACTGCCTTTACACATCCTCATTCCAATTGTCCCTTGAGACCTGTGCTCTAATGCAGAGGGTCACCCCATGCCAGACCTGCACTGCCAAGGCACATCTGATGGATGTTTTGTGGCTGCCCAGCTTCTCTCCACACTGGGACTTTTGACTATGTCTCTTCTGGCAAGTCTGGGGCTTTTCAAGGCCCCATCTAGATATTTACATAAAGATTGTAGAGGAAGCCAGTAATAGAGGCAGGAGAAAGCTCTGAGAGGACCCAAAGGTAGGACACACATGGTCTATGAATTTCAAAGAACAGGCTTGGGCCAGCTAAAGGGGTAAATACTACTGAGCTGACTGGCTTTGGGGTGCCTCTAAAATCACATCAGGAGGCCTGCTGCTCTGCTTTTGCAAGACTAGGATACATCCAGAGATGTGCATCCTGGATCCCCTGGTGTTTCTTAATCTAGTCGATTTAGCACTCAGCCTTAACCAGCCCTCTTCCCTGTCTTCTTCTTCACTAGCTTTTTGTTTTCTTTTTTTTTTCCCGCTGAGAAGATGAACAAACTGCTCAGTTCAGGTCTCCTGAGGCTGTAAGCTTTAGGCAATGGTGGGCTAATGAAGTCTAATGATTGGCTTTCTGGGGAAAAATAGTTTGTTGCTTCATTGACCTAAACAATAGGTAACATACCATTTATGACCAGTAGTAAAAATGTATACTATGGTTATGGTTAATTGCAAGTTCCAGGCTTTCAATGGACACTGGCAAAAGGTTTCTGTTGGTTTTTCCTGAGGTTATGTATCCAAGGTCAACGTTTGAGCAATTCAACCATAGCAAGAGAGACAGAGCTGACCCCAGTCTGTTAAGCCTTCTCATAATCACTTTATCCTAATATCTGTCCTGTGGTCAACTGCTGATTTACTACTGCATGTGGGCTATGACTCTGAAGCTGAGAGATCCAGTAATGTTTGTAATGCAGTTTCTCAAATGATGGTTTTCCTTATAACCACCTTGCAAATTCCTGCTGAGCATTTTACTCTTGGCTCTTGTCACTGTCCCAGACTGCCCCTGCCTCTGGGAGTGCCAGCCACCTGGTTAGATTCTTTTCACATCCTCCCCGATCACCAAATTATGTTTGATCTATGCCATGTTCCATGTGGTGAGTCCACATCTGGGACACCTGATAAATCTCCATCCTCAATGCCTGGAAACCAGCTAGCAGAACAGACTGGGGCTTCTGAGTGGAGCTCTGGCCTCTCTTTGTGGTGACAGCACCCCTAAAAAGCACTCTCCCAGCTCAGGCAGAGGTGCTGGAGTCTAGAGGAGCAAGCTGAGACACAGAGGGGAGGGAAGGTCGGACTTAGAGCAAGGGGTTTTCAGCCTGTTTTCTTCAGGCTTTGTGTTTCTCTGCCTGCTTCACACAGTGCCCGTGACATGAGTGTCCAGGGTCGATGTGACCATCACCAGTCAATCTCAGCCCTCCTCTGTGCCTTGACCACTTTCTTTCCTTACGCCACACATCTGGTTTGTCCCAAAAGCCTATACTGAAAAGAAGGATAAGAATTTTTAAAAATTCTATAAAAAGCATTAACAACAGCTGTCTGTCTGTCTGTCTATCTATCTATCTATCTATCTATCTATCTATCTATCTATCTATCTATCTATCTATCTATCTATCTATCTATCTATCTATCTATCTACCTATCTATCCATCCATCTATCTATGTAGAGAAGAGAAGGAAGAAGGACCTCAGTGTGTTTCTTTATTCTTTTTGTGTTATCTTCCCTCCCACCCAGGAACATGCAATTCTGAGTAGCTGTGCTAATTCTGAGTAACAGCCCAGGTTCCCGCAGGACTGGCCTGGAGAGCACACATTTCCCCCTTTCCGATTGTCTATTGACTGAGCAGTCAATTGCCCTAAAATTGAGTTTTGCATTTTTTTGCCAGTTGGCTGCAGAGAGTTGTATTCAATTCCCACCGTGATTAATGCTAACATTACTAACTCTGTAGCTTCAGGAAGAACAAGTAAGAGACCGAACTAATTGCTTTTCTCATGAATGTGACTGCGACAAGAGGCAACTTAAAGGAAGGAGGGTTTATTTGGAGTTCCAGTTTTGGCAGCAGAAGGTTTACTGGTAGAGCAGAAATCAAGGAGGCTGGTGGTGGGGTGGGATTGGCCTTTCTAGGGTGGTCTGCCCAGTGTATCTAGTGATTCACTTCCTCCAAGTTGGCCTCCAGTGACACACTTCCTCCACATCACATCTGGTAGGGTGGTATCATATAACTTACGTTTTTATTCTCTCTCTGTCTCTCTGTCTCTGTCTCTGTCTCTGTCTGTCTCTGTCTCTCTCTCTGTGTGTGTGCAAGCATGCATATATGTATTATGTTTGAAGTATATGCACACGTAGGGAGAAGGGCATGAACACACACGTGCATGCTCAGAGGCTGGACGTAATGTCAGGTTTCCTGCCCAGCCATTCTCTGCCTTATACCCTTGAGAAAAGTTCTCTCACTGAACTTGGAGGAGCTAGGCTGTCACCAGCAAGCCCCAGTGATTGTCCTGTCTCCACCCTCTTGACTCTGGGGTTGTAGGTGTGCCTGTGGCCAGGCCTGGCTTTTTGACCTGAGTTCTAAATGTTTGAATTCAGTTTCTTGTGTTTGCTCACAAGTGCTCTTACGTGATGAGAAGTCTCCCAACCTCCCTAAATGATTTTTTTTAACTAGATTTTTTTAAGTCAAGAAGAAATTCATGTGACATAAAATCATTTTAATTATTTGAGAGTTTACCATCCAGTAACCTTCACTATACATGGCATTGCTCAGGCATTAGCGCTGCCTGGTTTCAGAACGGTTTGTCAACCCCAGGACACCCTGGGAACATCATTCTGTCTCTCCCTCCCTTTCCAGCCTCTGGGAGCTACTAATCTGTATTTGACAGACACGGACGGATGCTACCACACATGGCCCTTTTGTTCATTTAGAATGCTTCCAAGGCCTATCCTAGATCATGAATTTCTTTAGAACTTCAGAGAAAGATAAGCCAGCCACTTCCACTGTTAAATTTCTCCATCTGCCCCATTTTGCTTGGTGGTCTGGGAAACAATGGTCATTTAAAACTCAAACGTGGTGCCTCATTTGATTCCTGGAAAATGGGCAAAGGAGACTAAAGGAAGTAAAGAGCACTATGCATCTCAGATGAACAACTGTTTCTCCAGACACAGCCAACTATTTTGTAAGTCTTGGTTATATTTTAGTTTAGGGCTACTATGAGTGATGCTGTACTGCCAAGGCCAGGGATGAGTGAGAGCTGACGTCATACTGCCTCTTTGATGCGTTTTACTTTCCAGTAGACCAAAGGGAGCAAGAGTCAAAGCTATAGCGATGCAGAAATAAAGGGCATCAACAGAAGCCCATGTGCTCACCAGACAGAACAGAGCTCCATTTAGTGTGCAGGAGGACCTCAGTGACTCAACGTGTAAAACAAGTGTTCCTCTCAGGAGCCCTGTCCAGGGAACAGCTCTGTGGCAGTATCCACTGAAGTGCTTGCTAATGGCTCTGCGCCTCATCACTAATATTTACAAGAGGAAAACAAACCGTTCATTAAGTTTCTATTTTTTCCTCTACTTGCCATCTTTTCTCTAAGCTTCTTATGAGTAAGGACAAACTCATAATCTCTGTTTGTGTTTGTGCAAACTCAAGTCTCTGACGGTTTAAAGGCTCTTGTCTGTGTAATAACAGGACTCCAGACATCATTTTATGTTGCTGTGTTAGTCAGAGTAATTGGATGTCAACAAAACAACCTAAAAGGTCTTGATGGCTTAATATAGTAACTGTTTACTCCATCATGATTCAAAAAGGTCTAGAAGCTCTCTTGTAATGGCTCAGGGATACAGTCTCTCTTTATTTCTACAAGATCTCAATAGTTTAATACAGTAACTATTTACAACATCATGATTCAAAACAGGCCTAGAAGCTCTCTTCTAATGGCTCAGGGACTCAGTTTCTCTCTGTCTTTGAGCATGCTGTCCAGTTCAATCCTCCTGGCTTCCTCCGCACTGCCACTAAATTAAGCAAGAGTGGTTGGGTAGAGATGACTATGGAATCTTAGATTCTAGGCTTGCATGGCTTCCAGTTACACACATTCCTGTGGAGATCCATTTCCAGTGCCAACTTGTTGGGATTCAGAAGTACCAAGTGAGCAACATGTCTGGTGGGCACGTCTGTGAAGGGATGATACTGATGATGATGAGATGGGGAAACCCACCCTGAATGTGGACAGTACCTTTCCTTGGACTGGGAGCCTAGAGAGCACAAAAGGAGTAGAGGAGCTTACTGGCCAGGCAAGCCAACTTGAATGTGAATCTCCAGAACACAAGGGGGAAAATGTGGAAATACACATGAGCATCTGTAACACCAGACTTCTTGATTGTGGATTCAATGTAACCAGCTGCCTTACCTTCTTTCAACCGTGAGCCAAGCGCTTCTTTCCTTTTTTTTTTTTTGTTTGTTTGTTTGTTTGTTTTGGACATGGTTTCTCTGTATAGCTCTGGCTGTCCTGGAACTCACTTTGTAGACCAGGCTGGCCTCAAACTCAGAAATCCGCCTGCCTCTGCCTCCCGAGTGCTGGGATTAAAGCCGTGCGCCACCACTCCCAGCTGCACTTCTTTCCTTAAGCTGCTTTTGTCAAGTATTTGATCACAGCTTCAAGAAAAGTAACGAATACAGTCAGGCCCTTGGCTAGGAATCCGGGAGGTGCCCTGTGTGTGCTCTGGAGAAATACATTGTTACTTTCTCTCTTACATGCTTCAGAAGGTGAGGGTGTAGGGAGGGGGAAGTTGCCTCCTGGGCCTCCCAGGTCAATCTTGACCCTCTTATGCTTCTGCATTGCAGGATTCCTGCCTGGGGGTGGGGGGGGGTGTGGGGCTGGGGGCTGGGGGCTGGGGGCTGGGGGCTGGGGGCTGGGGGCTGGGGGCTGGGGTGGAGTCCTTCCAACCACAGGCCCTCTTTCCTCTCCTGTTGACTGTTTCCTGCAGCTCCAGAACACTCTGTCTCCCTCCACTGGAATATTCTATCACACAGCTGATCTCAGAGTGAGGAGAGTCTATGCCTCCTCTCCCTGCCCCAATGCACAGGTTATTCTTGTCTTTACAGTCTGGCCAAGACCAGACTGTAATAATAACTTTACTGGAGATTTTAATATCACAGAACGTAATTACAAGACAAGGAAATGTAAAATAAGCTGACTCACCAGCCAGGCTTCTGCCCTCAGAGTCCACTAGATGAGGTCTGTATATCTCCTCTGGCGGCCTCACTGTGGTAAAAGCGCTCTCTGTGGGGCTAAGTCTTTATGGATGTCCACCCTATACTTTCAGTGAGCCAAGGCCCTTAAACTTTCTCTCCCCATAATCTGGCCTCTGCCTGTATACATCCTTGAGGAATTATCTTAATTAGGTTAGTGAGGTGGAAGACCCACCCTAATAGTAGGCACATCATTTCCTTGGCTTGGGTCTCAGTTTGAATTAAAAGGAGGAAATAAAACTAGGCGGACCTGCCTCGTGGGGCTGGTATTACTACAATGGACACGTGATGGAGCAGTGAAAAAGATCGAAAAACAGGAGCAGTATGTGTGCTGTGGAGAGGAGTGGATCTGGAGATGTGACAGCCCGTGGCAGGTGTGAGAGATTGCTGAGGTGGCAGTGGAACTGTCGTGGTGTGACAGTGGTGTGCAGTGGCCTAGAGTTTATGCAGAATTGGACTCAGTCCTCCGACATCACCTGGCTTAGGGATCACCCTGGCTCTGGGCAGTGACAGAAGCCTCAGATGAGGATCGGTTCATTTTTTGGATTGGGCCTTCTCAAAAGACGTCTGATGTCTGTGACATCTGTGACTGCCTCGGAGGCTGCATTGTGGTGTCTGTGGTCCATGTTGCTGCCCTACACTGTGATGAACCCCGAGATCCATATAGCTGACCTTGGTCTGTGCTGCTGAGTGAGGCCTTAGTGATGTCGTCCAGCTTTGGGTCGGGGTGTGGAGTGGGAGTGGGGTTGAAGGGGGAGCGGCAGATATTGACATGAGTGGCCTGTATAGCCATCTAAGACCAGGTTGAGGCCTGTGATTGTGCTGCCCCTGAACCATGAGGGCCATGGGTCACTGGTCCCCTGATGTGGCCCCTCAGTGGCCATATCACCTAAGGTCATATGAATGTCCATAGTCTGAGCTGCATCCTGAAGCCACGATTATCTCTGTGGTCCACACTGCCTCCTAGGGCCCATGTTGATCTCTGTGGTCCACCCCTGTAGCGGGTCTTTGCTACTTTGTGGTTTCTTTTTCCCACCCTTTATTCTCTCAGTTTCACCCCCTATCACTAGATAGGAGAGAAAGAAAGATGGGGGTGGAGCAGAGAGAGAAATCTGAATCTATTTTTTCTTCTGTTTCTTCTTTTTTTTTTTTTTTCCATTTTTTATTAGGTATTTAGCTCATTTACATTTCCAATGCTATACCAAAAGACCCCCTTACCCACCCACCCCCACTCCCCTACCCACCCACTCCCCCCCTTTGGCCCTGGCGTTCCCCTGTACCGGGGCACACAAAGTCTGCGTGTCCAATGGGCCTCTCTTTCCAGTGATGGCCGACTAGGCCATCTTTTGATACATATGCAGCTAGAGTCAAGAGCTCAGGGGTACTGGTTAGTTCATAATGTTGTTCCACCTATAGGGTTGAAGATCCCTTTAGCTCCTTGGGTACTTTCTCTAGCTCCTCCATTGGGAGCCCTGTGATCCATCCATTAGCTGACTGTGAGCATCCACTTCTGTGTTTGCTAGGCCCCGGCATAGTCTCACAAGAGACAGCTACATCTGGGTCCTTTCAGTAAAATCTTGCTAGTGTATGCAATGGTGTCAGCATTTGGAAGCTGATTATGGGGTGGATCCCTGGATATGGCAGTCTCTACATGGTCCATCCTTTCATCTCAGCTCCATACTTTGTTTCTGTAACTCCTTCCATGGGTGTTTTGTTCCCACTTCTAAGGAGGGGCATAGTGTCCACACTTCAGTCTTCATTTTTCTTGAGTTTCATGTGTTTAGGAAATTGTATCTTATATCGTGGGTATCCTAGGTTTTGGGCTAGTATCCACTTATCAGTGAGTACATATTGTGTGAGTTCCTTTGTGATTGTGTTACCTCACTCAGGATGATGCTCTCCAGGTCCATCCATTTGGCTAGGAATTTCATAAATTCATTCTTTTTAATAGCTGAGTAGTACTCCATTGTGTAGATGTACCACATTTTCTGTATCCATTCCTCTGTTGAGGGGCATCTGGGTTCTTTCCAGTTTCTGGCTATTATAAATAAGGCTGCTATGAACATAGTGGAGCATGTGTCCTTCTTACCAGTTGGGGCTTCTTCTGGATATATGCCCAGGAGAGGTATTGCTGGATCCTCCGGTAGTACTATGTCCAATTTTCTGAGGAACCGCCAGACTGATTTCCAGAGTGGTTGTACAAGCCTGCAATCCCACCAACAATGGAGGAGTGTTCCTCTTTCTCCACATCCTCGCCAGCATCTGCTGTCACCTGAATTTTTGATCTTAGACATTCTGACTGGTGTGAGGTGGAATCTCAGGGTTGTTTTGATTTGCATTTCCCTGATGATTAAGGATGTTGAACATTTTTTCAGGTGCTTCTCTGCCATTCGGTATTCCTCAGGTGAGAATTCTTTGTTCAGTTCTGAGCCCCATTTTTTAAGGGGGTTATTTGATTTTCTGAGGTCCACCTTCTTGAGTTCTTTATATATGTTGGATATTAGTCCCCTATCTGATTTAGGATAGGTAAAGATCCTTTCCCAGTCTGTTGGTGGTCTTTTTGTCTTATAGACAGTGTCTTTTGCCTTGCAGAAACTTTGGAGTTTCATTAGGTCCCATTTGTCAATTCTCGATCTTACAGCACAAGCCATTGCTGTTCTGTTCAGGAATTTTTCCCCTGTGCCCATATCTTCAAGGCTTTTCCCCACTTTCTCCTCTATAAGTTTCAGTGTCTCTGGTTTTATGTGAAGTTCCTTGATCCACTTAGATTTGACCTTAGTACAAGGAGATAAGTATGGATCGATTCGCATTCTTCTACATGATAACAACCAGTTGTGCCAGCACCAATTGTTGAAAATGCTGTCTTTCTTCCACTGGATGGTTTTGGCTCCCTTGTCGAAGATCAAGTGACCATAGGTGTGTGGGTTCATTTCTGGGTCTTCAATTCTATTCCATTGGTCCACTTGTCTGTCTCTATACCAGTACCATGCAGTTTTTATCACAATTGCTCTGTAGTAAAGCTTTAGGTCAGGCATGGTGATTCCACCAGAGGTTCTTTTATCCTTGAGAAGAGTTTTTGCTATCCTCGGTTTTTTGTTATTCCAGATGAATTTGCAAATTGCTCCTTCTAGTTCGTTGAAGAATTGAGTTGGAATTTTAATGGGGATTGCATTGAATCTGTAGATTGCTTTTGGCAAGATAGCCATTTTTACAATGTTGGTCCTGCCAATCCATGAGCATGGGAGATCTTTCCATCTTCTGAGATCTTCTTTAATTTCTTTCTTCAGGGACTTGAAGTTTTTATCATACAGATCTTTCACTTCCTTCGTTAGAGTCACGCCGAGATATTTTATATTATTTGTGGCTATTGAGAAGGGTGTTGTTTCCCTAATTTCTTTCTCAGCCTGTTTATTCTTTGTGTAGAGAAAGGCCATTGACTTGTTTGAGTTAATTTTATATCCAGCTACTTCACCGAAGCTGTTTATCAGGTTTAGGAGTTCTCTGTTGGAATTTTTAGGGTCACTTATATATACTATCATATCATCTGCAAAAAGTGATATTTTGACTTCCTCTTTTCCAATTTGTATCCCCTTGATCTCCTTTTGTTGTCGAATTGCTCTGGCTAATACTTCAAGTACTATGTTGAAAAGGTAGGGAGAAAGTGGGCAGCCTTGTCTAGTCCCTGATTTTAGTGGGATTGCTTCCAGCTTCTCTCCATTTACTTTGATGTTGGCTACTGGTTTGCTGTAGATTGCTTTTATCATGTTTAGGTATTGGCCTTGAATTCCTGATCTTTCCAGAACTTTTATCATGAATGGGTGTTGGATCTTGTCAAATGCTTTTTCTGCATCTAACGAGATGATCATGTGGTTTTTGTCTTTGAGTTTGTTTATATAATGGATTACATTGATGGATTTTCGTATATTAAACCATCCCTGCATCCCTGGAATAAAACCTACTTGGTCAGGATGGATGATTGCTTTAATGTGTTCTTGGATTCGGTTAGCGAGAATTTTATTAAGGATTTTTGCATCGATGTTCATAAGAGAAATTGGTCTGAAGTTCTCTATCTTTGTTGGATCTTTCTGTGGTTTAGGTATCAGAGTAATAGTGGCTTCATAAAATGAGTTGGGTAGAATACCTTCTACTTCTATCTTGTGAAAAAGTTTGTGCAGAACTGGAGTTAGATCTTCTTTGAAGGTCTGATAGAACTCTGCACTAAACCCGTCTGGTCCTGGGCTTTTTTTGGCTGGGAGACTATTAATAACTGCTTCTATTTCTTTAGGGGATATGGGACTGTTTAGAAGGTCAACTTGATCCTGATTCAACTTTGGTACCTGGTATCTGTCCAGAAATTTGTCCATTTCGTCCAGGTTTTCCAGTTTTGTTGAGTATAGCCTTTTGTAGAAGGATCTGATAGTGTTTTGGATTTCTTCAGGATCTGTTGTTATGTCTCCCTTTTCATTTCTGATTTTGTTAATTAGGATTTTGTCCCTGTGCCCTTTAGTGAGTCTAGCTAAGGGTTTATCTATCTTGTTGATTTTCTCAAAGAACCAACTCCTCGTTTGGTTAATTCTTTGAATAGTTCTTCTTGTTTCCACTTGGTTGATTTCACCCCTGAGTTTGATTATTTCCTGCCGTCTACTCCTCTTGGGTGAATTTGCTTCCTTTTTTTCTAGAGCTTTTAGATGTGTTGTCAAGCTGCTAGTATGTGCTCTCTCCCGTTTTTTTCTTGAAGGCACTCATAGCTATGAGTTTCCCTCTTAGAAATGCTTTCATTGTGTCCCAAAGGTTTGGGTACGTTGTGGCTTCATTTTCATTAAACTCTAAAAAGTCTTTAATTTCTTTCTTTATTCCTTCCTTGACCAAGGTATCATTGAGAAGAGTGTTGTTCAGTTTCCATGTGAATGTTGGCTTTCTGTTATTTATTTTGTTATTGAAGATCAGCCTTAGTGCATGGTGATCTGATAGGATACATGGGACAATTTCAATATTTTTGAATCTGTTGAGGCCTGATTTGTGACCTATTATGTGGTCAATTTTGGAGAAGGTACCATGAGGTGCTGAGAAGAAGGTATATCCTTTTGTTTTAGGATAAAATGTTCTGTAGATATCTGTCAGATCCATTTGTTTCATCACTTCTGTTAGTTTCAGTGTGTCCCTGTTTAGTTTCTGTTTCCATGATCTGTCCATTGGTGAAAGTGGTGTGTTGAAGTCTCCCACTATTATTGTGTGAGGCGCAATGTGTGCTTTGAGCTTTACTAAAGTTTCTTTAGTGAATGTGGCTGCTCTTGTATTTGGAGCATAGATATTCAGAATTGAGAGTTCCTCTTGGAGGATTTTACCTTTGATGAGAATGAAGTGTCCCTCCTTGTCTTTTTTGATGACTTTGGGTTGGAAGTCAATCTTATCAGATATTAGGATGGCTACTCCTGCTTGTTTCTTCATACCATTTGCTTGGAAAATTGTTTTCCAGCCTTTCATTCTGAGGTAGTGTCTATCTTTTTCTCTGAGATGAGTTTCCTGTAAGCAGCAAAATGTTGGGTCTTGTTTGTGTAGCCAGTTTGTTAGTCTATGTCTTTTTATTGGCGAGTTGAGACCATTGATGTTAAGAGATATTAAGGAAAAGTAATTGTTGCTTCCTGTTATTTTAGTTGTTAAAGGTGGCATTCTGTTCTTGTGGCTGTCTTCTTTTAGGTTTGTTGAGGGATTACCTTCTTGTTTTTTCTAGGGCGTTGTTCCCGTTCTTGTATTGGTTTTTTTCTGTTATTATCCTTTGAAGGGCTGGATTCGTGGAGAGATAATGCGTGAATTTGGTTTTGTCGTGGAATACTTTGGTTTCTCCCTCTATGATAATTGAGAGTTTGGCTGGGTATAGTAGCCTGGGCTGCAGTTTGTGTTCTCTTAGTGTCTGTATAACATCTGTCCAGGCTCTTCTGGCTTTCATAGTCTCTGGTGAAAAATCTGGTGTAATTCTGATAGGCTTGCCTTTATATGTTACTTGACCTTTTTCCCTTACTGCTTTTAGTATTCTATCTTTATTTAGTGCATTTGATGTTCTGATTATTATGTGTCGGGAGGAATTTCTTTTCTGGTCCAGTCTATTTGGAGTTCTGTAGGCTTCTTGTATGTTCATATGCATCTCATTCTTTAGATTTGGGAAGTTTTCTTCAATAATTTTGTTGAAGATGTTTGCTGGACCTTTGAGTTGAAAATCTTCATTCTCATCCACTCCTATTATCCGTACGTTTGGTCTTCTTATTGTGTCCTGGATTTCCTGGATATTTTGAGTTAGGATCTTTTTGCATTTTCCATTTTCTTTGATTGTTGTGCCGATGTTCTCTATGGAATCTTCTGCACCTGAGATTCTCTCTTCCATCTCTTGTATTCTGTTGCTGATGCTCAAATCTATGGTTCCAGATTTCTTTCCTAGGGTTTCTATCTCTAGTGTTGCCTCGCTTTGAGTTTTCTTTATTGTGTCTACTTCCCTTTTTAGGTCTAGTATGGTTTTGTTCATTTCCATCACCTGTTTGTATGTTTTTTCCTCTTTTTCTGTAAGGACTTCTACCTGTTTGATTGTGTTTTCCTGTTTTTCTTTAAGGACTTGTAACTCTTTAGCAGTGTTCTCCTGTATTTCTTTAAGTGATTTATTAAAGTCCTTCTTGATGTCCTCTACCATCATCATGAGATATGCTTTTAAATCTAGGTCTAGGTTCTCAGGTGTGTTGGGGTTCCCTGGACTGGGCGAAGTGGGTGTGCTGGGTTCTGGTGATGGTGAGTGGTCTTGGTTCCTGTTAGTAAGATTCCTCCGTTTACCTTTCGCCATCTGGTAATCTCTGGAGTTAGTAGTTATAGTTGACTCTGTTTAGAGATTGTTCTTCTGGTGATTCTGTTACTGTCTATCAGCAGACCTGGGAGACAGATTCTCTCCTCTGAGTTTCAGTGCTCAGAGCACTCTCTGCTGGCAAGCTCTCTTACAGGGAAGGTGCACAGATATCTTGTATTTGGACCTCCTCCTGGCCGAAGAAGAAGGCCCAAAACAGGACCTTTCTCAGACACTGTGTTGCTTTGGCAGTTCCCAGGTGGTACAGACTCTCACCTAAGCAGACTAAATTCCTAGGTTCCTTGGAGTCCCGGGACCAAGATGGCGACCGCTGCTGCTGTGGCTTAGGCCGCCTCCCCAGCCGGGTGGGCACCTGTCCTCCGGTCCGGAAGGTGGCCGGCTGTCCCCGGCCCACACAGGGTGCTGCCTCAGCGCCTCTGTGCTTCTGCCTGTTCCAGAAGCTGTCAGGTTCTCTGGCGCACCCTCTCACCTGTTCAGACTAATTTCCTAAGTTCGGCGGGTCTCGGACCAAGATGGCGACCGCTGCTGCTGTGGCTTAGGCCGCCTCCCCAGCCGGGCGGGCACCTGTCCTCCGGTTCGGAAGGTGGCCGGCTGTCCCCGGCCCACACAGGGTGCTGCCTCAGCGCCTCTGTGCTTCTGCCTGTTCCAGAAGCTGTCAGGTTCTCTGGCGCACCCTCTCACCTGTTCAGACTAATTTCCTAAGTTCGGCGGGTCCCGGACCAAGATGGCGACCGCTGCTGCTGTGGCTTAGGTCGCCTCCCCAGCCGCCTTCTGTTTCTTCTTTAAGCACGACTACTAACACACCATAACCAACCCCTCTGAAGGACCACCAACCACCAACCTCCCCACCCCCAGCATTTATATACCTTCTGAAAAGTTCCCAGAATTTCAAACGTCACAGGAATTATCTGCAGCTGGCAAAACCACGCCTCTCTAGGCAGGAGGTAAATCACAGCCAGCAGCTGCAGATCATCCGAAACAGCCCCACATCCCTATACCTGGGATTAAAACGAAAGCACGTTCTTATAACATTTCTGTGGGTTTTTTGTTTTTTTAACAGAACCCAAAATTCCCAAATTGTCACTCCAGGGCTCTGTCTGGATCTGTGGTCCTACTGCAGTTTGGGGCTGGTGTTCGTGGTCTGTGCTATGGACAGAAACTATGTGAAAGCCCATGATCTGTGTTCCTGCTGACTGTAAAAAGCAAGGAAGCTACTTTTTCAGTGATATTGATGCACAGTTGAGAAGAGGGGGGGGGGGCATGGAAGGCTTCTGTGATGACCCTTACCCTCTCCCCTCCAAAATAAATAACTAAATAAATAGTAGCCTAGACAGGAAACCATCGAAGAGAACTCTTTAAAAAAAAACGTGATAAGTTTGCTGAAGTAACTATGCGGGACAGCATCCACAAGCACCTGGTTAAGCTTCCCTCCCTCCAGCCCCAGCTCTGGGTGCACAAAGGGCCTGGCTACCCCAAGGGGGAAGCTACTCAAGGGGCAGAAGTTCTCTACAATTGATGGCTTCTGGCAGGGTGAAGGAGGGGGAGAACTCAGCTCTATTTAAGTGGTAGACTACTGAGAGTTTGACCATGCTCATGTATACAGATAACATAAATTGGATTTTAAAAAATCTATCTATCTATCTATCTATCTATTTATTTATTTACATTTGGGGGGTCATAAGGGTGGGAGGTGAACACGGAAGGACTGGGAAGTAAGTGTGATCAGGGTGTATGATGTGAAATTTCCAAAGAACCAATAAAAATATTATGTCAAAAAAAAAAAAAAGGTAGAGGAATTAAGCTAAGCACAAGCACAAGAAAGTGCTGGTGTCTCAAGCCAAGTTATACCACTTAAGTCTTCCCAATAAATCTGCTCTGGGACAATGTTCCTCATGGTGCTGAAAAAGGGGGCTTCTTTTACATATTTTACAATGTGTATGTATATGTATATGTGTATGTGTATGTGTATATATGTATGTGTATGTATATCTATATGTGTGGGGGGTTGTGTAAGTGAGTGCCAGTCTCCACAGAGGTCAAAGGCATCAAATCCATTCAGAACTGGAGTCATAAGTGGATATAAGCCACCAAACATGGGTGCTGGGACTTACACTCAGGTCCCCTGCAAGAGCAGCACATACTCTTACCCACTGTTTCTTCTCTCCAGCCCTGGATTGGGCTTCTTGCTACTAAACTGGAGAATTAAAGGGACTCGCCCATTTAGCGATTCCTGGTGAGTCTCAGCATGGTCAGCTTCTATAGAATAAACCAGCCCTGGAGAAACTGTGAGGGAAGCGGAGCCACCCAGGGAGAGGGCAGGGAAGTTGATGGAGACAATAATCCTGGTTATCTGTGGGCTATCTGGCTCCTCCCATCACCCTGGCTCTCACTAGTGACCTGCCTTGCAGTCAACAGTGAGCGATTGTTCTACTGACAATCTGGAAGGTACATTTGGAAGGTGCAGCCAGTGGTGGGGCCACACAGAGGCAGTCCCTGTGATGGCCTAGGCACTGCCAGGGCTGGCAACACCTAGTCAAGATGAGAATGTCTGTGCAGATGTTTGTGGTTGCTATGATCAGCAGAGTTGCTGAAGACAGTGCTGGTAACCAGGTCTGCATGCCCGGTGTCTTGGTGAGTGTCTGCTACTTGCTGTTTTCCTGTGACCACTAGGCATGATATCAGGCTGGGATGCTGAGGCTGGATCAAAAGGATGACTTGAGAGGGGTCCCGACGGGCAGCATCTCAGGGAGTTATCAGCAGTACTGAAGGAGGACAGCATGCCTTTTTGGGGAAGGAGCCCGATGGATCACATCACCTACACTGAACACTGAAGTATGAATTTGTAAGGCTTGCAAAAATCCATTAATATCTTGCGAATAACACCAATTATTTGCAATGTCTTTTATTTTGGTGTCAAAAACTAAACATGTTAGTATGCTAAACGAAAATGTGTAAAATATGCCTTTTTTTTTTTTTTTAAATAACCTAGTGCTGATATCCCTTACTGTGATATTCTGGAAGTTTCCGGAATAGTATTTTGAAACTCCATCAGCCTCTGAGAAGCCCCCCTCACTCTCTTTTACCCTTTGGCCTCTCCCGCTCTGGACCTCTGTCCTGGCACAGATTTGTTTTGCTCCAGAGCTCTCTTGAGGAGTTTTTCCCCTCTGTTTCTTGACTAAGAAAATTCCTGGTGGCTCTCCCACATTGCTAAAGTCCTTGCGGCATGCCTCGACAAGCTTAAGCCGGATAGCCTTAAGTGAGGGCTGCATTTCCTGTAGGGACAGGAATGAATGGGAAGTTGGGGTGAGGGTTTACCTAAATGAATCCAGGAACTTATTTCAATTAATAAAAGCGACCTTCACAGGACAGGTAGAAAGAGGGCCATGTTTCTCAGATTTGTCACTGGTCTTCGGCTGCTTGAGTTCTACATCCGGTCCTGACTCAGTCCCCACATTTCAGTCGTCATCTACAAACCTTAAGGGTTCGTAACTTAAGGACCGGTTCTAACCCACATTTGTGGGGACTTGGATAAGCAAATCTTGCTGTGGGGGGAGGGTGTTCTAGAGCTTTCCATGTTTTGTTTCTTGCTTCTATTTCTGTTTAGGACTCAAATGTATTTGTGATTTGTGCTGATTCCCTAGGGAAGGTGTTTGTAGAAATGCCTCTGGGAGACTGGGAGTAGCAAAAAGGAATAAGATAAAAGGTGCACAGATATTTTTAAGGCGTGTAACTCCTCGTGGATGTATTGTCTTAACACAGGTGGTTTGCCCCGTTGCTAACCATCAGCTAACCCAGCTACTTCGTTCATCATTCCTCAATTCCTACTGATGTTCATATTCTCTGGGTGCTTACAGTTGGTGCTCATTCTCTGGCTCTTTTAGTTATCAGCATCACCAGGATTCCACTGTAGGCTCCCCAGACTTTGTGATGTCTCTGAAGAAAACGCGCAAGCGTGCACGCACACACACACACACACAAAGCATAATGTAGAAGATGAATACAGTTTGTCATGGAGCAAAGAGAGCAAAGAGAAATACTCCTAAGGGGTAAAAATGGCCTAATGGACCATTGTGCAGATCTACATTGTAGGTCAGCTTTATGCCGTTTCTAAGTAGTCTAGCAGACAGTTTTCCAGAGGAACATTCCCCTGGGGAGGTGACTGACAGGCCCATTTGGATTGACTCTCACCTGAGACCAAGGTGTGCCCTTCGGTTTTATAAGAAAACACCCGGATAGTAATCCCCAAGGGTTAAGGGCTCTATAGAATCAGGTTTAGATAGTTATCAGCTAGTGTCTGTTCTCCAAGCAGTCTAAAATGCCACAGCTCCTTCCAGGGCCAGCTATGACTTGCTCTGTTCCTTGGGCTGGTAGTTCTGGTACTGTAGTTCCAGCCTTAGTTTTACAAGTTATTGGTTAGAGGGTAGTGGGGAGGGAGTCCAACACCAATAGTCTCTAATCCTAATCCTGCCAACTAGCAACCTAACAACACACATCGCCGTGTGTCTGTCTGGAACACGCACGCAAATGCTCTGGTGACCATGTTGTCTTAAAACCAGAGCATTGCTTCTGGAAGTCTGATGCTGCTGCCTTTAAATTATTCAGTGAACCTTTTTCCGGTTCACAGGGCTGCAACAGCAGGGAAAGCAGTGGGAAAGAGCCAAGATTTAACAGGCAGAGAAACAGAAAGGGGAAGAGGTGGCAACAGGAAGGCGCTAACAGGGACCTGCTGACCAGGGCCACTGCAGAGCCCGTTCTCCAGTGGGTATTGAGAGACGAGTGTGAAGCATTGGAGTGGCTCTCAGTCAGCGTCATCATTACCACCTTAGGGACATTCATTAACCCGTCTGTTTCCGTGTATATTGCTCGTGGGTTTTTTTCTTTCTAGACTGCTGTTTGAGGACAATAACTTCATTTTGTGTCATTTTAATGTTATTTACCCAGATCTGGCTCTTGATAGAAATCTGACACGTGGGATCTGTTCAGTTTGGTCCCCTTCCCTTTAGCTCTAGCCTAGATCTGTCCCACACATCTGTCACAAAAGAAACCCATCTCTTGACAGTTTAGTTCACCATGACTCATACACTGAAAGGCGGCCTCTCTAGATTGAAAAGAAGGAGTTTCAAAGGGATTAATTGTTCAGTGGCTAAGAAACTTAATCCTTTAAAAGTAACTGAGCTTATAGCACCCTCAAATTTGATTTTTAGCATGGCAGGATGGAGGCTTTCTATGTTCCTCGGGTCAATGGCTGGGGCCCGTGAGTAAAACCAGTACAAGGCAGAGGAGCAACCGAAAACCGAAATCAGTTTGAATCACGTGCATCTATCTACATCGTCACCCACAGAGGAAGCCGTAGCTCAGGAAGCAGCCAGAACCAGGCGTTTACACGTGAAATCTTAGGCTTGATCAGGAAAGGGAGATTTTAATCCTGATGGGAAAGGGACTTCTGAGAAAATACCTAAGAACTGGATGGTGGGCAGGGCAGTCTGGTAAGCCGCAGCCTGCAGATATGGTGCTTTCTCTCATGGTGAGTGACCGCTTTCATCCTTTCCTCTGGGTACAGGAGAGTGTGCCACCTTTACAAGTAGGAATTGCTTTTCTAAGTGGAGATGTCCTTAAAAAGGGAAACTTACATCTATTTCCAGTGCTTTCCCTGGGTCTGCTATTCCTCAACTGCCTTCAGCACAGAATAGGCCATATGCCGAGGAGCCTATTTTGGGGTGGCGTATTCCTGTCTCCACCACCCATCATCCTTCTTTCTATATCGGGATAGACTATTAAAACCATCTGTGCTTCAGTTTACATGGTCAATACATTTGGGAACCGTAATACTTATTTCTGTCAGTCTCTGGTATTGCCAGGATGCTCTGTCTAATGGAATCTGGTGACTGAATATGTATGTCTTACACTGTGTCTTAAAGCGAGAACGTTTATATTCTTTCACGACATTGGGTAGGATCAGAACCCACTGAATACATGTCAGCATCAGTCAACACAAAGATGAAAGAGAAGCAGAGATGTTAGTGGGCTGTGGCGAGCCCAGTGGGATTGCCACGTTGCGTGTCATCTGGGCAGAGGAAGCACTAATGGCCAAAGCTGAATATTTGCTGCTTGCCTCCCTGGTCCCCAGTCCTGCTTTTGTCAAGAGCCCCTGTTCTCCTTTGGGATCGGTTTCTTTTCCATCTTATCCCTTATGGTCCAGATGGGGCTCTTGCTCTGAGGGTGGGAGCTGGATTAAGGCCTAAACCAATTGTCACTGCTTATTTTGTTGGCACAGGGTAGGGCAGAAATCCATACCAGTTGAATGACCATGAATATCTGGACATTTCTTAATAGTTCTGAATAAGAAATGTTTACTGTATTCCCCAGATAAAAACCAGCAAGGAAGGACAGGAACCCCAAATGACAGTTCTGAGAGCATCCGTGCTAGAGGCCACACATGCCAGAGAGCTCTAGACCTTATTCCTCCTCCCCTTATCTCCTAGGTGAACAGCTCTGCCCAGAGATTGGAGGGAGACAGAGGGCGGTGACTGGAGTTGTGAGCTCACCTACTCTACAACTTTATTCCAGTCTCTTCCATAAGTCAGTCCCTTACAATACACCCAGACTGACCCCTCCTGCTGCAGTAGGATCTCTGTATCTTCCCTCCCCTCCCTCCCTCCCTCCCTCCCTCCCTCCCTCCCTCTCTTCCTCTCTTTCTCTCCCTCCTTCCCTTCTCCACTTAGAAATCCATAATAAACTTCTTTCTAAAACTCACCCTCTGTGGTCTGTGAATTTCATTCTTTAAATTTGCAAGACAAGACCCTGAAGGCCACTGGCTTCTGTGGCCTTCAAGTGGTTTTTCTTTCCAGGCCCCTAGCTGTTTAAGTGGAGACAGCAGCCATTGTTCTCAAAGACAACCAATATTCCTGCATCACAAGAAAGATGTTTCCAGAGCAGGTAGCACTATTTTAGGGCTGTAGAGAAAGAGAATCAGAGAAAGGAATCAACACAGAAGCTGACTCATAGGACACATAGAAAGTCAGCCCCAGAAACTAGTTGAATATTCGTGCCTGAACTTTTGAACTTCCCAAGGAAATGAGCTGATAATTTTTTTTTTGATTCAGATTGATTTGAGTCAAATATGGTATTATTTGCAGATGTGAAAAAAATTGGAATGTAGGTACCGGGTTAGTTTAGTTTCTTCAAGTGCAAAGGGTGGGGGTGGCTACAGAGTGAGGACAAAGAAAAGTGCCCACACATCATAAGAGGGTCCAGGAAGGTCTATGGAGTCGGAGCAACGGCTCCTGGGAGGTAAAGGCAGCACACGGTGCCAGGCTGTGTCACCAAGATATGCAACTTATCTATCTCCCGATTCAGTCTTTAAGGTTTAATTTTTGGCTAACTCCCCAACAATTTTGTTTAAAACATAATTTTGACAATCTAAATTTAGACTATAAACCTTCCCAAGGCCTACTGACCTTCTGAGAAATATGTGAACTATAAGAACTAAAAATAAAGCCAAGCCCCTTTCTAAAAACCTTCAACCATCTGAAAGTCGAAAAGGCTCATGGATTCCTACAGTCCAGCTCCCCGAGACTTTGTTACCAATAGCAACAGATAGTTATTTTGAACACAAGCTCTAACATCACTCACTTTCTCTGCTTTCTTATTGGCAATGGGGCAGAAAATCTGTGGTAACCTCCCATGGTGAAACTATAAGATGATTTTAGAGAGCCCCAGAAAGAAGTCAACTTTGCCCTTCTACCCCTAATACATGCTCAGGACCTATGGCTTCAGTTCCATTATCATTTGTGTCCTTACTGGTCAGAACACAAGGTTCCCTCATGGTAAGGGATTCCCTTTAAATAATACAAAAAAGGTGCTGTGCAGGCTGGTTTTGTGTGTCAACTTGATACAAGCTGGAGTTATCACAGAGAAAGGAGCATCCCTTGAGGAAATGCCTCCATGAGATCCAGTTATAAGGTATTTTCTCAATAAGTGATCAAGGTGGGAGGACCCATTGTGGGTGGTGCCATCCGTAGGCTGGTAGTCCTGGGTTCTATAGGAAATCAAGCTGAGCAAGCCAGGGGAAGCAAGCCAGTAAGCAGCACCCCTCCATGACCTCTGCATCAGCTCCTGCCTCCAAGTTCCTGCCCTGTCCTGACTTCCTTTGGTGATGAACAGCAATGTGGAAAGTGTAAGCTGAATAGACCCTTTCCTCCCCAACTTGCTTCTTGGTCATGATGTTTGTGCAGGAATAGAAACCCTGACGAAGACAAGTACCGTACTGATGATGTTGAGTTGGTCCTGAAGAGAAGAGACTACACATGGAAGGTACTGTGGTTCTCAGTGCTCACAGATAAACACTAGGGGACCAGGAGTGATAAATACCCAGGGCTGTCTCTTCAAAAGGAAACCTGTGTTCTGGGAAACCCAGAAGTCTGGGAACCAAGGTGGTTCATAGCCTGGTGACCTTTGCCCTACTGTGTGGCCAAGATCACACTAGTTCCTGCTCAGACTCTTATCATGACCCTGTCAATCTATAGACTCCATCTTTATGGGAGATGTCACATGGACTTTTCAGTGAGTTTTGATGTAGTCATGTCTTAAGTTTTATTGTGCATGTGGGATTGAGTTAGTTATCACCACACCAAAAAAAAAAAAAAAAATCACCAAACTGTGCTGTGCTTAAATATACCTAAAATGAAGTGCTCAGGAGTTTGAGCCAACACCAGCTGGTAGTGCGTCCAGCCTCCCACAGATCCTTACTCTGCTGGCCATGGTGGTCACAGAGAACCCTGCCCCCCCCTCACACACACACACACACACACACACACACACACACACACACGAGTATAGAATGTTTTCACACAGCCCACTGCTGTAAGGAAAGATGTGGAGTTGACATTAGTTGGGAGATTTCGCCAGTTCATGAAAAGCGCTACAGAGGTTAAGGCTTTCACCTTTGAAAGAGTGGTCATTAATCCTCACAAATCGTTTTCATTCACATGGAGGAAATTCTAAGCTCTGCTTCCTACCCATTTTCCGTACAGTTGTTGGTATCTAAAGCCAGGCCAATTCGTGCTGAGGGTGTTGGAGCAGATCCTGAAGTGTTTTAGCCTGGGGAGGTTAAGGACCACTGCTCAGTCACCTTGTGAACGTTTCACATCCCTCCTCTCCATTTTCTAGGCCTGGATCTCTCAGAGCTAGTTGGCTAGACCTAGTCCCTCGCACCACTCCAATGGGAACACTGTTCTTCGAGGGAAAGAAAGGACAACTGGTGGACATGGATTCTTCTCACAGAAGAATATCATCACTTCCCACTGTGTTACACTGTAACTTTCAACCCTCTTGCTCATGGTTCTAGAACACAGCTGTAAGTTCTTTTACACATCCCTCCTAACATGGTGGAGTTGAGTTCCCTTCTGTTTGAATCCTGAATTGGTCCTAGTCACTCACTTTTAAAGAATACAGAGTATGAAGTGTCACCATGTGACTTCTAGTGTTACATTAGGTAAAGTAGTACAATGTCTCCTAGGCTGATTTTCTAGGACACACATCTTGGGAGCCTGACAAAACGAATGTGAAGCAGGCTCCCCAGAAACCATCACGTGAGAGAGGCTGCGATGAACCACCTTCCTCATGTTTGGGGTCTCTCTGTCCCGGTCTGTCCCTGTGACTTCTTATCTTTCCAGAGGCTATCCTGCAGGCCTGTTCACAGAATGTGGCAGTAGGGGGTAACAGGTAGGACTGATCATCTAGCCAGTCTAATTGAAGGGGTAGGAAGAACTCTACCTTTTGATGTGAGATCTTGGGAGAGTTAAAAACAAAACTGTGTTTCTTTGAATGACAGGTGTTAAATGACTGAATTTTAAGATGCACAACCGGATTGTCCCTTTTTGGTTCATGAAGTGTCACAAGAAGATGTATTGAAGCTTTCTCGGGCTTGTTTCCTTTCATCCTGCAAAAACACCAATTGTCCTTTCTTTCCCTCGAAGAACAATGTTCCCATTGGAGTGGTGCGAGGGACTAGGTCTAGCCAATTAGCTCTGAGAGATCCAGGCCTAGAAAATGGAGAGGAGGGATGTGAAATGTTCACAAGGTGACTGAGCAGTGGTCCTTAACCTCCCCAGGCTAAACACACACTGAAATATCAGTGAAGGGAAGAACTACAAGTCCCAGTGCAGGACAGACAGCAGGATCTGGAGCTGGGAGTTCTCGGAGCACCCATGCAACCCTTGCAGGGAAGGAGGGTGGGGAAGGGAAGGGGAGCTGTCTCTCACACGCCGACTCATCCCCTCAGTCTTTCATGGATTCTTCTCACAGAAGAATATCATCACTTCCCACTGGTACATGATGCCTTAAAGCCCCCGAGGTTCCAAGGGTTCAAACCCATTCTCCTCCATGTCTTAAGCACTCAGTTATATTGGGATTCATTGGACATTAGTCAAGCTTTTCCGTGGACTTCAGCTGCCCTTGAAGAGACAGTTGCTGACCTCAGCCTTCACCTTAGCTTGATATCAACAGGGTTGGGCTTTGGATAAATCATTGGGTTTTCTTGAACTTCCTGTGCACACTATGGGAAGAGCTGATTTTATTTTTCCATCTACTTTCTTCAGCATGAGTTTTACAAACTTCTTATTGATGTGTGTATGTGTGTGTGTGTGTGTATTTCACATTATTCACTCTAATCCAACTCATCTCCTCTGCCTTTACACCCTTACACCCAAAAGAAAACAAAAAATAAAAATTGAAAACAAACTTGTCGTGGAAGCTGCAATGTGTCATGGTGTGTCACATAGTACACTCTGCCCAAACAGCTTGACTTAGGAATGACCATTGTCGTGAGTCATTGGTCTGGTCCAAGGCCTCTGGCTTCTTCTACACCATCAATACTGGATCCTCAGGCTGGAGAGATGGCTCAGCAGTTAAGAGCATTGATTGCTCTTCCAGAGGTCCTGAGTTCAAATCTGAGCAACCACATGGTGGCTCACAACCATCTGTAATGGGATCCAATGCTCTCTTCACGTGTGTCTGAAGATAGCTACAGTGTACTCACATGCACGAAATAAATAAATTTAAAGCAAACAAACAAACAAACAAACAACCCACTGGATCCTCACTGGAACCCCTCTCGGATAGCCTGTTGTTGCCCTGTGTGGTGGAGGCCCTGCAGCTTTGCTTCTGCAGGATCAGCCCCTTCTTGTGCCCCAGCAGTTCATAGATGGAGTAGATGTTGGGGTGGGCAACTCAAAGCCCTGGATCTGGGCCTGGGTAGCAGCTGAGTTGGTCTCTGCCAGCTCTTCTGTGCCCATGTTACCATGGCCAGCTTTCCAACTTTGCCCAGGCTTGGGGTAGGGCCAGCTCTCCTGCCTGTGGCAGTCAGCAAAGGATGATGCCAGCTCTCCTGCTCACCATGCATGCTTGGTGTCCATGGAGGCCAGAAGATGGCATTTGATCTTCTGGAATTGTGATGGTTATTTTGTGTCACATGCCTGTGAGTGTTGAGAACTGAACCCGGGTCCTTTGATGATTAATAAGGAGAATCAGCCATCTTCTAGGGACACATTGTTTATGATGTGAATAAGCTATAAGTAGCCTGAAAATGTCAGCCTTGTAATTTCATGAGGGACTGAAAGGACTGGAAAGAGCTGGTCCCTCTGTGTTTGTGCAGTCCGTTCATTTATACAATAAATGCTATGCCAGGGGGCACTGAGGATGCTTAGTGCGGCAGTCCAAGCCAAGGCTATACACAAGGCAGAAATCTTGCCCAAGCACCTGTTCCCATAGGATCAAATTTCACACATTTCTCTGTGCATTTTCTGACCCAAGTTTTGATCCATTTGGAGATTTGAAAGTAAAATGAGCCCTACTTTCTGCTTTGGGAGAGACTTAAGGAGACCTACATTTAATTCCTCCTATGAAGTGTGTTCAAAGACACCACAGGTTCCCAGGAGCAATGGGTTCAGATCCTGCGTGGGCTGCTAAGACATCAAGAGGCTTGGGAGCAAAAGCTCTTCTATCTTGAGTTTGCCTCATGAGGAGGGATGTGGCTTGGAATTGAGACGCAACCGCTGCGGTAGTGTTAACTGCGGGAGCATTGCGAAACACCAGCTCAACCCATCCCGAATCCTGCTTCTCTTTACATACATCTGGTCGTCATCTTTCAAACGCAGCTGCTGCCTTGCTTATGGGAAAACGCTTGCTAGGCAAGTCGGTTTTTGCCTTTGTTCACTGGAAGATACCGATGTGGGGACGGAGACGTGTGTGCATTTTCTACACCAACAAGGCAGAGTTCTGCGAATGTGGGGTTAAATACAAAATAGGGAGAATTTAAATGATATGTTTTTAAAACTGGCCCCTCATAACACATATATTGCAATGACATCGTATAAGGACCAAAAG